>NC_090438.1:587705644-588010456 GCF_031143425.1 Pleurodeles waltl | reverse complement strand
TATCAGAAGTAGATATTTGTCCGTCCATGAAGTTAGTAATCTTAGTATCTAATTTATTACCATCTGCTCTGCATCACTGTAGCATTAAAATTATACTTTCCACTTCTTCCTGAAAGTAAAGTTGACAGAACATCTGTTCAACAATTTGGACATGCATTATTTTGCGTAGCTTGTCTCACTAATCTCTCTAAAGTTACAGTTTTGAAATATGTGGTCACATTTCATCTGTTGGATGCTGTAACATGCATCCTCTGTCTGTGCCTTTCATGTCTCTTTGCACAAAATCACAGCACTTGCAGCAGCAGTCATAGGGCAAATGCCCCACAGGATCACTTTGGAAGCACTAACCAAAGTGCATTCTGGGACTTGTACTGTACTGGACACTACAGGGGAAATAGCCATCACTCATGCTTTTATGTGAAGAAATGCAATGCTTCCACCATGACTGGGGGAGAAAGGGCCTTATCACTGCTGGGTGCAATGCCAAATGGATGGGCCAGACACTGTCCAGTTGAGTTCAAGTTGTCACATTTCTTCTGTCGGATGCTGTAACATGCATTCTCTGTCTGTGCCTTTCATGCCTCTTTGTACAAAATCCCAGCAATTGCAGCAGCAGTCATAGGGCAAATGCCCCACGGGATCACTTTGGAAGCACTAACCAAAGTGCATTCTGGGACTTGTACTGTACTGGACACTACAGGGGAAATAGCCATCACTCATGCTTTTATGTGAAGAAATGCAATGCTTCCACCATGACTGGGAAAGCAAGGGCCTTATCACTGCTGGGTGCAATGCCAAATGGATGAGCCAGACACTGTCCATTGTGAGATCACCTTGTCACATTTCTTGGGCTGGATGCTGTGACATTCATGCCTTGGCTTTGTGTATCATCAGTGTAAAATATCATTTCTTGTATCTTGGAGTAATGGCTGACTTTGGAATACATGTCTCACACAAAATGGTTCCGGAATTCCCAAGGTTAAACAAATGCATCTGTCCTTACAGAAGTGGCTCATCTATCTCATTTAACACCTAACTAACTGAGCTAACTTTGCACACTTGCCAACTGGTTGTGAAGTACCAGCAGGCATTCTTGAACTGCCAAATGTGGCACATGCCATGTAGATTGACAGATAGTTTCAGGCATCCTCCAATGAATGTGCTCACAGTTTTGCAAAGGTCAGGGCCAAGGGGTGGTTTGCACTTGTACACCCATTCAAGCATTTGGCAGGGTGATCATTGACACTTGGAACCTAAGTCACAAAGGTTAACCTAGACCAAAAGTCTATTTTTAACCACAGGTCTAATTTTAGACCTTAAGTCTAACTTTACTCATTGTAAGCTTAGAATTTTGGTCTAAGTTTAGACTTTTGGCATAGGTTTACCTTTGTGAATAAGGCCCATGGGTTTGGGGTAGACAGCTCCATCCAGACCTTGTTTCATCTCCACTTGTAGACTGACTTGTGAGGAAGACTAGGTAGTGAGTACAGGAACCCCTTGTCCCAATCTTTGGGTAACTTGAACTTCCGTCCCATAATTCACATGCACAGCTTTTATGGCCGTTGAGAATCTGAACTAGATTTTTAAGTTTTGCTTAAGGTTAGGCTTCTTCTGTGGCAGATGCCAATGAGTTCGTTATGTCTGGTATATCAGTGATAGTTCACGTTCTATTGGGAACCGAAGTCACCTGGAATTGGTCAGTGAATCAAAGGTAGACAAAGTCAGCTTTTGCTTCAGATACTCATGTGCCTTGCTATGATTTGGACACAAACTACATAATTTTCTCACTTCCATTTCAGTGAACCCGGCTGACCAAGAAGACCAAGGAGAGGACCAGGGACCGGTGTGAGCTACCTGAGGATGACGGCAGGCACGACCTCTATCGTCTACCGAGGAAGAAGAGGATGAGGGGACCTGTACCATCTGCAGCTAGGGGACGTGCATGAACCTTGACGGACACTGTTGACTGTAGGGGAGGACCTCGATTCGGACACCTCTAACCATGGGGGAGGATGTCGCCTCTCCCCTGGACATTGAGTCCTTGATCAGCCAGAGGTGTCTTCAGAGCTGTAATCTCCTGTATCTGAGCCTGTCCAGTGTGGGGCTCTGCTTGGACAGCGGGTGTCTGAGCCTGTCCTGTATGGGGGTCTGCTTGGATAGTGAATGTCTGAGCCTGTCTAGTATGGGGTTCTTCTTGCACAGTGTGTGCCTGAGCCTGTCCAGTGTGGGAGTTTGCCTGCACAGCAGGTGTCTGAGTCTGTCAAGTGCGGGGGTCTGCATGGACAGCAGGTGTCTGAGCCTGTCCAGTGTGGGGGTCTGCCTGGTCAGGGGTGGCTTAGCCTGTCGAGTGTGGGGGTCTACCTGGACAGCAGCTGTCTGAGACTGTCCAGTGTGTGGGTCTGCCTGGCCAGGGGGTGTCTAAGCCTGATCAATGTAGGGGTCTGCCTGGACAGGGGTCATGGAGCCTGTACAGGGAGAGTATGTGACATTTGAGGGTTTATGCAAGGTGAGTGTTCCCATCATAGATTGAGGCCCTGTTCAGGTTGCATAACAAGGGATTGGGAGTAGGATGGTACAGGTAGATGTGTTGGCTCCCCTCCATGCAATGACTGTGATGGATTTGATATCATTTTGAGCATCCCCTCCATCAACTTAATTGCCAATGCATGGTGTCTTGCACTCTCTTCCCTCTGTGTGGCCATGACGTCATTGAGCCTCTTCCCCATGCCTTGCCAGGATCTATCCATTGTCTCCAACACCTGGGTCATTCTTTTCACCAGCTGTGGGAGTTGGCACATGTCCTGCAGTGAGGCAGACATGCCCCTCTGTCACAAATATCCTGCCTCACATCTGGCTCCTGCTTGAAAAAATCTTCCTCCCACTCTGTGACATGTATATCTGCCAGCTCTCTCCACCTGGGGATCCTTCGGATACAAACAGCAGGTCCATGAGCAGGTGGAGTGGTGCCAAGTGGGAGATTGTGAGGGGTAGATTTATGCCCAGGGGCTACCTGTTCGTCACCCAGGCTGGCATATCCCTCAGATGATGGAGAGAAAGCCTGGGAGACACTGTCAAAGTAGGAGTGTGTAGGGTAACCAACATGTCTGACCTGGATGTGAGGGCTGTGAAGAGGTGAGATGTGGGTTGTGGTTTTAGAAGAATGGGCAATCCTCTGGGTTGTAGAAGGAGGTGCCATGCCAAATACAGCAAATGAGGGCTTTGTTTGTGAGCTGCATGGGCCACATGGAGTGGTCATGGGATTGGCCTTCACATTACCTGTATTCAGCCTCTGATCTCCCTCCTCCTCTACTTCCTCCTACTCCCCCTCCTATTCTGTTCTCGAAGCTAACAAGGCAACTTGGAAGAGAAGTGGGGTTGCCAGTCAGAATGCCAGGTTGTCCGTCACTGGTAGTTGCTCTGTCATCCGGAATCAGATCTTCATCGTCAACACCTGTGAGACAAAGTTTGCAACAGGCTAAGTATGTGGCTTACAACATGATGCGGTGCAACACAGGTATTGTTCAAAATATATCTTCAAATCAACGGATAATCCACATGTGACCTGGTTTGTGTACACCTACACATGATAGCTCACACAGTGGCATTGAGATGTTCAATGCAGATGTGAAATGCCCAAGCAAACTCACCAGTTCCAACCACAGCTCTGTGTGGTACTGAGCTCCCCCTGGATGTCAGCTGCTGGAGCGGGCTCCTTGAGTGTGTAGCAGAAGAACTGGTCTGTGATCCAGCAGCTTTGGAGACAGGTTACATCATGGTTACTATTCTCTCTGTATTAAATGTGATTATTCACACCTCACATAAGCAATACTAATCAATTAGGGGACATATTGCACACCAACTACAGGAGAGATCCAAAAATGGTAATATCTGCTCATCTACTTTCATAAGGAATTGGCACACTAACCTGGCAGACGGAGGGCAGCGGTTTGACTGCTTCAGCCAGGATGTCTACTAAACCCCTGGACAGTGTCATCCTTATCACTGATGTTGTCCTGGCAGCAGCTGTAACACAACATACATATCCTTTGCTGATAGCAAAGGATGATGGTAATGATTCTACATGTACATGTTAGAGATATGGACTAGTGATCTACAAGTTACACCAAGCCCCAGATCAACCATGTTTCACACTTACAGGCAAACATGTAATTGGATGTCACTGAGAGCTTTTGGATGGGAATTACTTGAGTGTCCTGCACTGGCTACCTCTGGACACACCTACATCTTCATTGGCATCATGCATCTCAAGTATGATGTGGTATGTGCTAGTTTATTAAAGGAATCAGCATTGCTAATTATGGGCTGTGAAGGGGGCCATCTCTGCTGTGCACTTACCCTTTGGCTTGTGGTTCAAAATTACATGTACAACTTCATGTTCTATGTTACCTGACACTGTATACAGTCACGTTCAGCACACATCCTGTGGTCCTCTATTCAGAGGTTCAATCATTTTTTATATTGTTAGCAAAGGGAGATTGACAGTATTAAAGGAGCTCACATCTTGCTCAAGTGGAACTGGATGTTCCCCAGCTTTACTGTTTTTTCGATGTGCTGTTAAACCCCCTAGATGTCTAGTCTTCCCCTCCTCTACACCCAATTTACCACCCACTACCACACTCCCAAAATGCAAGTCTGTTGGTATCAGCACATCCCTCATCAACAACATGACTTTAGTAGTTGTTTCCTGGCATCTTGTCAGCAAGTATCCATGTCAGGAAATTGGGAACCAATCACTGTGTTACCTCACTCTCTACTTAAGTGATATTCCATGAACAATGGGAAAATTCACCAGAGTGACAGAGCCATGTATACCTGGGAAGGCACAAATACCTTACAATCTGTGAGGTGAGTCATTGCGACTTGTCACATGTATACCTGCAGCACTGACCCACACAAAAAATAGCTCACGTGAGGGCCCAATTGAAACCATAGGTAGGTAATGTACACATACATATTTGGTAGTCATATCATTGTCAAACATGAGGTTGGTGTGTGGCATACTGCTATGAGCCATATATGAGCATATTGGGATGAGTGACAACAGTGAAATTAGACAGACACCACATACTACTGACATTTACACCACAGTTTAGGAAAGAAAAGCTTTTTGTGAAGCCATTTTCATGTATCCTTACTGGTGTCTGACATCTGCCCAATGTGTGGTGCAGGACCAGAAGTCATACCCATACATGTTGCAAAGGTCACTGCAGGCTGTACCTTTCTGAACAACTTCACAGGTCCTACAATGACATGTGTATGTTCAGTTAACATAGTAGTTGACACGTGGTACACATGCATACATAACTCACTTCACAGGTTTGACACAGTTCATGCATTCCATGTACATTAACAATAAATTGACTGGTGACAGTGTATAGAAGAATGCTTTCCCCTAGCCATATTTACATACCAGTTTGTGTGGATGATTTGGGTTGTTGTGCTCCATGATGTTGCCTCACTGATGGTGCTGGGACCTGTGTTCCAGTGTGTGACTGTTCACTGGCTGTATGTGGCAACAGAACAGAAAGGTCATTCCAACCGCAGTAGTAAATGTTTGAGGGACATTTTCTATTTCCATACACCAGTGTGAAGTGCATGAGGCAGCAGTGATGGCTCACTGTTTGGGACTGAGTTATTGTAAATTTCTATTGCCATCACAAATGATTCTGCTACTTGTAGTGTAAAGGACTGGCTGAGACACATGAGGGGCAGAGTCCCCATGCAGACAGCACCTATTTGGGACACTATTCATGGTCACATTTAATGAGTATCAAAAACATTAGATGTTTGGTGTCATTGTTAGTTACATTGCAAAATACCTGGCACCACATTACTGTCATCAGTCACTGGCAGCTAATGGAGCAGCTGAGGGTCTATAACGGAGAGGACATCCCTCTCAAGTGGGGTGAGTCGGAGGCGGGCTTCAGTTTGTACATCTGGGAGAGCCCTGGCCAACTCTCTATCCTGGTGCACTTGTCCTTTACCCTCCTCTTCTCATTCCGCCACTTCTTCTTTATGTCATTCATGGTACGGATATCCTAACCCAATGCAGTGACTGCCATGGCAAACTGCTGCCATAAAGCTGCCTTTTGTGAGGAACTGCTGCTGTCGGTTTGGAGACTGTGCAGTTTGACTATGTGCCAATGCATGTGATTACACTGATTACGGATATGGTCCGGATGATTTAGCCGGAGTGCAGTTGATCCAGCCTGAGTGCGGATGATCAGACCTGAGTTCGGATGATCCGCCCGAGTGCAGATGATCTGGCACAAGTGCGGACATAAAGATACTACTCGTAACTTACATTTGTGAATACCAAGAAGTCATAAACTTACACTTTTAGTTTAAACATAGACCAAAAGTTTAAGTATACCATTGTAAATCGGGCCTCCAGTCTTTGGTTCCATACACACTATCACTTATAAGGGGTGCACAGATTTTATGAGTATTCCTACATGAACATTCAGATGTTAAAGTTCCTCTGGAATTGTAACCACCACTATCTTATTGTGTATTCTGGCATGCATTTTATTGTCCTCTAATTTGTCATAGCAATACTTGCCTTGATGGCAAGTCAATATGTTCCTTCACAAATAAATATACTGCAAATTGTAGCCAGTTTTTTTCTTCAGATTTCAAGGACACAACATTTCGAATTTGGCCTCTGTGGTCAATGCACCAATAACAATTATATACCTAGTTTGGTTTCTCTGTAGAAACTGCATTAAACTTTGCTATTTCTCATCTAGGGTTGGCAGTAATAATATCTGTGTTTTGTTTCTCTACACCTGAACATACCAACTCCTCATTTTGCCCAGACTGTACTTCAGGCCCAAGGAAACGTAAATGAATATCGTCACAAACATTTTCAATCTCTGATACCACACTATACAAAAGTGCTTTATTAACTTCTCCTAAACAAAATGCATTATTTTTTCCAAAGTCGTGTCTTCTTACTAACTTTCACATTTTTTGAATGATAAACAGCCAACATTGTAAAATGATGAAAAGTACGTGTGCACAATTTCCTGGATAGACATGCCAGTGAGTGTCCATGTAAATTAGAATATTTCCTGACTTTGCATGGATATAAGGCTTGCAATATTGCAATTTTCCGCTTCACACTTATATCTGGAAATTGACGTAGAAAAACTCTTAATGTACCAATTGATTTCTGGCAAACACTATGAATACTACTACATTTTGATTTATGCACATGGGCATATCTATGCCTTCCTTGTACCTCTTGAGTTATCTCTTCCTCTACATTTCTAGGAACCATCTCCTCTTTTGCAATGGGAGAACCGCCTTTTACCTCATTGCATCAACCAGTTAATTCAACTGCATGCTGTGGGAAAGTACCCTCTTTTTGGCATGTTACCTCCAATTTCTGCCTGATGTCAGTGTGTTTTTGACTGTGTCACTGGGATCCTGCTAGTCAGGACCACAGTGCTTATGGATTATGGCCTGCTTGTCAGTGTGTTTAACTGTTTTCTACATTGTCACTGCTAATCAGAACTCCAGTGCTCATGCTCTCTCTCTTTCTAAATTTGTCACGACAGTTTAGTGACTCCATATTTCACTCTAAATTCGCACACTGGACCCCCCTTATAAGCCCCTAGTATGGAGTTCCAGGGAATCCTCATGGGCTGCAGCATTTCTTTTGCCACCCATAAGGAGATCATACAAAGACTTCTTCAGGGCTGCCATTGCAGCCTGAGTGAAATAGTGTAAACACTATTTCACAGCCATTTTCACTGCACTGGGTCATTTATAAGTCACCTATATGTCTAACCTTCAGACTGTGAAGGCTAAGTGCATGTGTGTGAGGGCACCCCTGCACTAGCAGAGGTGCCCCCACATCATCCAGGCCCATTTTCCCAGACTTCGTGAGTGCGGGGATACCATTATAAGTGTGCACTACATAGATGTAGCTTCACATTGGTAACTCCGAATATGGCCAACTAAGGTGGCTAACAACTGGAAATTGTACCCCAATGCTGATTCCAGAATTGGTTGTACAATCCCATGCACTCTGGGGGCTCCACCATGGCCCCCACAACTGTCATACCAGCAAGCCCTTACCTCCACCAAAGTTGGGCAGCTGGACAGTGGGACTGCCGGAGTAACTTTAGTCCAGCACCCATGTTGCTGGATCCACACCTGTCATCTGGAGAGGGGGTCCAAGCCACCATTCGTCGCTGCAGAGAGGTGCCTGCTGAGCAGGGAAGTGACTCCGTCACTCCACAGGTGATTCCTTCAGTTCTTCTGGTGCAGGATGAAGACAGGCAGTCATCAGCGGATGCATGACCTGGAAACTGTTGCAGCTGCTGGCAGGAGCTGAAATTACAAGGTTGCAGAAGTTGTGTTAGCTTCTTTGTTGCAGGTTTGTAGAGCTCCTAGAGCAGTTAGCGATTGATCCTTCAGTAGAAGATGAAGTAAAGGATGCAGAAGATTCCTGCTGGAGTCTTGCAATCTGATTCCAAAGAAACACCCAAAGGAGAGACCCTAAATAGCCCTGAGAGGGGGATTGGTCAACTATCCAGGTAAGCACCTATCAGGAGGGGTCTCTGATGTCACCTGCTGCCACTGGCCACTCAGATGCTCCCAGAGTACCCTGACCTTCCTGAAAACAAGATGGCAGAACCCAGGGAAACTCTGGAGGAGCTCTGGGCACCACCCCTGGGATGGCGATGGACAGGGGAGTGATCACTGCCCTTTCCTTTGTCCAGTTCCATGCCAGAGCAAGAACTGGGGGTCCCATGAACCGGTGTAGACTGGATTATGCACGGAGGGCACTATCTGTGCCCTTCAAAGCATTTCCAGAGGCTCTGGAGGATACCCCTCCGATGCCTGTAACACCTATTCCCAATAGGAGAGGGTGTAACACCCCTCTCCTAAAAGAAATGCATTATTCTGCTTTCCTGGGATTGAGCTGCTTAGCTGGGGCTGCAGTGAAAAACTCAAAGGCTTTTATGCCAGTACTTGGTTACCATGGTGGAGCCCCAGGGTGCAGGGAATTGCCCCCCCAATACCAGAATCAGATTAGGGGTACCATTCCAAGTTCCTAGACACCTCACATGGCCATATTCGGAGTTACCATTGTGAAGCTACATATAAGTATTGATCTTTATGTATTTCACACTTATAATGGCGTCCCCACACTCACAAAGTGCAGGAAAATGGGCCTGGACAATGATGGGCACCTCTGCTAGTGCAGGGGTGCCCTCTCACAAAGGTGCTATGCACCTAGCCTTCAGGGTCTGACGGTTAGATATATAGGTGACTTATAAGTGACCTGGTGCAGTGAAAATGGCTGTGAAATAGCGCTTGCACTATTTCACTCAGGCTGCAATGGCAGTCCTGAAGAAGTGTTTGTATGAGCTCCTTCTGGGTGGCAAAAGAAATGCTGCAGCCAATAAGGATCTTTTGGACCCCCAATGCCCTTGGTACCTAGGTACCATATACTAGGGACATATAAGGGGGGTCCAGTATGCCAATTTGTAGTGGAATACTGGGTTACCAGTATGCAAGTACAAATTCGGGATCAGAGAGATCATAAGCAATAGAGTTCTAGTTAGCAAGACTCCAGTGACACAGCCAAGCATACTGACAAAACAGTAAAACATACTGACATGTAGGCCGCAAACTACGAGCACTGGGGTCCTGATTAGCAGGATCCCAGTGAGACAGTATAAACACACTGATAAACAGGCCAAAAATGGGGGTAACCATGCTGGAAAGAGGCTACTTTCTCACATACAAGACGACAGCATATGCTCTATATAGGTAGGTAGGTAGGTTGATACTGCCAATTATAATTAGCCTAATTTGCATATCCACTTTACACAGAGCACTGGCCCTGGGACTGGTAAGCAGTACCCAGGGCACAGCCAAGAGTCAGTAACCACCAGTATCTGTCCAAAAAGTTTGGGGGTGACCAGGGCAAAAAGGAGGACTTTCCTGCACCTTTTTAATGTTCTCAGATATTATACCTATATAACATAAATGATGTACAATATAAACAGTTATTCTTGAACAGTGGGGAAAAACAATCCTATAGATTGTACAGACTATAAGAAACAACCATGAACTGCACAGTATATCACTGCAAATAAGCAGCACTCCACACTGTACTCTCTGCAACTTTTTAAACAATAATTTTATCTGTACTTGAATATTAATTCAAAGAAACATATGCTGAAAATGAGAACTTCATCATTAGAAGTAAAAGTAGATATATAAGGCACACCAGCATAGACATCACCTTTGGTAGGCCACATGATTTCATAAATCCTGATAATGCACGTACAATAACTTGACTATTCCACCTATACTAGTGTGACCCTCCTTATACGTTTGGTTACAAAAACAAGAGATAGGCTTTTGGCAACTTCCAAGGCAATCTTTGTCTGCATTTAAGGTTCCTATCATTCCATTTTGTCCACCCACTTCTATTTTTTAGATAGACTGTATAATGACCAGATCTTATGCTAACGTCTTCATGAAAATTGATAGCACAGTAGCCCATGTTTATCAGAAGTAGATATTTGTCCGTCCATGAAGTTAGTAATCTTAGTATCTGGTTTATTACCATCTGCTCTGCATCACTGTAGCATTAAAATTATACTTTCCACTTCTTCCTGAAAGTAAAGTTGACAGAACATCTGTTCAACAATTTGGACATGCATTATTTTGTGTAGCTTGTCTCACTAATCTCTCTAAAGTCACAGTTTTGAAATCTGTGGTCACATTTCATCTGTTGGATGCTGTAACATGCATCCTCTGTCTGTGCCTTTCATGTCTCTTTGCACAAAATCACAGCACTTGCAGCAGCAGTCATAGGGCAAATGCCCCACAGGATCACTTTGGAAGAACTAACCAAAGTGCATTCTGGGACTTGTACTGTACTGAACACTACAGGGGAAATAGCCATCACTCATGCTTTTATGTGAAGAAATGCAATGCTTCCACCATGACTGGGGGAGAAAGGGCCTTATCACTGCTGGGTGCAATGCCAAATGGATGAGCTAGACACTGTCCATTGTGAGATCACCTTGTCACATTTCTTGGGCTGGATGCTGTGACATTCATGCCTTGGCTGTGTGTATCATCAGTGTAAAATATCATTTCTTGTATCTTGGAGTAATGGCTGACTTTGGAATACATGTCCCACACAAAATGGTTCCGGAATTCCCAAGGTTAAACAAATGCATCTGTCCTTACAGAAGTGGCTCATCTATCTCATTTAACAGCTAACTAGCTGAGCCAACTTTGCACACTTGCCAACTGGTTGTGAAGCACCAACAGGCATTCTTGAACTGCCAAATGTGGCACAAGCCATGTAGATTGACAGATAGTTTCAGGCATCCTCCAATGAATGTGCTCACAGTTTTGCAAAGGTCAGGGCCAAGGGCTGGTTTGCACTTGTACACCCATTGAAACATTTCGCAGGGTGATCATTGACACTTGGAACCTATGTCACAAAGGTTAACCTAGACTAAAAGTCTATTTTTGACAACAGGTCTAATTTTAGACCTTAAGGGGGTGATTCTGACCCCGGCGGCAGCGCCGACAAAGGGAGCCCATGCAAAGGCTTCTACACGACTGCCGTTGCAGCTTCTGAAAAATAGTGCATGCACTATTTCACAGCCATTTCCACTACACCAGGTCACTTATAAGTCACCTATATGTCAGGCCTTCCAACCCCGAAGGTTGGGTGCAAAGTACCTGTGTGTGAGGGCACCCCTGCACCAGCAGAGGTGCCTCCACGTCATCCAGGCCCATTTTTTCACACTTCCTGAGTGAGGTGATGCCATTTTACACATGCACTGGACATAGGTCAATACCTATGTCCAACTTCACAATGGTAACCCCGAATATGACCATGGAAGGTGTCTAAGAACTGGGAATTGCACCCCAATACTGATTCCAGAATTGGTTGCACAATCCCATGCAGTTTGGGGGCTCCACAGTGGACCCCTCAGTACCGCCATACCAGCCTTCAGAGGTTTTCCAGGCAGCCCCAGCTGCTTCCACCTGACAGACAGGTTTCTGCTCTCCTGTTGCTTCAGCAGCTCAAGCCCAGGATGGCAGAACAAAGGATTCCCTTTGGGAGAGGGGCGTTACCCCCTCTCCCTTTGGAAAAAGGTGTTATAGGCATGGGAGGGGTAGCCTCGAAGAGCCTCTGGAAATACTTTGAAGGGCAAATATGGGACCTTCCTTGCATAATCCAGTCTACACCAGTTCAGGGACCCCCAGTCCCTGCTCTTGTGTGAAACTGGACAAAGGAAAGTGGAGTGAGCATTCCCCTGTCCATCACCACCCCAGGGGACAGAAGTCCCCTGGGCATGGCCATTGGGCAGAGAGACATTACTCCTGTGTTTGCTAAGACAGGAGACATGTTTATGGGGTTTGTGCATCAAAACATTATGTCAATATTTTTTATGCTAACCTGACTTGCACCATTATTTGACACACAACCCCCACTCATCCCTACGCCTCTGCTGCCTGGCTAGCGTCATTTATTTTGATGCTAACCAGGCCACAGCGCCGGCTACGGTCGTCCCTTAAATATGACGCCTGCTGGCGCGTTTGAATGGTGGCAGCCGGCATTAATCTTTTTTTACACAAACCTGCACTAGCGCAGGTTTGCGTCAAAAAGTACAAATATGGGCCTAACTGTCTTGTTTTATTTTCTATATCTAGCTGTTCTTTGCCTAGGCCAGCACTGCGTTCTTAAACAAGACATTTATTTCACTCTGTGCTTTCCTCAAGACTTCAGTAAGATAGGTTGTCGGCAAACGTGGTACGCCTTGTCTCTAGTGTTCATAGAAACATACACACTCTTACATGGGGATCCTTTCTTGGAACATCAGCTGTTTTATTATAAAAACACTACTTTGACCCATGTACATTAGAGGGAGAATCCAGACGGATGACCACAACTATGTGCTAATTGATTGGTCTAAGTTTAGACTTTTGGCATAGGTTTACCTTTGTGAATAAGGCCCATGGGTTTGGGGTAGACAGCTCCATCCAGACCTTGTTTCATCTCCACTTGTAGACTGACTTGTGAGGAAGACTAGGTAGTGAGTACAGGAACCCCTTGTCCCAATCTTTGGATAACTTGAACTTCAGTCCCATAATTCACATGCACAGCTTTTATGGCCGTTGAGAATCTGAACTGGATTTTTAGGTTTTGCTTAAGGTTAGGCTTCTTCTGTGGCAGATGCCAATGAGTTCGTTATGTCTGGTATATCAGTGATAGTTCACATTCTATTGGGAACCGAAGTCACCTGGAGTTGGTCACTGAATCAAAGGTAGACAAAGTCAGCTTTTGCTTCAGATACTCATGTGCCTTGGTATGATTTGGACACCAACTACATAATGTTCTCACTTCCATTTCAGTGAACCCGGCTGACCAAGAAGACCAAGGAGAGGACCAGGGACCGGTGTGAGCTACCTGAGGATGACGGCAGGCACGACTTCTATCGTCTACTGAGGAAGAAGAGGATGAGGGGGACCTGTACCATCTGCAGCGAGGGGACGTGCATGAACCTTGACGGACACTGAGGACTGTAGGGGGGACCTCGATTCGGACACCTCTAACCATGGGGGAGGATGTCGCCTCTCCCCTGGACATTGAGTCCTTGATCAGCCAGAGGTGTCCTCAGAGCTGTAATCTCCTGTATCTGAGCCTGTCCAGTGTGGGGCTCTGCTTGGACAGCGGTTGTCTGAGCCTGTCCTGTATGGGGGTCTGCTTGGATAGTGAATGTCTGAGCCTGTCTAGTATGGGGTTCCACTTGCACAGTGTGTGTCTGAGCCTGTCCAGTGTGGGGGTTTGCCTGCACAGCAGGTGTCTGAGCCTGTCAAGTGCGGGGGTCTGCATGGACAGCAGGTGTCTGAGCCTGTCCAGTGTGGGGGTCTGCCTGGTCAGGGGTGTCTGAGCCTGTCCAGTGTGTGGGTCTGCCTGGCCAGGGGGTGTCTGAGCCTGATCAATGTAGGGGTCTGCCTGGACAGGGGTCATGGAGCCTGTACAGGGAGAGTATGTGACATTTGAGGGTTTATGCAAGATGAGTGTTCCCATCATAGATTGAGGCCCTGTTCAGGTTGCATAACAAGGGATTGGGAGTAGAATGGTGCAGGTAGATGTGTTGGCTCCCCTCCATGCATTGACTGTGATGGATTTGATATCATTTTGAGCATCCCCTCCATCAACTTCATAGCCAATGCATGGTGTCTTGCACTCTCTTCCCTCTGTGTGGCCATGATGTCATTGAGCCTCTTCCCCATGCCTTGCCAGGATCTATCCATTGTCTCCAACACCTGGGTCATTCTTTTCACCAGCTGTGGGAGTTGGCATATGTCCTGCAGTGAGGCAGACATGCCCCTCTGTCACAAATATCCTGCCTCACATCTAGCTCCTGCTTGAAACAATCTTCCTCCCACTCTGTGACATGTATATCTGCCAGCTCTCTCCACCTGGGGATCCTTTGGATACAAACAGCAGGTCCATGAGCAGGTGGAGTGGTGCCAAGTGGGAGATTGTGAGGGGTAGATTTATGCCCAGGGGCTACCTGTTCCTCACCCAGGCTGGCATATCCCTCAGATGATGGAGAGAAAGCCTGGGAGACACTGTCAAAGTAGGAGTGTGTAGGGTAACCAACATGTCTGACCTGGATGTGAGGGCTGTGAAGAGGTGAGATGTGGGTTGTGGTTTTAGAAGAATGGGCAATCCTCTGGGTTGTAGAAGGAGGCGCCATGCCAAATACAGCAAATGAGGGCTTTGTTTGTGAGCTGCATGGGCCACATGGAGTGGTCATGGGATTGGCCTTCACGTTACCTGGATTCAGCCTCTGATCTCCCTCCTCCTCTACTTCCTCTTACTCCTCCTCCTATTCTGTTCTCGAAGCTAACAAGGCAACTTGGAAGAGAAGTGGGGTTGCCAGTCAGAATGCCAGGTTGTCCGTCACTGGTAGTTGCTCTGTCATCCGGAATCAGATCTTCATAGTCAACACCTGTGAGACAAAGTTTGCAACAGGCTAAGTATGTGGCTTACAACATGATGCAGTGCAACACAGGTATTGTTCAAAATATATCTTCAAATCAACGGATAATCCACATGTGACCTGGTTTGTGTGCACCTACACATGATAGCTCACACAGTGGCATTGAGATGTTCAATGCAGATGTGAAATGCCCAAGCAAACTCACCAGTTCCAACCACAGCTCTGTGTGGTACTGAGCTCCCCCTGGATGTCAGCTGCTGGAGCGGGCTCCTTGAGTGTGTAGCAGAAGAACTGGTCTGTGATCCAGCAGCTTTGGAGAAAGGTTACATCATGGTTACTATTCTCTCTGTATTAAATGTGATTATTCACACCTGACATAAGCAATACTAATCAATTAGGGTAGAGAGATCCAAAAATGGCAATATCTGCTCATCTACTTTCATAAGGAATTGGTACACTAACCTGGCAGACGGATGGCAGCGGTTTGACTGCTTCAGCCAGGATGTCTACTAAACCCCTGGACAGTGTCATCCTTATCACTGATGTTGTCCTGGCAGCAGCTGTAACGCAACATATATATCCATTGCTGATAGCGAAGGATGATGGTAATGATTCTACATGTACATGTTAGAGATATGGACTAGTGATCTACAAGTTACACCAAGCCCCAGATCAACCATGTTTCACACTTACAGGCAAACATGTAATTGGACATCACTGAGAGCTTTTGGATGGGAATTACTTGAGTGTCCTGCACTGGCTACCTCTGGACACACCTACATCTTCATTGGCATCATGCATCTCAAGTATGATGTGGTATGTGCTAGTTTATTAAAGGAATCAGCATTGCTAATTATGGGCTGTGAGGGGGGCCATCTCTGCTGTGCACTTACCCTTTGGCTTGTGGTTCAAAATTACATGTACAACTTCATGTTCTATGTTACCTGACACTGTATACAGTCACGTTCAGCACACATCCTGTGGTCCTCTATTCAGAGGTTCAATCATTTTTTATATTGTTAGCAAAGGGAGATTGACAGTATTAAAGGAGCTCACATCTTGCTCAAGTGGAACTGGATGTTCCCCAGCTTTACTGTTTTTTCGATGTGCTGTTAAACCCCTAGATGTCTAGTCTTCCCCTCCTCTACACCCAATTTACCACCCACTACCACACTCCCAAAATGCAAGTCTGTTGCTATCAGCACATCCCTCATCAACAACATGACTTTAGTAGTTGTTTCCTGGCATCTTGTCAGCAAGTATCCATGTCAGGAAATTAGGAACCAATCACTGTGTTACCTCACTCTCTACTTAAGTGATATTCCATGAACAATGGGAAAATTCACCAGAGTGACAGAGCCATGTATACCTGGGAAGGCACAAATACCTTACAATCTGTGAGGTGAGACATTGCGACTTGTCACATGTATACCTGCAGCACTGACCCACACAAAAAATAGCTCACGTGAGGGCCCAATTGAAACCATAGGTAGATAATGTACACATACATATTTGGTAGTCATATCATTGTCAAACATGAGGTTGGTGTGTGGCATACTGCTATGAGCCATATATGAGCATATTGGGATGAGTGACAACAGTGACATTAGACAGACACCACATACTACTGACATTTACACCACAGTTTAGGAAAGAAAAGCTTTTTGTGAAGCCATTTTCATGTATCCTTCCTGGTGTCTGACATCTGCCCAATGTGTGGTGCAGGACCAGAAGTCATACCAATACATGTTGCAAAGGTCACTGCAGGCTTTACCTTTCTGAACAACTTCACAGGTCCTACAATGATATGTGTATGTTCAGTTAACATGGTAGTTGACACGTGTACACAAGCATACATAACTCACTTCACAGGTTTGACACAGTTCATGCATTCCATGTACATTAACAATAAATTGACTGGTGACAGTGTATAGAAGAATGCTTTCCCCTAGCCATATTTACATACCAGTTTGTGTGGATGATTTGGGTTGTTGTGCTCCATGATGTTGCCTCACTGATGGTGCTGGGACCTGTGTTCCAGTGTGTGACTGTTCACTGGCTGTATGTGGCAACAGAACAGAAAGGTCATTGTAACCGCAGTAGTAAATGTCTGAGGGACATTTTCTATTTCCATACACCAGTGTGAAGTGCATGAGGCAGCAGTGATGACTCACTGTTTGGGACTGAGTTATTGTAAATTTCTATTGCCATCACAAATGATTCTGCTACTTGTAGTGTAATGGACTGGCTGAGACACATGAGGGGCAGAGACCCCATGCAGACAGCACCTATTTGGGACACTATTCATGGTCACATTTAATGAGTATCAAAAACATTAGATGTTTGGTGTCATTGTTAGTTACATTGCAAAATACCTGGCACCACATTACTGTCATCAGTCACTGGCAGCTAATGGAGCAGCTGAGGGTCTATAACGGAGAGGACATCCCTCTCAAGTGGGGTGAGTCGGAGGCGGGCTTCAGTTTGTACATCTGGGAGAGCCCTGGCCACCTCTCTATCCTGGTACACTTGTCCTTTACCCTCCTCTTCTCATTCTGCCACTTCTTCTTTATGTCATTCATGGTACGGATATCCTAACCCAATGCAGTGAATGCTGCCATAAAGCTGCCTTTTGTGAGGAACTGCTGCTGTCGGTTTGGAGACTGTGCAGTTTGATTATGTGCCAATGCATGTGATTACACTGATTACGGATATGGTCAGGATGATCTAGACGGAGTGCAGTTGATCCAGCCTGAGTGCGGATGATCAGACCTGAGTTCGGATGATCCACCCGAGTGCAGATGATCTGGCACAAGTGCGGACATAAAGATACTACTCGTAACTTACATTTGTGAATACCAAGAAGTCATAAACTTACACTTTTAGTCTAAACATAGACCAAAAGTTTAAGTATACCATTGTAAATCGGGCCTCCAGTCTTTGGTTCCATACACACTATCACTTATAAGGGGTGCACAGATTTTATGAGTATTCCTACATGAACATTCAGATGTTAAAGTTCCTCTGGAATTGTAACCACCACTATCTTATTGTGTATTCTGGCCGGAATTTTATTGTCCTCTAATTTGTCATAGCAATACTTGGCATGATGGCAAGTCAATATGTTCCTTCACAAATAAATATACTGCAAATTGTAGCCCGTTTTTTTCTTCAGATTTCAAGGACACAACATTTCGAATTTGGCCTCTGTGGTCAATGCACCAATAACAATTATATACATAGTTTGGTTTCTCTGTAGAAACTGCATTAAACTTTGCTATTTCTCATCTAGGGTTGGCAGTAATAATATCTGTGTTTTGTTTCTCTACACCTGAACATACCAACTCCTCATTTTGCCCAGACTGAACTTCAGGCCCAAGGAAACGTAAATGAATATCGTCACAAATATTTTTAATCTCTGATACCACACTATACAAAAGTGCTTTATTAACTTCTCCTAAACAAAATGCATGACTTTTTCCAAAGTCGTGTCTTCTTACTGACTTTCACATTTTTTGAATGATAAACAGCCAACATTGTAAAATGATGAAAAGTACGTGTGCACAATTTCCTGGATAGACATGCCAGTGAGTGTCCATGTAAATTAGAATATTTCCTGACTTTGCATGGATATAAGGCTTGCAATATTGCAATTTTCCGCTTCACACTTATATCTGGAAATTGACGTAGAAAAACTCTTAATGTAGCAATTGATTTCTGGCAAACACTATGAATACTACTACATTTCGATTTATGCACATGGGCATATCTATGCCTTCCTTGTACCTCTTGAGTTATCTCTTCCTCTACATTTCTAGGAACCATTGAGAACCTCATTGCATCAACCAGTTGATTCAACTGCATGCTGTTGGAAAGTACCCTCTTTTTGGCATGTTACCTCCAATTTCTGCCTGATGTCAGTGTGTTTTTGACTGTGTCACTGGGATCCTGCTAGCCAGGACCACAGTGCTTATGGATTATGGCCTGCTTGTCAGTGTGTTTAACTGTTTTCTAAATTGTCACTGCTAATCAGAACTCCAGTGCTCATGCTCTCTCTCTTTCTAAATTTGTCACGACAGTTTAGTGACTCCATATTTCACTCTAAATTCGCACACTGGACCCCCCTTATAAGCCCCTAGTATGGAGTTCCAGGGAATCCTCATGGGCTGCAGCATTTCTTTTGCGACCCATAAGGAGATCATACAAAGACTTCTTCAGGGCTGCCATTGCAGCCTGAGTGAAATAGTGTAAACACTATTTCACAGCCATTTTCACTGCACTGGGTCATTTATAAGTCACCTATATGTCTAACCTTCAGACTGTGAAGGCTAAGTGCATGTGTGTGAGGGCACCCCTGCACTAGCAGAGGTGCCCCCACATCATCCAGGCCCATTTTCCCAGACTTCGTGAGTGCGGGGATACAATTATAAGTGTGCACTACATAGATGTAGCTTCACATTGGTAACTCAGAATATGGCCAACTAAGGTGGCTAACAACAGGAAATTGTACCCCAATGCTGATTCCAGAATTGGTTGTACAATCCCATGCACTCATGGGGCTCCACCATGGCCCCCACAACTGTCATACCAGCAAGCCCTTACCTCCACCAAAGTTGGGCAGCTGGACAGTGGGACTGCCGGAGTAACTTTAGTCCAGCACCCATGTTGCTGGATCCACACCTGTCATCTGGAGAGGGGGTCCAAGCCACCATTCGTCGCTGCAGAGAGGTGCCTGCTGAGCAGGGAAGTGACTCCGTCACTCCACAGGTGATTCCTTCAGTTCTTCTGGTGCAGGATGAAGACAGGCAGTCATCGGCGGATGCATGACCTGGAAACTGTTGCGGCTGCTGGCAGGAGCTGAAATTACAAGGTTGCAGAAGTTGTCTTAGCTTCTTTGTTGCAGTTTTGTAGAGTTCATGGAGCAGTTAGCGATTGATCCTTCAGTAGAAGATGAAGTAAAGGATGCAGAGGATTCCTGCTGGAGTCTTGCAATCTGATTCCAAAGAAACACCCAAAGGAGAGACCCTAAATAGCCCTGAGAGGGGGATTGGTCAACTATCCAGGTAAGCACCTATCAGGAGGGGTCTCTGATGTCACCTGCTGCCACTGGCCACTCAGATGCTCCCAGAGTACCCTGACCTTCCTGAAAACAAGATGGCAGAACCCAGGGACACTCTGGAGGAGCTCTGGGCACCACCCCTGGGATGGCGATGGACAGGGGAGTGATCACTGCCCTTTCCTTTGTCCAGTTCCATGCCAGAGCAAGAACTGGGGGTCCCATGAACCGGTGTAGACTGGATTATACAAGGAGGGCACCATCTGTGCCCTTCAAAGCATTTCCAGAGGCTCTGGAGGATACCCCTCCCATGCCTGTAACACCTATTTCCAATGGGAGAGGGTGTAACACCCCTCTCCTAAAAGAAATGCATTATTCTGCTTTCCTGGGATTGAGCTGCTTAGCTGGGGCTGCAGTGAAAAACTCAAAGGCTTTTATGGCAGTACTTGGTTACCATGGTGGAGCCCCAGGGTGCAGGGAATTGGCCCCCCAATACCAGAATCAGATTAGGGGTACCATTCCAAGCTCCTAGACACCTCACATGGCCACATTCGGAGTTACCATTGTGAAGCTACATATATGTATTGATCTCTATGTATTTCACACTTATAATGGCGTCCCCACACTCACGAAGTGCCGGAAAATGGGCCTGGACAATGTTGGGCACCTCTGCTAGTGCAGGGGTGCCCTCTCACAAAGGTGCTATGCACCTAGCTTTCAGGGTCTGATGGTTAGAGATATAGGTGACTTATAAGTGAACTGGTGCAGTGAAAATGGCTGTGAAATAGCGCTTGCACTATTTCACTCAGGCTGCAATGGCAGTCCTGAAGAAGTGTTTGAATGAGCTCCTTCTGGGTGACAAAAGAAATGCTGCAGCCAGTAAGGATCTCTTGGACCCCCAATGCCCTGGGTACCTAGGTACCATATACTAGGGACATTTAAGGGGGGTCCAGTATGCCAATTTGTAGTGGAATACTGGGTTACCAGTATGCAAGTACAAATTCGGGATCAGAGAGATCATAAGCAATAGAGTTCTAGTTAGCAAGACTCCAGTGACACAGCCAAGCATACTGACAAAACAGTAAAACATTCTGACATGTAGGCCACAAACTATGAGCACTGGGGTCCTGGCTAGCAGGATCCCAGTGAGACAGTATAAACACACTGACAAACACTGATAAACAGGCCAAACATGGGGCTACTTTCTTACATACAAGACGACAGCATAGGCTCTATATACTGCAGCAATTTACTCTTCGATATGGACAGAATACATTGAAAAGACAGACTTTATTTCACAGACAGAGACAACAGGGTGTTATTCAACAACTTAAAAGACTGCATCCTTTTCTATGTGTAATCATCATCTACACAGCTTGAATATAAAGACACTTTTCACTGCTAACCCTTTTCTCAAACACTGGTTCATTTTGTTTTCAAATCATTTTTGTTATTTACTCACTCAGATTCATGGATCATTTGCTGATCCCCAACCAAAAGCACCCATTCTACAGAAAGCTACAATACATTTTGAATCTGCAATGGATCCGTGGATCTGTTTCCAAACAAAAGCACTCATTCAAAATAACAACACATTTGGTACAGTGAGAGTATGAGAGGCTGTATGGGTGTTTGAGAGATTGAATGAGCATCTGTGGGGAGGTGCCTGTGGGTGTAGAAGTGGTTGTGTGGGTGGGTGAATGGGTGCATGTGTGTGTGTGTGGGACTCTGAGTAGGTATGAGAGCTGTTGTATGGGTATATGAGTGGTTCTATGAGTGGCGGTGTAGGTCTGTGAGTGGGTTGTTTTGTGGGTCTGTGACTGAGTGTGTAAGTGTGTGAATGGATGTGTCAGTGAGTGTATGAGTGTGTAAATGTGTGTGTGAGTGGCTGTGTGGGTCTGTGGGTGGCCACAGGAGTAGTTTTGTGAGCCTGTGAG
This sequence comes from Pleurodeles waltl, assembly GCF_031143425.1. Classification (NCBI taxonomy): domain Eukaryota; kingdom Metazoa; phylum Chordata; class Amphibia; order Caudata; family Salamandridae; genus Pleurodeles; species Pleurodeles waltl. The sequence continues at coordinate 587,988,431 of NC_090438.1, read as the reverse complement.
TGCATATGAGTGCCTCTGTGAGGGTGTAAGTGAATGTGATACTGTGAATGGGTGTGGTAGTGGTTTTGTGTGTCTGTAAATAGGTTTGTGAGTGGCTCTATGGGTCTGTGAGTAGGTGTGTGAGTGGCTTTATGGGTGTGTAAATGATTGTATGGGAGTGTAGGTGGGTGTGTGAGTGTGTGAGGGGGTATGTGAGTGGCTTTGTGAGTGGTTGTATGTGTGTGTGTGTAAGTGGTTGTGATTGTGTGGATCTGTGGTTGTGTGGATCTGTGAGTGGCTGTGTGGGTCTGCCAGTGAATGTATGGGTCTGTGAGTAGGTGTGTTAGTGGTTGCATGGGTGTTCAAGTGGGTGTGTCAGTGTGTGAGTCGTTCTCAACCCTTTCCAGATGATAAACAGGTAACTGATTATTTAACTGTGTAAATTACGTATCAAAATATAGCTCAGTATGTTTTCTATGTTCTTTATGTTTCACTTTTGTTGTCTACAGTTTATTTCTACCATTTTGCATACTTAAACATAGTGATTCACTTAGCTTGTACATGTGATCAAGGCAACTGAGCTGGTCAAAATGCATTCTGCTGGAAGTAAAGTGACTATCTACATGCACTGTAAGTGAGAGCCGTTCTTAAAGAATTGGACTTATAATTAGATATACATGTACACACACACACACATATATATATATAAATATATATATATATATACTATCTATATATATAATATATATATATATATATATATAATATATATATTGACGTTTCCTTGCCCAATAAAAGGAAAACAGTCAGGACGCTTTCGACAAATTGCAGGTATATTTACCGTCACCAAATTTTTTCCTCCCAATGCGTTTCAGCCGTAGCCTTGTTCATGGATGGGGGAGTCAGAGCATCAACACAATAAATACCAAAGTGCACCAACATAGAAAACAGACTAACAGTGCAATTCAAACAAACTACTCTGCAAGGCGGTCGCCATATTGGAATGTTATCTAATACCCGTTTTTTGGCAAAATTATCACAAATAAGATTGAAACTTTCTAAAATTACCCATAAAGAATTGTAGAAGTAAAAACATTATAAAATATCATGTATAAATGATGTGTATCAATCTTTTGGCTCAATAATATTAAATCAATTTTTTATACATTTACAATCCTATATATACATCTATATTATGACAAATTGTTATCCCACTATAATTGATGGGATATAATTGATATAATATTATTATAATACTACCTACATACACCAATTGGGTTTAGATAGTCCCCATATTTACATGGTACATAACTTTCCAAAATTCAAATTTTCATGCCATTAAATTTGTGGCTATTACTGCCCCAGAGTTTGTGTTTGAATTTTTATCACCAGACACCCCAATAATATACAAAATCCATTATCTCTATACATCCATATCAAATAGAAGCTTGACTGTCATAATTTCATTCATTCTTCTTATACCCAAATCTAACTGCCTAGATGTATACTCATTTCTTCACTTGAGTTAAGGCCAAGGGGGGAAAGGGTCATAAATGTATTAATATACTTTGATTCCAATATTCGTAATGATTTTTGTCTGTCACCCCCACGTAAATTAGGTCTGACCTGATCACACACCACATAACTGAGGAGTTTCTCATTTCCCTGATGCACTTCATGGAAGGTTCTTGCTAAAGGGTAATTACGATCACAGATACGGTTGGCTCTTATGTGTTCCAACACTCTCTTTTTTGCTTTGTGTATAGTGCTTCCTACATATATTTTGTCACATGGGCATCATAGACAATATAAACAGAAATCTGTGTCGCAATTAAAATGTCCTTTGATCCCATAATCACTCTGTCCATTACCTAATCTGACATTCATACAGTTTGTACTATATTTGCATGCCTTGCACTGTTTACAACAATAAAACCCCATCGGACTTGATCTGCCATTGTCCCCATTGCTGGAGCTAACCACCACATTATGACTTAAACTGTCCCGTAATGACCTTCCCCTATGGAAGGTAACCAATGGCATATTGCAGACATAAGTCGCCAAATGTGGATCTGTCTGTAAGATATGCCAGCTCTTCATAAGTATTTGTCTTATATTGAAAGCCTGATTGGAGTAAGTCGTAATAAATCTTATTTTCTCCTCATTATCACTTGATTTGTGTACCTGATATAGTAAATCTGCTCTAGATCAGTTCTCTACCTTTTTCATAGCTTTTGTATTCACATCATTACTATATCCTCTCTTTCTGAATCTTTTGCACTTTATCGTGCATTCCTGCTCGTAGTTTTCCCAAGTGATACATATGTGCCTGGCTCTCAATAATTCTCCATATGGGAAACTTCTAATCAAATTCGGTGGATGAGCACTCCTAGCATTTAGTAAACTGTTACCTGCTGTTGCTTTTCTACACAACCTTGTATTCACAAGATCGTACTCAACACTTATTTCTACATCCAAAAATTAGATTAGTGTCTTGCTATGCTATTCACTCAGTTTAAGATTGTATTCATTTTTATTTAAAGCTGCGACAAAGTTCATTGCTGAGTTTTCATTCCCTCTCCAAATGACAAAAATATCGTCAATATAGCGACACCACAACACAACTTTGTCCTCATAGTCGGCTACATTAGTGGACACCTGTTCTTCACACCAGCCCATGAAGAGATTCACATTGCTGGGAGCGAAATAGGTGCCCATAGCCGTCCCTTGTAGTTGTCTATATATTTGATTATCAAATAGAAAAAAATTGTTAGTAAGACAATACCAGATCATGTCACAAATCATTTCAGTATGTATTAAATATGAGATAGATCTAGCTATCATATAGTGTGTAACCGCCACTAGGCCGAAATTATATTTTATACATGTGTAAAGGCTTGTGACATCCAATGTCAGGAACAAAAGATCATCCTCCCTTCTCAAGCCATCCATCATCTTCAAAAATTGTGTTGTATCTTTCACATAAGAAGGCAAACTCTCCACAAATGGTCTAAGGTAATAATCAATATATCTCAAAGTGTTTTCGATTAAAGAACCTATTGCTGACACAATTGGTCTACCTGGGGGATTCTGTCCATCTTTGTGTAACTTTAGTAAAAGGTAAAGAACTGGTATCTTAGGCTGATCACACTTAAGAAATTGATATTCTTCCCACTCTAGTAAACCCTTTTCTCTCCATTCCACTAATAACTCATGGTATTTGGCAGTGGATATCCATCTGCTTAGCTGTAACTTGGCAGTCTGGATGCCCGAACTGGTGTCCCCCTTCCTGCAGATATTGGCTCTTGTCAAGGACAACAACGTTGCCACCTTTATCTGATTCACAAATCACAATATTAGTGTCCTTTTTTAGATTGTCAAGGGCCAATTTTTGCAAGACTGAGAGATTTTCATATTTCTTATTTTCAGATCCATATCTTATTTTCTTAAGCTGTCTAATCACATCCTTCTTAAAGACCTCTATAGCATCACTATGTATAACTGGTAGGAAGGTCAACTTTGGTTTAAAAGGACTGGGGCATGAAATATCTGTCTCCAATCCCAAAATCTCCAAATTCAAAATTAGATCAGCATGTGCTTCTGTACCATCATCTAAAATAGATAACATATGTAACATTTCTATATCTGAGATGCATTGTCTGCTAGCTGTAGCCCTTTCAGATAAACCAGGCTGCACTGTTGCTTTAGTTTGATACCACTTCTTTAGCTGCAATTTCCTCACAAAGTGAAGGGAATCTATCCTTGTTTGAACATAATCTAAATTGTTAGTGGGGCAAAAGGATAAACACAAGGCTAAAATGCTTTACTCCTCATCAGTCAATACTCTAGTAGAAAGATTTACTGCAGTTATTGTGTTATTTTACGTGCCCTCGTTATCACTCACGTTGTCATGGGGCCTTCTTTTCCTTCTTCGTATCTTGGCTGCATGGTTCCTCTTCCTCTGTCTCTCATTCCCCAACCTTTGCCTCTTGGTTGGAATGTATCTTTCCTTTGATCTATCCTTCCTTGGTTTAAGAGGCGAAACTGTTTTAAAAAATTAGATCTATTAGTGTTTTTATCAGACCCTGTATTCTTCACAAGAAAGGTGTCTGATACATCAGATAGATTGCTATCCAAGACATCACTTTCTTCAGATACTCTCAAATTGGAATCAGAGTTTCCACCTGCAACCAAAAGTGCTGGTTCTTTGTAGTCATCTGAACACATATAATCATATTCCTGATGAAATGTCAAAATTCTTGGTGATTGGTAGTCCTTAAAGTCCCGAATAAATGTTCTCTGTTTTTTAAGTGTAATTTCTTCTTCAAATTTAGAGAGTTTTTTGTCCAAATTATCCTTTACCCCATCAAAAGTAGCCTGTGACACCATTGTCAAAATTTCCATAGTGATCTTGTCAGTCTCGTCAAGGATCTTAGCTCTATCCTTTGAGGTATATTTAATCAGTATTTTCATCATAATGAGGGAACTTACTTTGGCATTCTCTGCCCATTCCTGCAATAGCTCTGGATCCGGATCCTCATAGGTCTGGATTGTATAAATTCGTAAACCCCTAGGTACTCGCTCCACTTCAATATATTGCTGCAGAGATTCAATCTCCCACCATTTAGAAAGTACCTTTCTCAACAATGTTTCCAGTTTGTCAAATAGTAACTGTAATTTCAATGCAGATCCTGCAGTAGATGCCCCCTGTCGTACATCAGAATCATCCTGGGTAAAGAAGAGCTTACTGGATTTTTCTTTCCTTCAAGCTTCTAATGAGGAAGCCATCTCTGTGACAGATATACTTTTTCCTAATTGTGCAACTGTCTGAGTGCGGGCATTCAGAAAGTATTATAAACTCTTATAGCCCACTCCAAACCACAAGACATGGTATTAGCACCCAACAGATAGTAAATAGTGTTTGTATTGTTGTGCGAGATAGTGACAGTCATAGGTTTCAAAATACAACAGAAAAAGAAAACTTCTAGGATAAAGCAGTGGTTGATTCAAATGTTCATATGCCTTTGTACTGGATATATAACAGGAAGGACATTATGCTACCTCCCTGTCCTTGTTCGTACTGCCTTTCACCACTAATAAAACTCCCCGTTGATACCTTCAGCTCTCATATTCCAAGGCACTGCTGCACTTGCTTCCATCTGCAGATCGTGTATTGATACTCACATGCGCCGTGGTAGCGGACTACTAAAAACCACTTACCGTTAATCTCCGTTCCACACGATATTAATTCCAATTGCGGGAAGCCCCACAGCATAGCACGGTGTCCTGCTCCCGCTGCCCTATCCATCAATCCTAGTGGCCAGCGTATTACCGCCTCTTTCTGCTGTCAATATGGTGGCCGCATCAAAACTCCACACAGGCCTCACTGCTCATGAGGTCAAAAAAAGTATTCATAAACGTGACAGACAAAAATCATTACGAATATTGGAATCAAAGTATATTATTAAATTTATGACCCTTTCCCCCTTGGCCTTAACTCAAGTGAAGAAATTAGTATACATCTAGGCAGTTAGATTCGGGCATAAGAAGAATGAATGAAATTATGACAGTCAAGCTTCTATTTGATATGGATGTAAATAGATAATGGATTTTGTATATTATTGGGGTGTCTGGTGATAAAAATTCAAACACAGACTCTAGAGCAGTAATAGCCACAAATTTAATGACATGATAATTTGAATTTTAGAAATGTATGTACAATGTAAATATGGGGACTATCTAAACCCAATTGGTGTATGTAGGTAGTATTATAATATTATTATATAAATTATATCCCATCAATTATAGTGGGATGACAATTGGTCATAATATAGATGTATATAATAGGATTGCAAATGTATAAGATATTGATTTGATATTATTGAGCCAAAAGATTGATACACATCACTTATACATGATATTTTCTAATGTTTTTTACTTCTGCAATTCTTTATGGGTAATTTTAGAAAGTTCTAATCTTATTTGTGATAATTTTTCCAAACAACAGGTATTAGATAACATTCCAATATGGTGACCGCCTTGCAGAGTAGTTTGTTTGTATTGCACTGTTAGTCTGTTTTCTATGTTGGTGCACTTTGGTATTTATTGTGTTAATGCTCTGACTCACCAATCCGTGAACAAGGCTACAGCTGAAACGCATTGCGAGGAAAAAATTTGGTGACAGTAAATATATCTGCAATTTCTCGAAAGCGTCCTGACTGTTTTCCTTTTATTGGGCAAGGAAACATCAATATATGTTATATGGAACTTCCAGTTCCATCATGGTTTATATATATATATATATATATATATATATATATATATATATATATATATATAAATAAATGTATATATATATGATCCGAGTTACTCAAAAAAATACTCACACTCCTGGATGCATCTTCAAAAAGGCTTTATTTGGCAACGCATTTCAACCTTTCAACCACAAGGGCTTTGTCACAGCTGGAATAAACAAAACCAGTGCCACACCACCTTTAAAAACATTTCACAAACAATGGAGATGGTTGAAATACTTTCTGATTTCCAAGCCAGTATATATCACTCACATTTCATTTTGCTTAGTCCTTTAAGTTACTCGACATAATCTAATAAGGAAAAGAAAACCTTGTTAATGCAAATGTATAACTGTTCCGCCTAGTGGCCCGTACTTCATTTTGAAGTATTTCTACTAAATAAAAATGCAAAGGTTAACATTTTGTGAATCTTGTGTTAATTCTCAATGTGTGGTCCCAAGTTACATGTTAGCAGGGTAGGAACATGTGAATATATATGTACAAGTGCAGAAACATGGTTTAGTCTTTCTAACACCACAATCGTTATCAGAGTTATGCTTACAAACGGAAAGTAGATCAAGTCATATATGATATTAAAAAAGGGCAAATCATTCAGGGGTGCTAAAAAACAGTATTACAGTGATCACCATTGACTCAAATAGCTCAAGTTCAGAAATGTAACTCAAACTACTTATTGTCCCATGTGAACATGTAGCGCTTCATCTGAGTTTAGGCCGGGAACTTGCTATTAACTAACACAATATATTCAGATTCCATTCTCCTCATTTTCCTTTCCCTTTCTTCACTTCTCAAACTCATTGGCACCCTTTCAATACCAAAATATGAAAACTCATCATTACTTCCTGCATGCATTTGATGCCAATGGTTTACAACAGGGTAGTTTAGGCCTCTATTTCTTATCGCTCTTAGATGTTCTGGAATTCTTTTTTCACTGGGAAAATGATACTGCCTGCATAGCATAAGCCACAGGGGCAATGTAAATCATATATCACAAATCACTCATGCCTGTTATGAATTTTTGTATTTTTCTTGTTCTTCCTTTCAGCAACACATATCTTTTCTTATTTACACTATGGTGACATGCCTTGCGTTTGCCACATTTAAAGAAACTGTTGTTCATGCAACTAGGAATTTGTTCTATTCTTTGGTGTCCAATAGCTGTGTACTAACATATCCCTCAAGGACTTATTTTTTCCTATATATCGCCATGGTATGCGGGTTCACCAAATGGCCTATCACTGATCAGATTTGCTTAAAATGCTAATATTTCCCCAGCATGTGTTGTATGCGAACTGATTCACCCTTAAAAGTTGTAATAAATCTCAGTGTGTCCTGTTCCTGTGTTCTTGTTTTTTTCTGTAATAGAATCTCTCTGGGTGTCCCTTCATCCATCTCACGGGTTGTTTTCAGCACTTTTCTAGGATATCCTCTGGAAATTAATCTGTTTATCATTCTTTTTTGCACTACTTTAAATAGATGTGGGGTACTGCAATTTTGCTTTGCCTTTAACATTTTCCCAAAGGGAATGCTCCATTTCAGATGGTCAAGGTGGTGGCTGTGTGCATGTAAAGTGCTCCTCCCTATGGTCTCTTTTCTGAAAAGGTTGGTGTTGATTTTGTCCCCTTCAGCTTTGACAAACACATCCAAAAATTCAATTTCTAACTTATGGTTTTTAGGAGTGAATCTCAGATTTGAGTCATTGTCTGAGATGAATCTAAAAAAATCCTGTAGGTCTTTGTGTGATCCGTCCCAAATTATGAATAGTTCATCTATCTATCTGGTCCAGAAAAATATGGGCCTGATTCTAACCTTGGCGGACGGCGGAGGCCGTCCGCCAAGGTTCCGCCGCCAAATGACCGCACCGCGGTCACAAGACCGCGGCGGCCATTCTAACATTTCCTCTGGGCCGGCGGGCGCTCTCCAAAAGAGCGCCCGCCGGCCCAGAGGAAATCCCCCTGCAACGAGGACGCGGGCTCAGAATTGAGCCGGCGTAGTTGCAGGGGTGCAACGGGTGCAGTTGCACCCGTCGCGTATTTCAGTGTCTGCATGGCAGACACTGAAATACTTTGCGGGGCCCTCTTACGGGGGCCCCTGCAGTGCCCATGCCATGGGCACGGCAGGGGCCCCCAGGGGCCCCGCGGCTCCCCCTACCGCCATCCTGTTCCTGGCGGGAGACCCGTCAGGAACAGGATGGCGGTAGGGGGTGTCAGAATCCCCATGGCTGCGGAGCGCGCTCCGCAGCCATGGAGGATTCCCCCGAGCAGCGGAAAGTCGGCGGGAGACCGATGACTTTCCGCTTCTGACCGCGGCTGAACCGCCGCGGTCAGAATGCTCGTGGGAGCACCGCCAGCCTGTTGGCGGTGCTCCCGTGGTCGGTGGCCCTGGCGGCCTCCGGCCGCCAGGGTCAGAATGACCCCCTATATGTTTTGGCCACTCTTCATTTTTTTCAGTCCAAATATGGTCCCCCTCCCACCACGCCAGAAAGTTCTCGACATAGCTCAGCTCGAAGCGACTTTTCATAGTGGTCTCTGTAAGTTGCCTATACCACAGTCACCACCCTAACAATCTGAAATGTAATGACAAGGGTGTGAGTTATAGTTACCGTACGGCACAAGTTATAGTTACTTGAAATAACTATAACAGCTGAATTTCTAGGGTTTTTTACATGTAAATGCAGAACCTAACTATAACATCCCTGCAAGCTTTACTTTTTTCAATGAATATATATATAACTACTGACGGTCGCCACTAGGTAGTTATAGTTAGGACTATGTTTCCATTGAAAAAGCATTTTTGACTTGCCTATATCTTTGCCACCGTTTGACGAATCTTCACAAAATTTTCCCCCAAAAATTGTGCTGGTAATTCTTGTTGTGCATAGGGTGATCCATCAAGCAGGGGCCGAGAAAAAGGGGGGAGGTTAAAAATGGTGTGTTTCCCTTGATAATCATATAGGAGTTTTGAACACAACTACAGCTTGAACCGCTTGACAGAATTACACCAAATTTGGTATAAAGGTAGCTTTCGGTACGCAGATTGCTTTTTTTGTTATTTGGTGTAAATCCATTCAGTAGTTGTTGAGAAATTCAGGGAAATCCAAATTTGTATATCTGTGGCAGCAACAACTTCGCGAATAATAACGAGCTCGTACAGGGATCTGCAGAGCTCTAATTGGCTGTCAACACTTCAACCAGGAAGTGTTGGCAGCCATTTTGGGACTTAGCTTCAGCTTGATCCCAGAAAAAATGATAAAAAAAAGAAAAGGGGCCAGAGTAGGGATACCCTGATCTCTTCGCTCTAGAGCTGGTCTTTCAGAGGGACCCCGCCAGAGTTAAAAACACTTTTAAAAAAATATTTGCCACAAATTTGTGACAACGTTACAAATTTGCAGCAAATCTTTTTGAAAAATACAAGCACAGGCTCCCACACTTGTTTTAATGAAGCCCCTGGGTGGGCCAGGTCCTGGGAGCATGGTAAAATAAAGGAGGGTAGCGCATGGGGGCCCCCTTCTAAGGCATTTTTAATCCCCAGGGACTGCCACCTCCCTGGAACTAAAAACATTATGAATGCTGGGGGGCACGAATCCCCCTCGCAGCCCTGGGGACCACCACCTCCCTGTGGCTAAATACAATGTGAATGTTGGGGGGCTGCATGCCTCCAATAGCCCTGGGTCTGCTACCTCCCTGGGGCCAAACAAATTATGTGTGTGACGGGGCCACATGGTCCCCCGCAGCCCCAGGGACCTCCACCTCCCCAGGGCTGAATTTAAACAAAAAAGGGTGTTTGTCTTGGACTTCCGGCCTGGGGGCCACCACCTCCCTGGGGCTGTGTAAGTTGAAGTGCAGCCATGCAGCCTCCCTGAAGGAGCCATAGATGGTGCTGGGGACCACCACCCTGCAGTGCTGGCTACTGCTATGTCCCAGGGTGCCCACCCCTGGGACATAGCTGTTTGCTCTCACTTGGCGGGAGCTTTGATAGCCCCCGCCAAGTCACAGCAAACATTCCGGTTCTAGCAAGTCAAAGCTGTCAAACAGCTCTCACTTTCTGGAAGCAGAGGTTTTCTAGGTTCCCTTGCCAATGAGATTCAGGCAAGAAAACAGGGGCAACTATTGCTCTCACAGAGAGGGAACTGCAACATTAGCAGCTCCTTCTCTGTAACAGCAATGTCAGCTCCTGCAAGAGGTTGGAACCTGGCTGGAACCACGGGGGCCTTAAGGCTCCTCCCGGACCCCAAACCATTTTGACTGGGTGCCCTGGGGGGGGCACCTAGGTGACACTTTCCAGGCCCCTGGGGATGGGGTCCCCGAGGCTGAGATTGGCCTGGGAAAGATAATATCAATGTAATATTTGGTGCAAAATTGTTGATGAAAAAAACTGCATGTTGGGGGCGCGAGTTATAGTTGCCTATGTCATGCCTCTGGGATATTGGGATCCTGGTTTCTTATTGCACGTCATTGTTTTAGAATTCTCTTTTTTACAGGAAAGATAGTGCTTCCCAAGTGTTGGAGTCCACATAGACAGACAAGGACATAGACTACAAAGTCATTATTACAGTTAGAGAATTTACATATTCTAGTCATTTTCCCTGTTTGTAGTGTGTATGTTTTCCTGTTAGTGCTATGGACATATGCTGTGCATTTCCCACATTCATAAAATCCTTGTTGTTCCTTGAGCCATGACCCTAGTTGTCCCTGTTGGTTGATAGGGTAACTGCGCACTAACATGTCCTTTAGAGAACTGCTTTTTCTGTAGGTTATCAGTGTGTGGGGACTAACCAGCTTACCAATAGTTTGGTCAGACTTTGCCAAGTGCCAGTGTTTTCTCAGCATCCTGCTAACTGAGTTGACCTTACTCTTATGTGTAGTTATTAATCTGATTTTCTAAGGGATTTTCTCTTTCTTTTTAGGTGCCAGTAAACTGTCTCTGCTGACATTGTATACTTTCTGACAAGGTGACCTAATCACCTTTCCTTGGTACCTTTAATCTTACATTAAACCTAGCAACCATTCTACACTGCTCTGCATCAAATGACTGCTGTGTACTGTTGTTGCATTGAGCTCTCAGCAATTACCAATGTGACATACTCCATTTGAGATTAGGCGGTTGATGGTGGTTGTCATGTAAAATACTGTTGCGGACCATATTTCCCTAAAGAATCTGGTGTGCATAGCTTCTCTCTCTGCTGTGACTAACACATCCAGGAATTCCATACTTTTCTTGTGTGTCCTATGGATAAATTTCAAATTTAAATCATTATAACCAATCCAAATCAGAAATGAGTCTGAGATCTGTGGCTCATCCCAGATTATAAAAGATCATCAATAAAGTGTGTCAAAAAGGCCAGATGTTGTGTCCACCTCCCCATTGTTTCTTTCTAAATGTACTGTGCCTCCCACAAACCCATGAAGATACAAGCTTAAGTGAGAGCAAGGCAACATTCCATCACCATCCCAGTTAATTGTTTGTACGAACCAAAGATAAAGAAATTATGTTCCAAACTGAAACACAACATGCTTAGCAGCACATGGAATGATCATGGAGGAAGAAGGGTTTGTCTTTAAAGAAAGTGCCTCTATGCCAGTATAACCAATCCATGGTTAATGCATGTATGCAGGAATACAATGTCTGTTCTAACTGGGATGCAACTAGGTTTCCAAGGAATATTCTGAATTTTAGTAATGAAATTCTTACTATCCCTCCAATATGCTGGTAGGTTGAACACAGAAAATAGTCCAGATATATAAATGTGTTCTCAAGTAAGCTGTTAATGACTCAAATGTCAAATGATGGATCTGAGTGGCGAGTCTACGTTGTGCTTGTGATTTTTTGCGAACATGTAGAAACATGGTGCCACAGGTTTCTTTACACTAATAATTGATATTCGTCAACACTCAACATGCTAGTCAGAATGCAGTGTGTGGTACTAGGTAATAGCTTGTTTATAGAAAGACTTTTCATAACTGCCAGATAATGTCAGCTGTCTGTATGCCTCTTGTTGGTATTTGTTAACACCCCATAAAACAACCTTGCCCCCCTTATCCGCAGGCTTAATGGCAAACAAGGGAGCATTCTTAACGGTGTCAAGGGCCAGTCTCTGACCTTTTGCAAGATTCCTGCCAAACCTATTTTCACTTTTATGCCAAATTTTAATCAGCTCCATGTTTATAACCTCATGAAAGGTGTCAATACTCTTGTGTGGGGTGATGGGATTACACCTTTTATTTGGACCTGAAATCATTCCTACGTGTTCTATTGAGTACTAGACTCACTTGACAGAGCAAATCCCTATCAAAATCCCAATTTGTGCCACCATACTCAAATTCTCTGAATGTGGCCAAGCCGTCAATGTCACCAATAAAGATCATCAAAGGTGGAATCATGTGTGTTAATCATGGCAGGATTGTTCCTAAATCTTTGTTTATCTTTCTGTTGTTCAAACTCTTTTAACAATTTTAATTTCCTGACAAACAAAAAGAGTTTAATTTGAGTCCATGAATAATCAGAGATTGCAATAGGACAAAAGGAAAGTCAGGGCTCTAACAAAGAACATTCATCAACAGTCAATTCCTGGGTAGAAAGATTAATACCTGTAAGATTGTTCTTACCCATCATTTGGACTTCTTTGTTTGCCGTGTGTTTCTCCCACGTGTCAAGGTACCTTTTTTTTATTTGTGCCTCCCCTCCTGATTTTGTGTCTGAGCAAATGTAAACGTTTTTTTCTAGCTGCATCCTATTTCCTGCCAAATATGAGGATTCTGCCAGTTGCATCGTCAACTTTATCTCACAGGAATTTAAGCTTTTTCTTGGTTTTAATCTCTTCTTCATATTTGGTCAATCTTATTTCTAAGTCCCTCAGGAACAACTGGACCTCATTCTGTGAGGGATGTTTGTCCAAAATGTCCTTAAATTTCCTTATCTTCTCCCCTATTTGTTCAAGTTCAATTGCAGCTTATTTTTATGTATGTATGTACGTATGCATGTATGTATTTATGTATTCATATATATATATATATATATATATATATATATATATACATACATACACACACACACACACACACATCCACACTGGCCAGAAAAAGGGGGCACAGAGATAACACTGAAGAAAACACTAACATTGGTTCATCAATGCAAAAAACAAAAATTAACTGAGCTATACACATTTTACAACTGCACATCCTCCTATGACATCAAATATTGCCCCATATATACACTTTTTGCAGAAAAATATGAAATGCAAACAATAACCAACATTTTTCATTTAATCCAATGCCATCCCTGCCCTAAAAGAAGTATACCATATACCTCAGAAACATTTCTTTCATGCACTGATGACTATTACTTGGCCTACTGGCTACACGGCCCTTTGGAAGTCTAGGCCATAGCAAAATAAATGAAAGTTGCAAATGTAACAACAAGGAGAAAAGGTACTGAGCTGTGAAACAATTTCCCTTTACAAAATATGAAAAATCAATGAAATAAAAAACTTTAAAAAACTGGGCCCTACTTAAATTCCAGGCCACCCACCACAATGAAATTTAAAAATAAAATAAAAATACAAAGAAATACTTTTGCATGCCCTAGCAAACAAAAACATCCTTATAAAACAGTTTTTTAACTTACTTGTGTGGTATCATAATAACAAATTCCCTAAATCCAAAGGCATTTATCCAGGAGACAAAGTGAATGATCTTTCCACCTCGAAATCCAAGTGAAAAGTGACCAGGAGATAGACAAAGCACTGGGAGGAGCCTGCTGGACAGGGTCAGAAAGTTGGGGCACTTTCTTCCTGTTGGAAAAAAAGTTTAAGAAAAGGCTTCTCGCACTAAAAAATGACTTGAATTGTCGATTTGAGAAGAAAATGCAGTTGAAAACCGATTTTTAGAAGATTTAGCTGCTTCTTGAGTTGAAAATATACTTGAGGTGCATTTGCACTCCTGAGCAGCACTAAATCGGTGCTTTTACAGTTGAAAGTCGCATGAGCGGGACCAAAATCGCACTTGCACTCTCTAGCGATCTGAGAATACTGTAGTGCTCATGAGTGCCCAAAACACATTGTGCACGGGCGAACAGAATTTTTTTTACCTTTGCTTCTCACCGGATGGTGAAATTCGGGAACTGTGCACTGCTCTGTGTAGCAAAGTGTCTATATTTCATAAACTCTGTGAGCGGAGTGGAGTTTTCCACCCGGGCCTAATATTTACATACTGCATATATTAGTCTTGTATATTTGTGATGGACATGATAGAGGAGAGTTTCACTAAATGTATGTATGGTTATATTGTGTGACTTGAGGATGTATGTGTATTTATTTCAGCATGATGCGTTGATGATATACACATATGCATTATATAGGGAATGTGATTCTTTAGGGTTAAATGACATCTAATGTTTAACTGACATTGCACAAAGCAAGGGGTCATGTGACATCAATACATCTCTGACATGTTTGAAGTTTAGAGGTTACATTGGTTTTCCATTTTGTGTAAACCACTTGTTTCATTGTGTAGTGTGCATACTGCATTATATTGCCTTTATGTATGTACAATGATGTGTACTGTTTATGTTTATGGTATGGTAGTTTGTGTTAAATAATTGCACACACCTGTTTGGACACATTTACATTTAGAGATTATTGTGCCTTTTTGTGTAGGTGTCCATTGGCATGCAGGCAGTTGACACCAAACTGGTGAGTGTTAATTATATGTCACAGTGTTTTATTTTCAGTTTTTCGATCTACCACATTACACACATATGCAGTGCACATCATTGTACAATTACTTGCACATATTTTTTAAACATGCTCTAGTCCAATGCTAATGTACACAGGCACTTCTGAGCCTGACAGGTAAAACAATGACTTACCTTCAGTTCTGGCGATGATGGGGTTGATTTTCGTCTGGGTCCAGTAGCAAGCAGCAAAGGTACGATTGGATTCATGGTGGCAGGAAATGAGAAAAGAAGAAAAAATATAACTTTCTTGCTTTTATCTCTCCCAATCCGCCAACTCCGCTGTGGTGGGTTAGCAGCCACAGTTGCATAGGCAGAAAGGTACATCGTGATTGGCTTAGTGGTAAAAGTGGCTGGAGTCCCGCCGTCAGATGCTTTTGCCTATGACACCGTTGACGTGAGTGAAGATTCCTGGCGGTCACAACGTTTTGTCAGTGGTCTTTCATCTATGGGACTGCCAACATCTCAATAGAGCGGGCAGGCTGCCAAGGCGGAGGATAGGTTTTGCCAATAGAAAACCAAAGGTGGTACCGCTACTGCCAAGATCTAAATCAGACCCTTAGTTCAGTTTGTACCAAATCAATACTATCAAATCAAACACATGAGGTAATTGCAAGCACAACCTCAATAGCAACACATAGTTTTATGCACTTTATTCCACACAAAAAATATGAACAAACCAAAATGGTATCCAATCAATTTCCAGATCTTCCAGAATACTGTATTTAATGTCTTGTATTCAAGGTCAGACTTGAACACAAAACATTCTGACTTGTCGTCTAATGATGCCTTATAGTTACCTCTAAACTGACTGTACATAAGAGACAAAAAACGATTATTAATAGTCCTTATCATAGAAAGTACTGTAGAGAAGGTAGTTAAATCCCAACCCTTACACTACAAAAAGGCAGATATTGTTCCAAGTCTACCATAATATTGAATGTAATACCTTATTTTCAAATCTGAGTTTTAAGTGCAATGATTCGTTATCCAAGCCACAAAGCTGGCTAGACAGAATCAATGAAAATAACTGTTGTTAATCATTACTGTACAAAGATTTGAAGGTAAGGAAGATGTATCCTGGTCCCTGAGCTAGAAAGTAACATTAGTATAATAAAGCCCTATTCACTAAGGTGTAGTAAT
This sequence comes from Pleurodeles waltl, assembly GCF_031143425.1. Lineage (NCBI taxonomy): Eukaryota > Metazoa > Chordata > Amphibia > Caudata > Salamandridae > Pleurodeles > Pleurodeles waltl. The sequence continues at coordinate 587,972,265 of NC_090438.1, read as the reverse complement.
GACTGGATAATTCTAAGTAGATGGAGAAAAATGATATTAAACATGTGCACGTCATTACGACCATATTAACAATGCATATTAGCTATTTCACTGATAACCCAGTTCAACTATTTTCAGGGTGTTAGTCCACCAGGATTCTTTAAGGTTCAGTTTATCACAATTACCTACTCTATGTCTAAGTTGTTATACTCAGTTCCAAGAACAATGATGTTGTTGATTTCTTCAAAAGACTGCTTAGTTTCAAAATGTTTTCTGATGAATTTAAAAGTATTAAAATGCTCTTTCCTACTACCTTTCAAGGGTCACTTCGGAGACGTAATGTACTGTTTACCATGCGGCCAACGACCGCAGAAGCACCGCCAACAGGCTGGCGGTGCTTCCTGGGCCATTCTGACCGCGGCGGCAAAGCCGCGGTCAGAAAAGGGGAACCGGCGGTTTCCCGCCGGTTTTCCCCTGGCAGCGCCGCCTTGCAGCGCCGCCATGGGGATTCCGACCCCCTTCCCGCCATCCCGTTCCTGGCGGTTTTTACCGCCAGGAACAGGATGGCGGGAACGGGTGTCGTGGGGCCCCTGGGGGCCCCTGCACTGCCCATGCCACTGGCATGGGCAGTGCAGGGGCCCCCTAACAGGGCCCCATAATGATTTTCAGTGTCTGCTTTGCAGACACTGAAAATCGCGATGGGTGCCATTGCACCCGTCGCACCCCAGCAACTCCGCCGGTTCCATTCGGAGCCGGCTTCATCGTTGCTGGGTCTTTCCCGCTGGGCCGGCGGGCGGACTTTTGGCGGTCGCCCGCCGGCCCAGCGGGAAAGCCAGAATGACCGCCGCGGTCTTTTGACCACGGTGCGGTCATTCGGCGGTTGGAATGACTGCCATAATCATTTGGGGCCTGATTACAACTTTGGAGGAGGTGTTAATCCGTCCCAAAAGTGACGGTAAAGTGACGGATATACCACCAGCCGTATTACGAGTTCCATAGGATATAATGGACTCGTAATACGGCTGGTGGTATATCCGTCACTTTACCGTCACTTTTGGGACGGATTAACACCTCCTCCAAAGTTGTAATAACCCCCTTAGACACAAAATGGAGTAATACAATTCATTAACTGTCTAACTTATTTAAACAATTCCCAGTAGAAAAGGTTGCTGTTCTAAGTACTACATATTTACAGCAGACACAGGCCCTCATTACGACCCTGGTGGTAAATGCCGCCTACTGCCGTGCCAACGGCCACCAACATACCATGATTGCGGCGGTAATACGCCACGGATATAATGACCCACACAGAGAATTCTGCCACAATACAGACACCCACACAAGGCCGCCACACCAAAGGTCAGTGATAAACTGGCGATAGCAAAACCCACACCGTTACGCCAACAGGAATACGCCCACAGTACCACGACCCACGAATCAACGCAGCGGTCTTTAAACCGCTGTAAACCATTGGCGGAACACACTGCCGCGCTCAAAATACACACACACTTACAAAACTACACGACATTGGACAATTCAAAATACACACACCTGACACACATACACACACCACACCCTCACACTCATACCACTATAAAACACACACCCACATTACCCACAACCCTTTACAATGAAAAAAAAGAGACCGAGAACAGAGAGACAAGCAAAGAGCACCCACTCAATCAGAGGCACAGAACACCATCACCCATTCACCATCCACGCACATCACAGCATACACCACAACACATCACCCCACACATCACCCAACACATCATCACACATATCACTCACACCACATCCATGGCACCCCAAAGACACCCCAGGTTTTCAGAGGAGGAGCTAAGGGTCATGGTGGAGGAAATCATCCGGGTAGAGCCACAGCTATTCGGATCACAGGTGCAGCAGACGTCCATTGCAAGGAAGATGGAGCTATGGTGGAGAATTGTGGACAGGGTCAACGCCGTTGGACAGCACCCAAGAAAAAGGGATGACATCAGGAAGAGGTGGAACGACCTACGGGGGGGTAAGGTGCATTCCGTGGTTTCAAGACACTAGATAGCTGTACAGAGGACTGGTGGTGGACCCCCACCTCCTCCCCCACAACTAACAACATGGGAGGAGCAAGTCTGGACTCTGGTAAGGCAAATCTCTATTACTATATCTCCCACTCTACCTGTATGCCATCACATACCCCCACCCTTACCATCACTCCCATCACTCCACTAACTCACATATATCCCACAATCACAACCCACCCATCCCAATACCAAGCCCTGCATGCAACAACAAAGCATGGACCCCCATCACAGACCTGCATGTGCACCCATCACCCCAGCATGCCCAATAGAGAGATTCACCCAGCCCACAAAATCACCACTCACACAAGACCAAGCCGACAGGGAAAGCACAATCATACAGGGAAACACACCCATGCACAAGATGGCACACACAGATACATTAACAATGCAGTTGCTTCCCAACAGGACCCCTACCCAACGTCACCAGAGAGGAGGTTCCAGCTACATCCACCCCCCTCCAGAAGAGGCCCACAGTGATGACAGCATCTCTGCACGCCTGGATCACGATGACCAACCTGGCCCATCAGGGACCTCTGGACAGTCGGTTCCCCTGCCACAGTCCCAACCCACCACAGACCCTCCCCCCCTCAGGAAACATCACCACAGCACCCACCCAACTGGCCCATACCTCTGTTCCCAGGACACCTCAATCAGCAGTGTGCCTACCACTACAGGGACCCCAGGCAACCCCACAAACCCAGGATGATCAGGGATCTGGGGTCAGTGGCAGTGGGCACTCGGTACAGGGGACAGAGGCACAGGACAACAGGGAAGCTGGGAGGACTGCTGTGCGACAGGGGGAGGACAGGCCCAGGGAACCGACCCTCCACGAGGCACTCTCAAACATCATGGGAGCATATCACCATTCCCAGGAGACCATGGGCCAGGTACTAGCCAAGTTACAGGAGACCCAGCGGCTGTAGGAGGGACAGTATCTGGGGATCAGGGAGGACATAACCAAAATATACACCATCCTGGTCACCATTGCAGAGGTGCTGGCTGACATGGACAAGACCATGAGGGACGCAGTGGCACAACAAAGGGCCCCTGACACTAGCCAAACCGATGAACAGCCTTCTACCTCCACTGGCGCTAGTGGACAGGAGGCTCCGCCACAGGACCAAAAGGCCACCAGCACCCCACCCCCTGCAGAAGGAGAACCACCCCACAAACGGTCCCTGCGATCCAGGTAGAAGACAGAGAACATTGCCAAGACCCCCGCCAGGAAATAAGACTCTCCTGATTGTCACCCTTCTGTCCCACTATGTCACCCTGTCCACCTTGAACTGCCATTGCTCCACTTCCAATTCCCCCTTGGACAATGCACCTGTGGTACCAATAGACTGGACTCTAACTGGACATTCCTCCGCCATCACCCCAGCCCCTTGTACTTACCCCCATACTTATTTGCACAAAAATAAACACCCTTGAAACATAAACCATACTGGAGTCAGTGTTATGATTAGAAAAATGTATTATTACAACATCATCAAAGCATTGCAACATCTATGTTCAGTGAAATATACTACAGGATGACCTTCGGTGGGCAGCAGTACATATAGCAGGAGCCAGAATGGGGTACACAGATCTGAAAATAGAGAATTCAAAGGGAGCAGTCAGTGTCCATAAACAGAGGGTAAGAGCCTGCCATGTACAATGTCATGAAGATTACTGTAATGTAAAGTTGTGATACAGTCTCTTACCTGTGTGTCACTGGAAGTACTGCAGTATAATGTTTGTTCTGTTGTCCACATCTTCTTCATCTGCCTCCTCTTCCTCACTGTCCACAGGCTCCACTGCTGCCACAAGACCATCTCCAGGCTCATCCTCCTGCAGAAAAGGCACCTGGCGTCTCAAGGCCAGGTTGTGCATCATACAACATGCCACGATGATCTGGCACACCTTCTTGGGTGAGTAGTATAGAGATCCACTTGTCAGATGGAGGCACTGGAACCTGGCCTTCAGGAGGCTGAAGATTCTCTCAATAATCCTCCTTGTACGCCCATGTGCCTCGTTGTAACGTTCCTCTGCCCTTGTCCTGGGTTTTCATCACTGGGGTCAGTAGCCATGAGAGGTTGGGGTAACCACAGTCACATGCACATATCGAGGGACAACTGTTAGACACACATACTAACCCTTAGGGACAACCCCATACTCAGACCGCTACTTATACTGTGTGGGTACCCGGTGCCTCTGGAGTTGCCCCATCACATATGGGATGCTGCTATTCCTCAAAATATAGGCATCATGCACAGAGCAAGGATATTTGGCATTCACATGGGAGATGTACTGGTCCGCCAAACGCACCATTTGCACATTCATCGAGTGATAGCTTTTCCTATTCCTGTAAACCTGTTCATTTCTTCAGGGGGGGGGGGACAAATGCCACATGTGTACCATCAGTGGCACCAATGATGTTGGGTATATGTCCAAGGGCATAGAAGTCAGCTCTCACTGTGGCCAAGTCATCCACCTGGGGGGAAATAATGTAGCTGCGCATGTGCTTCAGCAGGGCAGACAACACTCTGGCCAACACGTTGGAGAACATTGGCTGAGCCAATCCTGATGCCATGGCCACTGTAGTTTGAAAGGAACCACTTGCCGGGAAATGGAGCACTGACAGACCCTGCACTAGAGGGGGTTTTCCTGTGGGCTGATGGATAGCTGACATCAGGTCTGGCTCCAATTAGGCACACAGTTCTTAGATTGTGGCATGATCAAGTCTGTATGTGATGATAACATGTCTGTCCTCCATTGTCGACAGGTCCACAAGGGGTCTGTACACCGGAGGATGCCGCCATCTCATCATCTGCCTCAGCGGTTGTAGGCTATGGAGGAGAATGGTGAGCAGAAGGTCATATTTCCACATAGATGGCACAACTGTTGTCGAATTTACGTCACAGAAGCAGTGTGTGAAGTCGAGAGACAGTTGATGTACCAATGTCTGCTGTGATGCAGTTAGGTGCAGTGCCATGTGCCCCCCTGAAATGGTGGCTGCCTGACCTGTGAGGAGGGACAATGGGAAATGAGGTAAGTGCGGTGGCGTTGTGCTGCATCGCGGTAGGCGGTTGATAACCTCCGCGCAACTTCGCATTGGTTATCATTGGGCACTATGGGTCTCAGGAGCCAATGGCGATGTACGCTGGCGGTGACGGTACGCACCGCTGCGGATGTCTCCACCATTTTCTAGCTATTCACTCACTTGCTACCTGACCATCAACAGGAGAGGACCTACACTGCATGTGCTGCTGTGAACCGAGATTGGAAGCGACAATGGCTAGAGTGTCTGGGTAAAGAGCCCCTGCCTTCATTGCGGAGGAGTTGGAGAAACTGGTGGATGGGGTCCTACCCAGTACACGTTAGTCTACGGTCCTCCAGACAAACAGGTGAGTACACTGTGAGTATGATGTATGGGCAATGCATGTTTGCAGTGGTGTGGATGTAAGCCACACGTTGGAGGCTGCTGATGCATCCTGGCCTGAGTGCTGCATGAGAGGTGGTCAGTGTTTGTGCATCAGGGCATGGGTGGGAACTGGTGGGCAATGAGTATGACTGTCCGGACGGGTGAGTGATTTCCTTTTCTGCTGTCTTTTCCCTTTAGGTCAGCGCCCACCAGAAAAAGGGTATTTGGCGTGTCATCACCAAGGAGGTGCGGACCCTGGGGGTCTATCACAGGTGGAGCACCCACTGCCGCAAGAGATGGGAGGACCTGTGCCGTTGGACCAAGAAAATGACGGAGGCCCAGTTGGGGCTGGCCTCCCAATGAGGAAGGGGTGCCCGTGGCATCATGACCCCCCTGATGTTCCAAATCCTGGCGGTGGCCTATCCGAGGTTGGATGGGCACTAGAGGGCATCACAACAGCCACAAGGGGGTAAGTACAGATTCTGAAAGATGACTTTGCGTGCTTTAGGAGCTACCAGGGTGAAGAACAGGCAGTGGGTGCCCCTAGGCCAGGGCAATCATGGCAGGTTAGGTCCCTTGTGTGCATGGTGTTAGTGGGTAACTACTACTGGGCAGGGTCCTGTGGGTGTCAGGTGTGCAGATGCTGGCGTTAGGCATTGTACCCCATGGGCTGGTGACTACCTTAGTGACTGGTTGGGCATGGCCTAGTGCATAAGGCAGGTCCCTGTGTGTTGTGTACGCCAACTGTAGTGTTGTTGCTGGCATTGACCAAGTGTATCCTCTGTCTCTCCGCCCCTTTTTGTTTTGTCACCCTGTCCTTGTGTGCATTGGCATCATCTGGCGGAGGAGCAGAGGCACCGGCGACGGAGGGAGCTGCATCCCACTTGGGCCTGGAGGCCGAATCCACCGAGGGTGAAGGCACCAGTGGGACGGAGGGCGAGGGGAGCTCCACGACGGCGACAGGAGAGGAGACCAGTGACAGCGATTCCTCCGCTAATGGAAGCTCCCTGGTGGTGGCGGACACCTCTCTGCCCACCCCAACAAAAGGTACAGCTGCCACCCCCCATACCAGCACACCGCCCTACCAGCACCGCCCTCCCAGCAGCCCCTCTGCGTGTTTCCCGTGCCCCCTCACCCAGGAGGGTGGGGATCTCCTTTGCCCCAGGCACCTAAGGCCCTGCCCCAGTCAGCCCTGCTGCCCTCAGTGAGGAGGCTATTGACCTCCTGAGATCCCTCACTGTTGGGCAGTCAACCATTCTGAATACCATCCTGGGTGTCTAGAGGCATTTGCAGCAAACAAATGCATACCTGGAGGGCATTCATTCTGGCGTGGCCGCCCAACAGAGAGCATTTCAGGCTCTGGCCTCAGCACTGATGGCAGCCATTGTCCCTGTGTCCAGCCTCCCCCCTCCAACTTCCACTATCCAGACCCAATCCCCTCTACCTCACCCTATCCCAAGCATACCTTCAGACCAGCATGCACACAAATCAACACACAAAAATGGCTCAGGAAAACATAAGCACCACACATCATCTCACAGGCACTCACACAAGCACAATACCCATGCAGACATACCAACATCCACTGCCTCTACAGTGTCCCCCTCCTCCTCCTCGTCCACCTCCCTCCCAGTAGCGTCTCCACTGACACCTGCATGCACTACATCATCATCCACTACCTCCATCACTAGCACGCCCATGACTACACACCCATCACGAGCAGTCCCCACCCCACAACCATTTATGCATCCCCTGTGTCCTCTCCCAGTGTGTCTGTGACCCCTCCTCCCAAATTACAGAAACGCAAGCACTCACCCACCCAACAGCCATCCACCTCACAACAGCATCCAGCACATGCACCTTCACCCAAACTCAGCAGACGTACACCTCCTACAACCACTCCCTCTTCCTCCACTCCCAAACCCTCTCCATCTTCCCGTCCCAGTGTGTCTAAAAAGATTTTCCTGGCTAACATTGACCTCTTCCCTACGCCTCCCCCGCTGTCCTTCCCCTAGGGCCAGGGTGTCAAGATCCCAGGCCAGCACCTCAGCCACCAAGTCAGCATCCACTGTTGTACCTTCAAGTCCCGGGGGATCAAAGGGGGCACCCGTCAGGGCTGGCAATGTGCCACCAACCAATGCAAAGGACCAACCGATTCCACCACCTGCCAAGGTGAAGAAGGGGCCAGCATGCAGCACGGCCAAGAAGCACAACCCACCCACCAAGGCATCCTCCAAAACTGCATCTGCCAGTACCAAGGTCCCAGCAGCGTCTGCCAAGGTGGGGAACGGCAAGAAAACCCAAGGCAAGGAACTTCAGGCTTCGGAGGCTCCAGGTGAGGAACTGCTGCCCACCATTAGTCCTGACAGCCCAGCAACCTGTACCGCGGAAAGCACCGCCACGGGCACCGCCACCTGCACCGCCTTCTGCACCACCACCTGCAGGGCCGCTGCCACAACAACAGTCAGCAGCATCATCCCCAGAGGGCAGCCATCCGAGGCTGCAGGAGACGGCCTGGTGTCTCCCTCCACTACTACCAGCACCTGCACCACAGCCAGCACCAGCAGCATCTCCGCTGCAGAACACCAAGGCTGCAGGAGCCAGCCTGGATCCTCCAACCACCACTTGAATCACCACCACCAGCACCGGCACTGCCAGCAGTTTGCAGCCTAAGTTTCCGCAGGATGGAGTCTGGCTCTGCATCCATGGAGTATCATGCTACCTGTTCCCTGCACATCTCGTGCCTCACACACCCAGGTGAGGGAATGGGAACTGGCACACCCCAGGTGCAGCATCACTGGGCACAAGGCCCCCTCCAGAACCAGTGGAGATATGCATCCACTCTCACTATCCTTGGCAGGATGAAGCAGACTGGGCACAAGGCCCCCTCCAGAGCCAGTGGAGATATGCATCCACTCTCACTATCCTTGGCAGGATGAAGCAGACTGGGCACAAGGCCCCCTCCAGAACCAGTGGAACATGTCACCCACTTGAGAGACTGTGGCTTTGCACTCGACAGGAACACGCAGTGGGCAAACCACCCACTTGAGAGACTTGAGAGACTGTGGCTTTGTACTCCCCAGGACCAAGAAGTGGGCAAACCATCCACTTGAGAGACTTGAGAGACTGTGGCTTTGCACTCCCCAGGACACACTGTGGGCATGTTGCCCCCTCCAGGAGCAGTGGCATAGTACTATCTTCCGGCTGAGGTGCCCCCCTTCCCCTTCCCCCTGAGGTGTCTGTGTGTTTTTGACCTGATGCCTCTGCAGTGTTCTCTCTGTTTTGAGGCAGTAGTCAAGTGTGGGCTTTGCCCAAGTTTTTTTGCCCACTGGGCCACAGACATTTGCAAAGGACAGTTTACGGCCTTCTGTACATATTGTAAATATTTGTATATACTGTTGTTTACAATCGTCAACTTTATCTGCATATTTCACTATTGCACTCAATTCCTTTTGTTCTTCTTTCAAGGGGTTACGGGGTGTATATATAATGTTGCTGCATGTGTTTGTGTGTATGATGTTGTGGGTGAGGGTGGGGGGGTTGCGTGTGTGTGTCACTCTCTTTTTCCACACACCCCTCCCCTGTGTGCTAGGTGCAGTACTCACTGTGGTCGTCGCCACCACATTCTTTGATATTCCTAGTGTATTAGCAGATACACCAGCATCGGCAGGACCTATAGTTCTGGTTCCATGGCGTCCTGGTTCTTCGTTGAGTGTCGAAAGGTGAGTGGTTCCCCTTCAGAGTACTGTGTCCACCGTGCTTTTGATGTCGTTAGGACCGCCCCGGAAAAGCTGGCGAATTGGTGCCTTGTAATATATTGGGCGGTACATTGTCTTCCGCCTGTCTGTTTGCGGTTACCGCCAGGGTGTTTGTTGCTACCGCCGTGGCGGTCGGTGTGTTAAAGTGGCTGTATGTTTTGGCAGATTCCGCCGTGGTCGTGATCCCATTTTTTTTTTTAACGCCGGCCTGTTGGGGGCGTTACTGCCACTTTATCACCGACCTCCAGGGTTGTAATGAGGGCCACACTGTCCACATCTGTAACATCCTAATGGCTTTTCTGCCGATTCTTGATTGTATTGGTATTTGCAAATTTATGAGTGTTAATTGGAATTAAAATATTCTTCAAGGCTTCAGCTTTTCTAACAATGGCCATTGGTTTGGGGAATAGAATCTTAAGAGCGTTCTCATTTCTCAAAATCTTCCACTTTTTTTTTAAGAGGGCAAAGATCTTTCCATTCTCTACCCAGAATTTAGTTACAAATTATATGGTTTCATTGCAGTAATTCTTCTTTGTTACCTTACAGCAGAGTCCATCCATTTAAAAGCTAAACCTATAGACAGACAGTTGCAATGTTCTCATAAAATAACCTATTTTGTGTAGTTTCATAGTAATAGTTTGTTCTTTTCTCATATATTGCCACTTTCACTAAAATTCCTTCTGTCGCAAAACTCCGCCAAAAGAAATTGTATTTTTCTGTATTTAAGGATGTCCTGATTAATAGTATTGAATACTATTATCGCCTGTTTCCTTTCTATAGGAGTGACAGGACCATCTTTTTGTGGTTTCTGCCCATTTTTGCCATATATGTCTTGCTGGATTTAGTACTGTATGCACTTTACCCCTGCTAACTAGAAAAAAAGTGTTTGTGCTTCCACTTTAAGCATGTTGAAATTGGCTTAAGCCTCATTGGCGTATTAAACTTTACTTTCCTGAAAAGTCATATTCTATGATGCAGAAATGCACCGTGGCTTTGAAAGTTAGATTTCACCAGTAAAATGTAGCAGTGACTGTGCCATCCAATACAGTGACAAAGAAAACATGGCTTCAGATCTTCCATGTGTAGCCTGACTGCAGCAGCCTAAAGCCCCACTCCACAGACCTGTCAAAATAACTATTTTTTGACAGGCAGGAAAACTTGCTTTTAAAAGTCAATGTCACCTCAGAGAACACCTTATTGCCCATATAGTAAGGCGTGTGTTATTTAAAAGAGTAACATCTGCTAAATTAAAATTTACATTTTCCACCAGTGACTAGTTCCCAAAAGCTAGTTTCACTGCAGAACTGTAGCTCAATCCAAGAAAATGTCAAAGTACAGTTTATATACTTTAATTTGTAGCTTTTGAAAAGTAGTGGTTACAAACGCCATTCAAAGACCTGCTTTATCCTCCAGTTGTCTAACTACTATTAGCCTACTCACAGCTGGTTGGCCAGTGCTTGACCTGAATGAGGTGTGAAAACTGCACCCACAGCAGGAACAATGGACTGGGTCTAGGGATGTGTTTTTCTTCCCCTTACAGGAAGGGTAGGGAGGAGCCCTGAGTCCCCCACACATGGGTGTCAACCACAAACAATGTGGTACCGGAAGCACCCTTCTTAAAACACTTTATGTGCCTATGAAAGGAGCTGGCTGGACTCTCCTTGAAGTATCTTGAGGAGCCTTGGTGGACTGGTCCTGCTCCCTCTTATACCCAGAACAAAGAAGAGTACTCCAAGGGTCAGCTGGCTGACCTCCATTATGGCTAAATGGGCATTGTGGATCCAGTGGCACAATAAGCTGAAAGAACCCTTTCCCTGACGTGACCAATTGAGCAGTGTCAACTGTACCTAACCTGTATCTTGCCAGAGACCTATGCTGCAGCTGGTTTTGTCCCAGAGATGCTGTCCCTGAGGTCCCCCCGTGGAGCCATAAAAGCAACCCAGAGGTGCTGCTCCAGAAACTCTAAAAAGCTGGAATATGGAAAATCATTGACTTGTAAGACCTCTGCACACATCTGGGGGACCTTGCAGCAGAGGTATTCAATTTCAGTGCATTTTCAACAGCTATATCTTTAGACTTGCCCAGCAGGAGGATTATGAACTCCTTACCAAAAATAAAACTAAATCAGAAGGTAAAATTGTTGACCTGTAATAGCCTGCTTGGTGTATCTGGCCTTCACTCCATCACCGTCAGCCTGAAATCATGCATAGGTCTAGGTCCCTGTCCTCCGCTTCCACAGACTATCAATGGTGCTTTGCACTTTTAGATATAACTGTACTTAAAATTTGAACAATTCACATCTTTGGCTCCCTTAGTTGAATTTTGTCATTTTGTTTCTTAAAATTTACTTTATCTCTCTAGTTCTGTTTGAGGTTTTATTGTTTGGTGTTTTGATGTTATTACTGATTTGGTACTGCATAAATGCTGAACACATTTCCCTAACAATTTTTCTCTGTGTCAAAAGTAAGGGAGTTGACCTCATGTTAAATTAGTGACTTTGGCATTCGCCCTGAAAAGTGTTAGTCAGTCCTTCCATGAGGTGGTCGATTTCAAATACTGCTCCATTTTCTTACAGTATTTAATTGTAAGCTTATGATTTTATTATTAATTTTCAAAAAGGGATGCTAATTTTTAAGTGTTTCTTCTGATTCACTTCAAATCATAAAGTTATCATATATCCAAATTATCTGTAAGAAAATGGAGCATTAAATGATGGGGTAAGAACCCACCTCAAGCAATAAACAAATGCCTTGTCAGAGTGAACCACTAAAGTCATTAGCTAAACCTAAGGCCAACACCCTTGTAGCTATGGCATAGAGCAGATAGGCTTCACTTTGAGGCAATGTGTAAAGTATTTACAGCAGTACCAAAACAATAATAAAGTCAAAGCTCAACACAAAATGACAAAAATACAATAAGGGGAACTGGAGATATGAATTTCTGAAGTTTAAAGTTAAAAATAGTGCCAAAAAGCATTGAGCGTCAATAGCGGTCAACTGGTCGTGGTAGGCTAGGACATAGATGTGATTTGAGGCTGATTGAAATGGAGCATGGTTCAGCCACAGAAACCAGGTTCGACCCAATCTAACTTTTTACCTTGGACTCAGGTGGAGTGCACTTTGATATCTCACAATAATCCTGAGTCTTAGAGATTGTGCAAGGGTGTCAAAAGACACTCCAGCAGAGGTCACCAGCAAGGTCCAGGGCAGGTCCCATTGGCATTGGTCAGTGAGGCAGTTGCAGAAAAGGCCTTTTATAGTTCATTGTGTACCTCTAGCTTGAACAGGAAGTCAGCCATATGCCCCTTAGAATCCACTTCGTAGGTAGAGAGAGCAGGTACACTCCTTAAGGGCTCTTTTGAGGTCACAGACACAGGTTCAGACCTCTTCTGATTCTTCCACAGGTCCAGTAGTGTTCCAAGGTGGGTAATAAGGAAGTCACATCTATATATGGAACCAGCTTGGCGAGGGGTGTGATTCCTGTCCCCGCTCTAACCAATAGGGTAAAAGGTCACATGTATTACCCTACACACTTTTGCAGTATTCCATGTGTGTCCAACGGCAAATAATCCCAAATGCCCCTCTGTGCCTAAATCCAAAATGGTGAAAACAATCTACCCTTGTGCAGAGCCTCTGTGGCTACCTCAGAGATGTGGACAGGTAAATGAACAACCCTTCCTCTGTGGTCATTCAAACCAGTCTGGGAGCAGTTCCCTCTTCACTATAATTGGAGCCTAGCTGACTGGGAACAATAAAAAGGGCCTGTGCATATTTCATCTGACATCTGAACTGTGATGGTGGGTGCCCTTTAAAGTTCTTTAAGTTCCTGGCCACTGCCCAATTGTCATCCTGCCAGAAGAACAGAAGTACCCCCCCATACCTAGGCCTTTGTCTCCTGCTGTGGAAGAAGGTTTCACACCTCCTTCAGGGTTAAGAACTCAGAGGGCTACAGCTGAAGACTAATGCAAATTACCGTCCATACACTTTAGGCATGAAGAAGATAACTTTCTAAAAGGGCATGTTAGACTAGGCATTCTTGGTTTGGTCTTCCCTAACTTTTTGCCTCTGTTTCCCAGGTTGTTGATGTGTGCTGGACTCTGTTTTTTTCTGTTTTTGCTACTCTGGGCCCTTTGCCATTGCTATCCAGTGCTAAAGTTCAAGTGCTCCTATGCAAAATGGATGTCTAATTGGCTTTCCATGATTGGCATATTTGATTTACCAGAACGTCCCTAATACAGTGCACTAGAGGTGCCCAGGGCCTGTTAATCAAATGCTATTAGTGGCCCTGCAGCACTGGTTGTGCTACCCACATTAGTAGCCCTGTAAACATGGCTCAGACCTGCCACTGCAGCGTCTGTGTGTGCAGTTTTTAAACTGCCAATTTGACTTGGCAAGTGTACCCACTTGCCAGGTCTAAACCTTACCTTTTCTTACATGTAAAGGCACCCCTAAGGTAGGCCCTAGGTAGCCCCATGGGCAGGGTGTAGTGTATGTTTAAGGTAGGACATATACTAATGTGTTTAATGTCCTGGCAGTGAAATACTGCCAAATTTGTTTTTTACTGTGCAAGGCCTATCTGTCTCATAGGTTAACCTGGGGGCTGCCTTTAACTATTATTAAAGTGCAGATGCCCTTTGGGAGCAGATAGAAATATGGAGTTTAGGGTCTCTGAACTCACAATTTAAAAATACATCTTTCGGTTAGATTGTGTGTTTGAAAATGCCGCTTTTAGAAAGCAGACATTTTCTTGCTTAAACCATTCTATTGTCTCTGTCTGTTTGTGGATTCTCTGTCTGGGTCAGTTTGACAGTTGAGCTTTTTGCACCTCTCCTCTAGACAGTGACACAAAGGGAGTTGGGGTGTAGCCTGCATATCCTGATGAGCCATCTGTGTCAGGAGGGAGGAGAGGAGTGGTCACTTACATCTGAATTGGCTGTGCCTGCCCTCACACAATGCAGTCTCAAAACCCCCTGGTGGGTGTCTGGAACCTGGCCTGGGCAAGGCAGAATCTTATAAACAAGAGAGACTTTCCTTTGAAGTTTGCCTACTTCAAAGGCAGAAAGGGGTATAAATAGTGAACTCAAAACCCCTGAAAATTAGATCAATTCTGGATTCAAGAGGAACCTCTGCCAAGGAGAAGAGCTGAAGAGAAGTGCTGACCCTGCCTGTGCTTTGTTGGGCTATCCTCCAGTTGCTGCTTCTGCCTGTGAAAGGGGACAAAGACTGGACTTTGTTGTGCATTACTGCTTGAGAAGAATCTCCAAGGGCTTGAACAGAGCTTGCCTCCTATAGTTGAAGTCTCGGGCCATCCAAGACTTCCGCTGCCAGCACCTGGACTTCCTGCTGAGACTCCTTCCCTGGCAAGTGGTGCCCTGTCCAGTCCCTGGGCCCTTGAGAGGTGAGGTTGACAGCCAAGAACAGAAAATCCACGCACAGATCGCGATGGGGGAAATTTATGACGCACCTTCCACGACGCGGCTGATAAATGACGCGCCACTGGCTTTAAGGTTGAAAACGATGGTCCACCTGCATCGCAGCTGGGAGATCGACACTTGCAGCTGGAGAAATTACGCGCAACACCCGCTTACAGAGGCTGATAACGATGCAAACCTTACGCAGCACAGTTTTCTAACACTGTGTGACTGGATTTTCCATGCATCGTCCCTGGGCGTCCGAGTCAACCCAACTCTGACCAGATCTGAGGTGCCCATCCAGAAAATTGACGCATTGCTCTCTTGTGAGGAAGAAAGATGACACATCGCCGACCCTACCAGAGAAGGAAACAACATACGGCCTCACTTGCGAGTAAGGAATTGATGCATCGCTGACTTTTCCGATGCACGCTCACCCGTTCGGCTTTGTTTTCTGGCGCTAATCAGGTACTTTGTGTAACCACAGCATTCTCACTGTTTTCTGAGGATTAAGACTCTTATGCTTTTGAAAATTTAGATCTTGCTTTGTGTATGTTGGATTTTTCTCATTTTGGTCCTGTTTTGTTAAGATAAATATTACCTATTTTTCTAAACCTGTGTTGTGTCATTTTGTAATGGTTCACTGTATTACTGTGTGTGTTGGTACAAATACTTTACACATTGCTTCTGAAGTTAAGCATGCCTGCTCGTGCCTAGCTACCAAGAGGGTGAGCGGGGGTTAACTGAGTGTGATTCTCCTTCACCCTGACTAGAGTGAGGCTCCTTGCTTGGACCGGAGTTAACCTGACTGCCAACCAAAGACCCCATTTCTAACATTACATTTTCCATTCTATTTATTTAAAAATCTGACTTCACCATTGAATTGATCTATTATTGAATGTTACAAAGATCAAGTGTGGAATTTCTACATGTTCCCTAGTGACAGATAACATTATTAAATTTAACAATGCATCCCAGGGTTTTCCTATGGAAAAGTCAGTGCTGCTACATTTAAAATAGCCTTTAGGGCCTTTATGCTGTAATGACTTGTGTATCATTAAACTTCTATATGTCCTTCTTTCAATTCAATTCAAAGGAGCTTTATTGCGGCTACAGGAGCCAAAAAAGCACAAGCAGTAATAAATACAAATAAATACACATAATGATAGTTACAAGTAAATGTAATGATAAAAGGGAGTAAAAGATAAGAGGAAATGGAAAAAAGATGGAATAAAAATGGAAGAAAAATGGGATAAAATGCGCTCGCACAGGACGATGGGACAGTCTTAGTTGGAGTCTTTATCCAGAGGGGTTTTCCCTGTGACAAGCCAGCTAGCTCCGAGGAATTTGGCGACGGCGATCACTAGCGCTGGCCTAGTGTCTGATCTGAGGATTCGCAGGGCTAGCGCAGGGCTAGCGCAGAGCTGCGGACTCCCAGTAGTCTGCATGCCGGGGCCAGCCATTTCCTACGGGGGCGGTGTAAGCGGGGCAGGCAAAAAGAACGTGAGGGAGATTCTCGACAGGGGCATTGCAAGCTGGGCATGCGGTTGATTCATTGTGTGACCAGCTATTGGTGAGAATTCTTAATGGGAGTGTTCCAATGCGGAGCTGGAAGTACAGTTTCCTTTCCCTTGGGGCCGTGATTAGGTCCCAAAAAGCTTCGTACTTGCATGACTTTTTAGGTTGGCAAAGTCACAAGATAGTGTAGTGTGGAGTGCAGCCCTTGTGTCTTCGTAATTTGCCATTTGCCAGTATAGTTTCTTTAGTTCGTTTTTCGAGGGGAAGACTGACGTGGTTGGTGAGTTCCAGAGATCATCGAGCCCAAGTGAGTACAGTGAACGCTTGATGCATCGTAGCCAGGGGATTCTGTGAAGATGGTCGGCTTTTAGGATGACCTGTAGAGCTTCAGTGAAGGTGTCGAGCTCCGGAGTGGTCCAGAGACGCCGCCAGTACAGCAGAGGTCGCAGGCGGGCTTTGTGTCCAATGCGTTTGATACCGAGATCCTTGAAGAGGGGGGTGCTTTGCGGAAGGGACACAAGGTTTCTTAGGAAGTTGTTTTCAGCGGTGGTTAAGTCTTGGGTTTTGGTATAGCCCCATAGTTCAGCCCCGTAAAGCGCTGAGGAAACAGCCTGGGCTTCGTATAACTGTAATGCTGGGCGAATTGGTTTTGTGTGTGAGAGGTGAATTTTTTTTAGTAGTACCCCTGTTGTTTGTTTTAGGGCTTGTTTTCCTATGTGTGGCTTCCAGGACATGTTGTCAGTGAATGTTATGCCCAGGTAGCTGAAAATGCCCACCTTCTCAAGTGTGGAGCCCTCTAAAGTAAACTTCCCTTTGAAAGATCTGTGGGGATTGAGAGTCATTAGTTTTGTTTTTGAGGCGTTGATTTCAAGTCCCTGTGATGAGCAGAAATGCTCGAAGCACGCAAGGAGTTTCCTTAGACCACTAGGGGTCTTGGATATCAGAAGAGTGTCATCGGCAAAGAGTAAGACTGGGATTTTTTGTGTGCCAAGTGAAGGTGCGTCAGCCTGCAGTCTGAGGAGGGAGGGGACGATTTCATTGATATACAGGGAAAAGAGGGTCGGGGCAAGTACGCACCCTTGCCGCACACCCCGGGAGACGTGGATTCTATCAGTTAATTGGCCCTTGTTGCCCCACCTGACTTGTGCGTAGTTGTCCTCGTGGAGTCGTATCAAAATGGCAAGAATGTGCTCCGGGATTCCCATCCGAAAGAGAGTGTCCCATAGTTTGTTGCGAGGTACTAGGTCAAAAGCAGATTTGAGGTCCACAAAAGCTACATAAAGGCTGCCTTTACCAATGAACACTGTTTTCCAATATAATAATAGGAATCTGAGGGCTTGAGTAGTGGTGGAAATTTTCTTCCGGAAACCGGCTTGGAAGGGGCTAAGGATATTACGTTCAGTCATCCATTCTTCGATCTTTCCTAGGAGGCAGTGGCAGAAGACTTTTTGGACACAGTCAATTAGGCTGATAAGTCTATAGTTGCAGGTAAGTGATCTGTCGCCCTTTTTAAAGATTGGAATAACAATAGCCGCTTTCCAGGACTCGGGAATTGGCGCCCCAGATGCTATTGCGTTTGCTATAATGGTGAGGTATCTTGACCAGGATGCTAGGTCTGTTGAGAACAGGTCTGCTGGGACGCAGTCTGATCCAGGGGCCCTGCCGCGTTTTAAGGTGTTTAGTGAATAGGTTATGTCACTTTGGGAAAACAACAGGGGTGCTGCGGTGGTGGGTGCTAATGAGTGATTTAGGTTGGGGCCCGTGCAAACAGGGATGGGGCTATCATGATCAGGGGAGTACAGGCTACTAAAGTGGACTACCCAGTCTTTCGGGGCAATATTGGTTGTGATGTCCAAAACACTGGATTCTGGGCCTCGCGCTGCCAGGGACCAGAACAGACTATGGTTCCTCTTGCGCACAACGTCACTGAGTGCTGTCCACCATTTATTATCTTGGTCACGCTTGGCTATGCGTATTGCAGATTTATAGGACTTCCTAGCTACGTGGATGGCGATGGGGTCCTTGGATTTAACCGCTTCTGTGCCCTGGACGAGGTGACCTCGTCCAGGGCTACAGTTCCCCTGTGCCTTGGATGAGGTCACCTCGTCCAAGGCACAGGGGAACTAGGGGGAGCGCTAGCGCGCCCCCCCGTGCACCCCCCTTCCCCCCAAAGCGGGGATGGAAGGGAAAGACACAGTCACAGGGGCCTCAGTCACAGGGGCCTCCCCCATTGTGCTGGAAGCGATTGAAAGAGAAATGCTAAGCATTTCTCTTTCAATTACGTGGGGGAGGCCCGGAGGGGCTTCAAAGGGAAGGAAATGTATTTCCTTCCCTTTGAAGTCTCTCCCAGGGTTTCAAAAGCCGGATTGCTTGCAATCCGGCTTTTGAAACCCCACTAGACACCAGGGATTTTTTTTTTTTTTTTGTGATATTGACATAAGGGAGCGACCCGTTGGGCAAGGGTCGCTCTCAGTGGGGGCATTTTTTCGGGAAGGCCTTTTCTGCCCCCCCTGGGAGCAGAAAAGGCCTATTATTAGGCCTAGATCCTCTAGGCACCAGGGATCATTATTTTTTTTTTTAATGTTTTTTTTTTTTTTTTTAGGTGGGGAGCGACCCCTTAGGCAAGGGTCGCTCCCCTTGGGGGAAAATTATATTTAGGCCATTTCTGCCCCCCTTGGGGGCAGATTGGCCTATTTTGATGAGGCCAATCTGCCCCAAGGGGGCAGAAACCACTAGACACCAGGGAGTTTTTTCTTTGCGTGAATTTCACACAAGGGGAGCGACCCCTTAGACAAGGGTCGCTCCCTGGGGGGGGGAATTTATTTTAGGCCTTGTCTGACCCACCCGCTGGCAGAAACCTCTAGGCGCCAGGGAAAAAAAATATTTTAGGCCATTTCTGCCCCCCCTGGGTAGCGACCCATCAGGCAAGGGTCGCTGCCCTGGGGGGGCAAATTGTATTTAGACCATTTCTGCCCCCCTTGGGGGCAGATTGGGCAATTTTAGGTCAATCTGCCCCGAAGGGGGCAGAAACCACTAGGCACCTGGGATTTGTTTTTTGGCGCCAATGTCACGAGGGGGAGCGACCCCGTAGGCAAGTGTCGCTCCCGGGGGGGGTGGGGGTTGGGGGGGCAAATTTACTTTAGGCCATTTCTGCCCCCCCCCCAGGGGCCGGCTGAGCTACAGGCCAAACTCCACAGGTAGGCACCTTGCAAAAAACACCTCTGTTTTCTGTGAAAAAATATGTTGTGTCCACGTTGTGTTTTGGGCCATTTCCTTTCGTGGGCGCTAGGCCTACCCACAGAAGTGAGGTACCATTTTTATCGAGAGACTTAGGGGAACGCTGGGTGGAAGGAAATTTGTGGCTCCTCTCAGATTCCAGAACTTTCTGTCACCGAAATGAGAGGAAAAAGTGTTTTTTTGGCCAAATTTTGATGTTTGCAAAGGATTCAGGGTAACATAACCTGGTCAGAAGACCCGCAAGTCATCCCATCTTGGATTCCCCTGGGTTTCTACTTTTCAAAAATGCACTGGTTTGCTAGGTTTCCCCAGGTGCCGGCTGAGCTACAGGCCAAAATCCACAGGTAGGCACTGTTTTCTATGAAAAAATGTGATGTTTCCACATTGTGTTTTGGGCCATTTCCTTTCGTGGGCATTAGTCCTACCCACACAAGTGAGGTATCATTTTTATCGGGAGACTTGGGGGAACGCTGGGTGGAAGGAAATTTGTGGCTCCTCTCAGATTCCAGAACTTTCTGCCACAGAAATGTGAGGAACATGTGTTTTTTTAGCCAAATGTTGAGGTTTGCAAAGGATTCTGGGTAACAGAACCTGGTCCGAGCCCCACAAGTCACCCCATCTTGGATTCCCCTAGGTCTCTAGTTTACAGAAATGCACAGGTTTGGTAGGTTTCCCTAGGTGCCGGCTGAGCTAGAGGCCAAAATCTACAGGTAGGCACTTCGCAAAAATCACCTCTGTTTTCTTTAAAAAAATTGGATGTGTCCACTTTGTGCTTTGGGGCGTTTCCTGTCGCGGGTGCTAGGCCTACCCACACAAGTGAGGTATAATTTTTATTGGGAGACTTGGGGGAACGCTGGGTGGAAGGAAATTTGTGGCTCCTCTCAGATTCCAGAACTTTCTGCCACAGAAATGTGAGGAACATGTGTTTTTTGAGCCAAATTTTGAGGTTTGCAAAGGATTCTGGGTAACAGAATCTGGTCCGAGCCCCACAAGTCACCCCATCTTGGATTCCCCTAGGTCTCTAGTTTTCAGAAATGCACAGGTTTGGTAGGTTTCCCTAGGTGCCGGCTGAGCTAGAGGCAAAAATCTACAGGTAGGCACTTCGCAAAAATCACCTCTGTTTTCTTTCAAAAAATTGGATGTGTCCACGTTGCGCTTTGGGGCGTTTCCTGTCGCGGGCGCTAGGCCTACCCACACAAGTGAGGTATCATTTTTATCGGGAGACTTGGGGGAACGCTGGGTGGAAGAAAATTTGTGGCTCCTCTCAGATTCCAGAACTTTCTGCCACAGAAATGTTAGGAAC
Source organism: Pleurodeles waltl (assembly GCF_031143425.1). Lineage (NCBI taxonomy): Eukaryota > Metazoa > Chordata > Amphibia > Caudata > Salamandridae > Pleurodeles > Pleurodeles waltl. The sequence continues at coordinate 587,951,579 of NC_090438.1, read as the reverse complement.
ATGTGTTTTTTTAGCCAAATTTTAGGTTTGCAAAGGATTCTGGGTAACAGAACCTGGTCCGAGCCCCACAAGTCACCCCATCTTGGATTCCCCTAGGTCTCTAGTTTTCAGAAATGCACAGGTTTGGTAGGTTTCCCTAGGTGCCGGCTGAGCTAGAGGCCAAAATCTACAGGTAGGCACTTTGCAAAAAACACCTCTGTTTTCTTTAAAAAAAATGGGATGTGTCCACGTTGCGTTTTGGGGCGTTTCCAAGTGAGGTATAATTTTTATCGGGAGACTTGGGGGAACATAAATTAGCAAAACAAGTGTTATTGCCCCTTGTCTTTCTCTACATTTTTTCCTTCCAAATATAGGAGAGTGTGTAAAAAAGACATCTATTTGAGAAATGCCCTGTAATTCACATGCTAGTATGGTCACCCCGGAATTCAGAGATGTGCAAATAACCACTGCTCCTCAACACCTTATCTTGTGCCCTTTTTGGAAATACAAAGGTTTTCTTGATAGCAATTTTTTACTCTTTATATTTCAGCAAATGAATTGCTGTATACCCAGTATGGAATGAAAACGCACTGCAGGGTGCAGCTCATTTATTGGCTCTGCGTTCCTCGGGTTCTTGATGAACCTACAAGCCCTATATATCCCCGCAACCAGAGGAGTCCAGCAGACGTAACGGTATATTGCTTTCGATAATCTGACATTGCAGGGAAAAGTTACAGAGTAAAACGTAGAGAAAAATGTATGTTTTTTTCACCTCAATTTCAATATTTTTCTTTTTCAGTTGTTATTTTCTGTAGGAAACCCTTGTAGGATCTACACAAATGACCCCTTGATGAATTCAGAATTCGGTCTACTTTTCAGAAATGTTTAGGTTTCTGGGATCCAGCATTGGTTTCATGCCCATTTCTGTCACTGACTGGAAGGAGGCTGAAAGCACAAAAAATTGCAAAAATGGGGTATGTCCCAGTAAAATGCCAAAATTGTGTTGAAATGTTGGGTTTTCTGATTCAAGTCTGTTCCTGAAAGCTGGGAAGCTGCTGAGTTTAGCACCGCAAACCCTTTGTTGATGCCATTTTCAGGGGAAAAACCACAAGCCTTTTTCTGCAGCCACTTTTTCCAATTTTTTTTAAAAAAAATTTCACTGTATTTTGGCTAATTTCTTGGCCTCCTTCAGGGGAACCCACAAAGTCTGGGTACCTCTAGAATCCCTAGGATGTTGGAAAAAAAGGACGCAAATTTGGCTTGGTTAGCTTATGTGGACAAAAAGTTATGAGGGCCTAAGCGCGAACTGCCCCAAATAGGCAAAAAAAGGCCTGGCACAGGAGGGGGAAAAGGCCTGGCAGCGAAGGGGTTAATGGCTTGAACTAAGCGCTTGTTTAGGGACTGACACGTTTTGTTGAACCAGCGGAGCCTACCTATGGGTCGTTTGTTGTCGTGGGCTGGGGGTACTGAGAAGTGGGCTGCGATATCCCTAAAGCAGGAGGTGTGAATTAAGCTTATTTCCTGGTAGGGAATTGCAGGACCTGCCTCTAGGCCCATTAGTATGGATTTTAGGGTGTTATTGGCAGCGTTGATGAGTGCAGGCCGAGCCACGATCTTGTCCCATTTTAAGTGTTGTTTATTGTTGGCCAGGCTAATGCCCTCGGGTGCTACTGCTGGGGTGTTAGATGTGGATGGGAGATTACCTAGAGCTAATGTGTGGACAGAGAGAGGGTTGTGATCACTTTCAGTCCTTTCAACGATCGTCATGTCGATGACTAGAGGCCATAGTCTTATATTGAATAGACAATAGTTGATTCGGCTGGTGTGGTTGGTTTTGTTGAACGTGTGTCTGCCATTGGTGTCTGATTTGGTTCTGCCATTTAACGCCCTGAGCCCGAACTCCATGGTCAGCGATTTGACCTGGATAGCGACCTGCGTCCATTTCTTGATGGGTGGGATTGACCGGGCGGGGATAGACCAGGCTTGATCCTTCTCGTTAGTGGACCTGAGATCGCCCCAGTCAAGGGGTTCGAATGTGACGTTGCAGTCCCCAGCCACAATGGTTTTGTGATGGCGGGGATAGTTTTGTAAGAGGGCTACGAGGGCGCAGAGGGTTTTGGAGTCTTGACCCCCCCCGACCCCTCGAGTGTAGATGTTAAAGATGTTCACCACAGAGTCAGACCCAAAGGATAGACGAAGGCCTAACAGGTCGGGAGAGTCGGTAGGTAGCTGTGATATATGGCAGCTAAGTGGTGTTTTGATCCAGACGGTCAGACCCCCTGAGGGCCTGCCTCTCGTGCTGGCCACAGCGGGGATGTGGACGTTTGTATAGCCTGTTTGAAAAAGTGGGTCGAGTGACCATGTCTCTTGGAGGAGACATATCTCATGTTCGTCAATAAAGGAGGAGAAGGATGGAAGGGGAAGAATAGATTTCAAACCTGCCTCATTCCATGAAACAAGTCGTACCCCAGTCAGTGGCTGAACTATCCGTCTAAATGCCTGGGGTTTGTACGGTTGGCTGTCGGGGGTTGGTCTGGCAGATGTGGTTGAGTGAGCAGAAGTGGGTTGATACCAATGTTTACCCGTGGGGCCTGGGGTGGTTGGTGATGTTCCTCTGTTGGGACTGACCTGGTCCTGATCCGGGAAGTGCTTGCAGGCCTAGCCAGCAGCACTTGGTTAGGTGGGCAATGCGCCTGCAAGATGAAAGGTGCATCGTTGTCATGATTGCTCAGTGGACTGGCAGTGGTCTTAGTGACATGGGTAGGGGAGAGAATACATGGACAGACAGTGGTGGAGTAAAAGGTAGATCTGGGGGTAATAGATGTTAGAAAGTTGCAGCGTTTAGCTGCATAGATTTTAGGTGAGGCTGTGAGTCAGTCATTTTTACCAAGAGTGGATACATTTTCTGCTGGGTGGTAACTCGAGCACTTCTCGTGGTGCGTAGGTGGCCTGGGGTATTTAAACTGGATGCGTGAGTGTGCTGGTGGGCTTGTTCTTGCATCAAGGGCCACCAGGTTGTTCACCATGGTCCCGCCCTTGAGAGTCAGTTTCAGGATGTCAAAATGAGTTCCCGGATCTGGCCGTTGTACTACATTAATTAAGTCCTTGCGTATTATGGATCGGCAGCCTCTAACATGGCGAATCCAGTGGATTGCCTTGTTTTTGATAGAGTCTGCCCCTTCCTTGCGTGACAATGTGGTTAACTTGGGGACGTTGACCATTAGAACTATATTACCTGTATGGGACCAATCAGTGGCAGGTTGTGCAGAGTATTTTGAGGCAGTGTTGCTCATGGGTTTGGGGATTTTATGATGGATGTCTAGTGGATTTCCTATGCCTGAATTGTGAAAAAAGGGTGTCTGGTAAGAATTCGTGGTCTTATCTCCGATGGAGAGGGGGCCGACATGGCTAGAGGCTGAGAAGTTGGGCGGGTTTGTTATGATGCCTGATAGGGTTGGGTTTTGGGCAAGGTTTATGGTGGTCGTGTTATTTGCGTGAGTTAGCTGTTTTACTATTGCAATTAAGGAGTTAACCATGTGCTTGAGTTCTGTAACTTCCTTCTTTACAACTTGTATGCATTCAATATGCTGTGGGGTTACTTGAGGAGAATGCATATTTGTGGCTGCTGGCCCATCTGCCAGGGTGCCTGGATTGATGTTGTCGTGTGATTCAGGGATGTTGATTAAGGGATGAAAACGGTTACTGAGCTGGATGAAATTGTTGGTGGCCAGTGGTGGGTCTTCTACTAGAGATGGGGCGGTATGGGTGATAACGTTCCTACTCTCGCCCTGCCCTGTAGAGTCAGTGACTTGTTGTCCATGTTTCACGAAAATCTCAGCGATTTTCAAGGGTCCATCCTTCCTATTAATTGGTGTGGGCTCCCCCGTTTCAATAGAATTATTTTCCTGGGGGCTAGTTAATATTCCATTGCATTCACCCAGGAGAGAGTCGATTCTATCCATGACGCAGTTGCTAGCTGCATGCTTATGCCTTTTTCGCTTGGCTTTTAGCGCTACCCCGGCCCCAGCCTCTATTGCTTTCCTTTTGCCCATCTGGTGTTGATGTTGGTGCAGGGTTGATCTATAAGTTGTCAGATTTAGTAGAGCAGCTTACTGAGGTCACAGAGTTAGCAATAGCAAAATGGGGCTAAGTCCAATGGGGCCTACTTGGGTGGTAGATGTCAAGGGGGTGGCCCAGCCCAGCCTCAGCCAGCCGCTGACGGACGCAGGACAGGCCCGCCCTTGGCCCGGGCTTAGCCCAGACGCGCTACGTGGGATTTAAAGGACTCCTGCCCAATCTGAAGAAGTTCTGGCGCGTCCCGAGCAACCGGGCGCGCTAAGTGGGATTTAAAGGGCTCCTGCCCAATCTGAAGAAGTTCTGGCGCGTCCCGAGCAACCGGGCGCGCTACGTGGGATTTAAAGGGCTCCTGCCCAATCTGAAGAAGTTCTGGCGCATCCCGAGCAACCGGGCGCGCTAGGTGGGATTTAAAGGGCTCCTGCCCAATCTGAATAAGTTCTTTCAAATACCATGCACATTGGGGTGACTTATTAATATTTAGAAGGAAGGTTTTGACTTGTCAAAATGGGTTATTTGGATAGATTGAATTGCAGTATTTAAACTAGTCCTGGATGAAAATGTAATTACACTAGTGTAATATGAGTAATTTTTACTTAAATTTGCTTTACCAAAACTTACACAATTACTCCTGTTCACATAATTTGGGGCAAAATGCTTACCTATGAGCATAGGAACTGAGTGAGAGTGGCTGCTGCTTTTCCTATTCTGCTGCATTTACCTCTATTTTGTTAGCACAAAATGCATCCTTGGGTTCATTCTGGACACGAGGGCATGAAGAAAATAGTGCTAAGTGCAGGGTTCCGCTTCCTGCATAATTTTGTGTAACTTTGCTTTAATGTTGCATAATTTCACTACGACAAACTATGCAAGTTATGCCTATCCCTAATTTCAACTGCCACAGTCAGGCTACAGTGGTAGGCCTGAAGCCATGTTTTACATTGTTACTGTAGCCGATAGCACAATAGGTGTGGCAGTCCACTAGTGACATTTAACTTGCAGATTCTGGGTACACTTTGTACCATATACTATGGACTTATAAGTAAGCTAAATACGCTAATCAGATGTGTACCAATGTCATTATGTTGAACGAGGGAGCACAGGCAATCTACCACTGTTTTGCAGGGGTAAAGTGCACAGTGTTCTACTGCCAGCAAAAACCGCTATGGCAAAAATCTGGAGGTACATCATTGAAAAGATATTCACTTCCTCCAGTACTCAAATAACAACATGAATAAAAAACTTTATGTAGAATATCATTCCAGGTATGCTCCCTCTCATACGGACCTGTGAAAATGGTGGCATAAGAGGAAGAAAATTGCTCTGCCATAGTTGTTCCAAACAACTGATGATTCAACTTCTTTATACAAAAAATAAATGTTGTTCAAGAGAAATTCAAATATCATCACTTGATTTGTTGATTAGCAGATTTGAATCAGACAAGATATTTCACAACAGCTAATCCCTACTTTTGTTCAATCACAGTATGTATACTTTTGACTTCCATAGGATCCATAAGCTCTCTGGGGATTATCCTGTACCTTCTTTAGAAGGTCCTTGCAGTCTTTTATATATAAATAAAGATGACTAACTGTTCAGAACACAACCTGTTAACGAAATATGTAATTTTAGATGACCTCAGCGATGTTATCAATGATGCAATTTAACATGTCACGAATAATTTAACATGTGAGGGCATGAAGAGTGTATGATAGGGGCATGAGTTATAGTTCAGATAGTTAGCCTACTGAACTATAACTGGAGAATCTCACTGTTTTTTCTGTTTTTAAACATAAGTATACCGGCACTTTATGCTTTGCTTTTATCAGTAAAGTTGTGGATTTTTACCATATTCTAAATGTAGCATGTGTTACACCTTCTTCAGGTGGGGGACCCCACTGCGCATGGCGTACCGCTAAGGGAAGTAGAAGTTAGGCACAAGGCCATGCCTCTGGCCAGAACTTGTGCCAAACCCTTTGCAGCATCAAACTTAGGCCCACCTGCATACAGCCTTTAGCTGTGTGCAGAGGAGATTGGAGAGATTGATCTTTATGTGTTTTGTATTTAAAGTTCTTTTTTATCTTTTTTTATTTGAATCTAGTAAGCTTTTTTTTTAAACAAAACTTTTTAGTGTTCAATTGCAGCACTTTGGCAACCTTGTATTTTATTATTTTTCTATAACTTTTTGTTTCTTAAATTCTTTGCACAAATTTCTGTGTTCTTTGTTTGCGCGACTCTCCATGACTCTAGAAAAACATCATTTATTTGTTTTTCCAGAAGACACACAATTTAGGCAGTGCTTGCAACATGTTGTGATATCCTTCTTATTATTATTGTCCTCCTTCCAGTGATACAGACTTTTCTTCTTCTTCATTGTGGCCTCAGTACATGCTGTGTGGTTGGGATGCAGAGCCCTCAGGTGTTTCCACACAGCATACTGGCCAGCTGCTCCCCAACTGAGCACCTGCTTCAACAACTTGCACATAATCTCTTGAGAGTTTAGTTATTTTTGGTAACTGGTAATGTGAAGAACTGCCACACCATCAATTCTCTTTCAATCTTCATTGATTGTACTGTTGAAGATGCCGATGGGAGAACAATTGCCTCATCATACTGCAATGATCCACCTATGGAAGGGACGGTGGATGGTATGGTCGGTGGCTGCTACAGTTGAATTTTGTCTACATTCTGAAGAGCAGCAGGAGTAAAGCAGAGCCGTACTCAGATCCATCATTTGGGAATTCTTCTCCCTGCCAACTAGCGAGAAGAAGGTCTCGTCAAAGAAGGTCACATGCAAGATCTGTGATTAGGAGTTCAGCAGAGAAACAGAGAAGAGGTACTCCTACGATACCTTAGGCATGCAGAAACACCTTAACACAGAACCTTCCAAGCAGCGAAAGCTGTGAAAAAAAGGCAGGGGTGTCTACATCTGGCACTGCTCTACACCACTTAATGGCTCCTAGAGACACACTTCTAATGGTTATCATAGTGGTTTAACAAGCAACTGTGATCCATGCTTTGCCAGAGCTGAAATCATCTCTCTTTGACTGTGGCGCAGTTCTCTCTGTTGATGAGCAGAGTGGGTAGCTCAGAAGGTCACTTGTTAAGGTGTTTCTTACCTTCCCAAGTTCAGACACAAAACAAATACTTAAAAAAATGAAAAAGGGTGATTTTAAAGCCACTTTTACGTGGTGAAAAATAGACTAAAAAATGTATATTGTTTGTTGAGTCTGTCCGTAACTGTCAGTCGCTCATGGCAAGGGCTGGCTGCAGGGTCCACCATGTTACCACACCCTGCATTGAATCCACAATGCAAAAGCCACCACTGACACACACAAGATTTGGCTATTAGCAAATGGGGTTGGATGCAGGGGCTGGCTGTCACCAGGCCCTGCATGGAACCCCCATGGAGTGACTAACACAACCATGCTCAGTGGGCATTGGCTGTATTGCCAGACTTGTAGTAAGGCCCTTAACCTAACCCACTGTGAGGCATCCAAACTCCATTGCCTTTGGCCATGTGCCACATGGGTTGGGCTTAGGACCTGACTGTAATGATATTTGTATGTAGACCCATGACTCCATGTTGCACCATGTTGCACTTAGCTTAGCTTGTCCGCCATTAGCGGTCACCAGCTACAGCCTCCATTTGGTATTTAGCTTAGCCTTAGCGTCAACACCACGTTAAAAGCTGCAAGTATTTTTCCATGCCCATATTATGCAATGTGTTTTTATTCTACGTGTCTGTGTGTTCTTTCTCATCAAGAGCGAAGCCATAACATCGGGGAGTTAGACTGATAAGAATGTGCTAGGATGATGTTTATGGTACGGCAGGGAAGGGTTTGGTTTTGAGAGAGGGCACCTTGGAATCTTGGCCAGTTCCAACGTGTTCCTTTAAAAAAACTATCCTGAAGTGGTCAGCATTTTTTAACAACAACTTGCGGGAGGGGTTTCCTAGAAATCTTCTCTCTGGCTTGTTTATGGTATATAAGAGATCAAAGGTTGATGGTGAAGTCATTCAGAGACCTCGGACAGAGTTGGACGCTGATGCCTGTCATCCATCCTGCGAGGGTAGGTCTCTCTTTCTCTTTACAGTCGATCTGGGGTCTACGACTTGAAACTGCTGGGTGAAAGATGAAGGAGCAACTGTGCCCCATGGCGATTAATTTTTACTAATTATTTGCTTTGCAATATGTAAGAATATATATATATATATATATATATATATTCCACACTTGTTCCCCTTAATACAGAGAAGGACAGCACTCCGAAGCTTCAGAAGCTGACGAAGGCGGTAACACCGAAACGCGTTCTTTTCTTTTGTGGCAATAAACCCCGATGAATTACGATTCCCGCGGAGTGCTGTCCTTCTGTGTATTAAGGGGAACAAGTGTGGAATTATAGCGAGGTAGCGCTCGCAAGTTGACGAGCACCGCTGACGCTTTGGAGCAGGACTGGCACGCTAGCCGGAAGTGTTCATATATATATATATATATATATATATATATATATATATATATATATAGGGAGTGCAGAGTTATTAGGCAAGTTGTATTTTTGAGGATTAATTTTATTATTGAACAACAACCATGTTCTCAATGAACCCAAAAAACTCATTAATATCAAAGCTGAATATTTTTGGAAGTAGTTTTTAGTTTGTTTTTAGTTTTAGCTATGTTAGGGGGATATCTGTGTGTGCAGGTGACTATCACTGTGCATAATTATTAGGCAACTTAACAACAAAAAAATATATACCCATTTCAATTATTTATTATTACCAGTGAAACCAATATAACATCTCAACATTCACAAATATACATTTCTGACATTCAAAAACAAAACAAAAACAAATCAGTGACCAATATAGCCACCTTTCTTTGCAAGGACACTCAAAAGCCTGCCATCCATGGATTCTGTCAGTGTTTTGATCTGTTCACCATCAACATTGCGTGCAGCAGCAACCACAGCCTCCCAGACACTGTTCAGAGAGGTGTACTGTTTTCCCTCCTTGTAAATCTCACATTTGATGATGGACCACAGGTTCTCAATGGGGTTCAGATCAGGTGAACAAGGAGGCCATGTCATTAGATTTCCTTCTTTTATACCCTTTCTTGCCAGCCACGCTGTGGAGTACTTGGACGCGTGTGATGGAGCATTGTCCTGCATGATAATCATGTGTTTCTTGAAGGATGCAGACTTCTTCCTGTACCACTGCTTGAAGAAGGTGTCTTCCAGGAACTGGCAGTAGGACTGGGAGTTGAGCTTGACTCCATCCTCAACCCGAAAAGGCCCCACAAGCTCATCTTTGATGATACCAGCCCAAACCAGTACTCCACCTCCACCTTGCTGGCGTCTGAGTCGGACTGGAGCTCTCTGCCCTTTACCAATCCAGCCACGGGCCCATCCATCTGGCCCATCAAGACTCACTCTCATTTCATCAGTCCATAAAACCTTAGAAAAATCAGTCTTGAGATATTTCTTGGCCCAGTCTTGACGTTTCTGCTTGTGTGTCTTGTTCAGTGGTGGTCGTCTTTCAGCCTTTCTTACCTTGGCCATGTCTCTGAGTATTGCACACCTTGTGCTTTTGGGCACTCCAGTGATGTTGCAGCTCTGAACTATGGCCAAACTGGTGGCAAGTGGCATCGTGGCAGCTGCACGCTTGACTTTTCTCAGTTCATGGGCAGTTATTTTGCACCTTGGTTTTTCCACACGCTTCTTGCGACCCTGTTGACTATTTTGAATGAAACGCTTGATTGTTCGATGATCACGCTTCAGAAGCTTTGCAATTTTAAGAGTGCTGCATCCCTCTGCAAGATATCTCACTATTTTTGACTTTTCTGAGCCTGTCAAGTCCTTCTTTTGACCCATTTTGCCAAAGGAAAGGAAGTTGCCTAATAATTATGCACACCTGATATAGGGTGTTGATGTCATTAGACCACACCCCTTCTCATTACAGAGATGCACATCACCTAATATGCTTAATTGGTAGTAGGCTTTCGAGCCTATACAGCTTGGAGTAAGACAACATGCATAAAGAGGATGATGTGGTCAAAATACTCATTTGCCTAATAATTCTGCACTCCCTGTATATATATATATTTAGGTATCTGTGTCTTTGCATATATATTTGCTGTTTATATATTAAAGATTCTTTGTCCATGATTTAATCCCATTATTGCACAGATTTTAAATGTGCATTTTCGGTTGCACTGACCTTCCTTCACAAGCCTTACAGAGTGATTTAATAAGTGTATTCTCTAGACTAAGAGGTGCATTCCAGAGATTCTTTTCAGTGTGTGGGTGTGTTTCAGCTCGGTCAGCATTGAAGCAAAACACTGACCTACACCCAGTGCTTAATGTGTGAAAAGATAAGTGCCAGGGCCCTTCTCAGTAGACCACTGCAGTTTCCACCACCCATTGCCCCTGCCAATAATGCTACGGCTAATACCAATACAACTACTAACTATCACACTTATACAAGTGTGACAATTCTGGCAATTCCAGTCCACCCAAAGCTAAAAGAATGGCCTGGACAGCGGGTATTTTAAATTTTTATTGTAAATTGCATTATTTAATAAACTACTGTTGTGCTCATGTCAGAATAGGACAAACAGAGCCACCATATGGCAGACTGTTATAAGTGCCTGGTGTTGACAATTAAGTGCCAGTGCCGAGCACCGGTTAACACCGGCTCAAATTAAGCACTGTCTGTACCCAACCCCTTATAGATTGGCCAACCCGTGCTGCATGCATCCTTTTAGACTAAGTCTCAGATACCTGCAATGGCAGCTGCAACATTTTTCCAGTTTTGCAGACAGTCAATCAGGTTGTTTCCCAGTCAACCGGATAAACAAATCCTCAACAAACCTGGTCATAGCATTTCTTGAATTTTGGTCCCAGGCTAATCTTGGGGTACTGTACCATGGAAGTACCACAAACTAATCATCCAGATTTGGCTAACTTTGACTGAGGGTTAACCCCTTCAAGCTCAACCCAAGGCAGTCATTAATTGCTAATTTCTTTAAAATGGCTGAACGGATTTATACCAAATCACAAACAGCATACTTTGAGTTAAGTTCCAAAAGAGCCAAATTTGGTGTAACTCATTCAGCTGTCTTTTGGGGAGCAAACTTTTCTATGGGAATCAACACGAGAAACTGCATTTTTGGGAAGCCCTTTCCCAGGCCTCCTTTTGATGGAGCAGCACAAAACATTCTATGAAGAAACCAAAATTGATTAACTTTTTCTGAGGGAAAGATTCATGCAGGTTCATCAAATGACAACAACGGTGTTAACAGAGCACTAGAAGTCCTTTCTATTAAAACTCTTCCCTAAACACAATTACTAATTACAAAGGGGTGACTGTTTCAGATACCACTCGCATTAGGTTGCTGACATGATGTCAAAGGAGATCATTAATCGCTTCTCATAATATTACATGAAAACATATGTGTTCATCTGAAGAGGATAGAGTAGCACAGCCCACACAACAGCACTAGGAACCTACATGTTTTATACCACAAACTGTCATTATTTAATAGTATCTCTACTGGATACTGCAATGAGAAATCCCTTGCTAAATCATAGGGAGAAAAAAAGGGATTAAATAAAACAATAGTAGTTATTTCTACATGTATTAATGGAAGTAAAGTTGACCATATATTGTATATGAACTATATTATTGTGGTAAATGATTATTTACTGTTAATACATTTTGATTTAGGATGACCTGCAAGGTGCAATCACTCCTGTGAAGCTCAGAATTGAAGTGTTTTATTCAGACATTTAGGCCCTCATTACGACCTTGGCGGGCGGCTGAAGCCGGCCGCCAATATCGGACCGCCGCACCCCCACTGCAGTCATTTGGAGATCCCCGCCGGCCCAGCGGGGATCTCAGCTGCATCACAGGAGCCGGCTTAGAATGGAGCAGGCGGTGTTGCAGCATTTTCACTGTCTGCTAAAAGCTGCACGGGCCCTGTCAGTGGGCCTCTGCACTCCCCATGGCAGTGGCATGGGCAGTGCAGGGGCCCCCAGGGGCCCAGCGACTCCCCGTACCGCCAGCCTTTTTCTGGCAGTTCAAACCGCCAGGAAAAGGCTGGCGGTAGGGGGACTCGTAATCCCCTGGGCAGTGCTGCAAGCAGCGCTGCCCTGGTGGATTAAAACCGCTGGGGCCATTGTGGCGGGAAACCGCTGGGCCCGGCGGTGCGACAGCAGCACTTCCGGTGCCGTCGTAATGACCTGGGAAGCACCGCCAGCCTGTTGGCCGTGTTTCTGTCAAAACAGCCCTGACAGTCTTGGACCGCCAGGGTTGTAATGACCCCCTTCATTTTTCATGTATTCACAATGATGAAACATCATAACAAATTGTTTTAAAATGTTTGTCTAACATGTACTATCCCAGCACCACTGAAATCTGCAAAAAGTAAACAGTGCTCAGGAAGACACTGTTTGCCTGCTTTTCTTGGAGTCACAGCTGGCTATTTTTGAAAGTTGCAGGTCATAATACTTGCCCTGAGTTGTAGAAAGTGAAACATTTAAAATAGGCTTTTCACATACATTTGCTAAAAAGCCATAGCCTCTGCTCTCATTAAATAGCCATGCATTTCATGATATGCCAGGCCAATGTAACCTGATGCTCCCAAGAATTCACCTAATGTTTTCCAAAATGTGCTACAGGTACTCTGATACGACAGAAAATACCTCCACTGTGCCAAATACAGCATATTGTCACTGGTGTCCCCATATGCCTTATGTGAGCCTAAAGTCCAACAATTAGACACAATAGGCTACTGCCAGAATGTTAGTGCCATCCATACATCGTGGGTGATCCTAACATCAACTATTATCGCTAGTATATCAGGGCCTTCACTTTGTCATAATTGCCCCATCCTATATACAATGTTTATCCTCCTTTAAGCCAAAAATGACCTTCAATGTGCCAGCATTTTGACATGGGTAGCCCCATGCCAAGAATTTTCTTCAGTATGCCGGCACTTTTCCAAAGTTGTCCCATGTCAATAATTACATCCAGTGCACTGATTCCAGTGTTTTGTCATAGAAGTCCCCAGATGCTAAGTATAACTTGGCCTTGTTTGCTAGAATTGTGTCACAGGTGCTTGTCAGTATGCCTCCAGTATGCCAGTGCCAGAATTTTGCCATGGCTGACACTTTAAGTCAAGGATTACCTTTAGTATGCCAAGGTCAAGGGCACACTCACACACGTTACTTCTCATTTTTGTTGATGTCCAGCATACGTTTTGTACTTGACAGTTTACCTTCCAGTACAAGGTGCAAAATACTTTGCCTAGACAAACTTCAGAACTTCTCACACATTGCATTTGTGCTGCATAGTGCAGCACATATGCAGCACTGTGGTATTCCAGAAGGGGCTGCAGACACTTGTGCAGCCCCCTCTGTAATGCTGATACTACTGGTGCACATTCAGAACCAGTCTTACCTTCAGAGGACAGTCCCTCATTTGCAAGGGGGCGTGACCCATGTAAATTAGAAAAACACTTTACCTCTGTGCCCACCCTGTATTACGAATGCAGAACAGAGGAAAACAGACAGCATGTTTTTTCTAAGTGTGTATGTGATGCAGCGGTAGGCCATTAAGTTTGAGGGACCACACTCTCTGCAGCTTCTGTTCATGGATCATCAGCTGTGCGACCTCTCATTTTAACATAGCACCTTTTCAAAGCTAATCCCATGCTGTGAAATGTAAAAAGCAAACAAATGCTACTTAGGAAATGTGACCAAATAGAATGGATGAAATTTTGTCTTAAAAATTGTACATCTTTGATTTTAATATAGCTGTATACCGTATATGCTGTGATGTACAGAGAGATGATCCATTTACTTGAAAATCATATTTGTTTTGGTGGTAAAATGTTTGAGATGTCTTTTCAAATAAACCTGTTGAATGAATTATTTAGCTCTGAGGTAAGTTTTGAGAATTAGCAATAATGCCACTGTGTATGTGTATATTGCCACATTGAATAACCCCTGGTTGCCGTTTATTGAACTGAATTATGATCAGCCCCATTGGAAGTAGATGTGATTAGACAAAGAGTACAATCACTATAACTAGGGTCATTGAAATTATTCAGCAGGGAGGACCAAATTATGCTCCAGGGTTGAACAAATTGTGCGATAATGTGAGAAACCAGGACTTTTTGCAGTGTCCCCCCACTTTTTGTCCCCATTTTGACTACTAGATACTAGTTTTTTGACTCTGATTGTGCCCTGGGCTCTGCTAAGCAGACCCAGGGCCTGTCATGTAATTTCCTAGTATATGGTGGGGCATGTAGGTTTAGGGAGTAGCCTCTGACCCCAGTCTCAGCACTCTCCCCCACTGCCTCTCCCTTGCTCATTGTGTCTGCTGCCTGTTTGATCCCGCAGTCCGCCTGGACTGACTCACCACCTTGTGTAATTTCTGTAATAGCTGTCAATGTAATTGTTTTTTGTAAGTGTGATTATAGACTCATTTCTCTGGACCCTTAGTTGCCCTGTTCTGTTTTGACTCCTTGCTGTGCCCTATTTGTGCCTGTACTTTATTTATTTTTTCCTGCCATTTTTTCCCTCCCCCACACATCACCCTCCCACCTTCCTGCCAGCCCCTTCCACCTACCAGGACTACTTATGGATCCTGCTGCACAACTGCACAGTGGGCGCACCGCTGGCACACTGAAGGCACCCCAAAGGCAAGCCCGTGTGCACCCATCCATGCCTGGACCGCACCCAGCACCAGGAACCCTGGCTGTACTCACTCCCACAGATACTCCTCCTTGAATCTCCATGTTCTTGACCCCAGATGCAACACCTGCTGCCTCACATCAACCAGCCACACAGTGGGACCATTCACATGCACTCATTGCCAATTCTCTTCCACCATCACTGCTGCCACCAATGCCTTGCCATCCCCGCCAACCGAGGCGGTCTCAGAACAACTCAGGTGCATCCTGTTCAATGGTAGATCTCTCTGTAAACACACAACTGAATTCTGGGATACCATCTCCACCCTTGCCCCTTACATAACCTGAATCACAGTGACCTGGCTCACCCCCATCTTGGCCCCAGACATCGCCACTTCACCACTCCCAGCTACAAAATGAAACACTGCGACCGCACCAACAGGCAAGGAGGCAAGGAATCAATCACGTGCCATCATGGAAATTATGAACTTCCAGCTCCTCACCAACAACAACACCACCATCAAAGGCACCCTTGCATACAAACCACCAGGACCAAGAACCGGCCTCAGCGACACCTTTTCTAAATTCATCACCCCGCTTGCCATTGAATCTGAACACTACGTTTTCCTGGGAGACCTCAACTAACACCTGGACAACCCCATCAACACCAACCCCATCAACCTACAGGAGAGACTGAACAACATCGGCCTCACACAGCTGGTCATGGGCCCCACCACAAAGCATGACACATGCTGGACCCCATCTTCAAGTCCAGCAGCAGAATCAGCTACAGCCGCACCATGGAACTCACCTGGTCGACCCACTACATCATACACTTCAGCCTCGCCGGATCCTCCCGCACTGCCCTCATCCAACACAACACTGCCTCCTGATCATCAGTGCCGCTCACGTGATTGCCCCGACCAAACCAGCCAAGACCCACAGAACTACCAAACAAGGCAGCTGCTATACTTCTGAACTCAGCAAATCAAAACGCAGGTGCAAACAACTGGCGCACCAGCAAGAACCAAGCCAACAGAGCAGCCTTTAAAACAGCCCTCAACGACTACCACCGCCAGACCAAAGCCACAAAAAAGAGGCCCTGACCTGCCAAATCGAGAACAGTGCCAACCAAACCAAGGAACTCTTCACCATCATCAGAGACTTTGCCTGCCCATCAGCCAATGAAAACTCCATCCCCCCTCGGAAGAACTCTGCGATGCCCTTGCTAACCACTTCCACAAAAAGATAGAAACTATCTACAGTAAGTTCGATCCCCAACAACCTGCTAGATCTGTCTCAATCATGCTTCAGAGCCAATCACAGCACTGAGACAGTTCTGATCGCCGCAACAGACAACATCCATGCCCTATTCTCCAGAAGAAAAGCAGCCATTCTGATCCTGCTCGACTTCTCCGCCGCCTTTGAAACTATCTCTCACCATACACTGATCAACTGGCTATGCCAGATTGGGATCACAGACGATGCGCTCAGATGGAATACACCCAGAGAGTCCGCCTCCCACCTTCACTTCACAGGTCAAGCACACCATCTGCATGGCCTGCAAGGCTCCTCCCTAAGCCTAACACTCTTCAACACCTGCATGACACCACTCACCGACATTGTGAAATTGCACAACATCAACATCATCTCCTACACTGATGACAGGCAGCTCGCTCTCTACAGACCACACCAAAACAAAGACGAACTTTCAAAATTTTTTGAAGAACGTATGCGCCCGGATGAAGGACAACTGCCTGAAGCTTAACATGGACAAAACGGATGTTCTGATCTTCGGCAGACACTCAACCCTCTGGAATGACTCCTCGTGGCCAGCAGTGCTCAGACCCACTCCCACACCAAAAGATCATGCCTGCGACCTCTGCATCATTCTCGACAGCAAAGTCTCCATGAAATGCCAAGTCAAAGTCATTTCCTCAGCCTGCTTCCACACGTTCTGCATGATTTTTAAGTGGCTCCCCATCAGCACGAGGAAGACAGTGACATAGGTCCTCATCACCAGCTGACTGGACTATGGCAATGCACTCTATGCAGGCACCACCACCGAAGCCATGCAAAGACTCCAGACGATCGAGAACAGAGGTGCCAGACTGATCCTCATCCTGCCCAAGAGAACCTATATCACCCAGCACCTGAAGGACTTCCATTGGCTCCAGATCCAGAAAAGATGCCACTTCAAGCTCCTGACCCATGCCTACAAAGCCCTCCATAACCGAGGACCCATCTACCTTAACCACCACCTTCACCTCCACCAACCAACCAGGAACCTCCACTTGGCACACATCACCCTTGCAAAGATACCACACATATGCCGCTGCTGCGCTTGAGGGCGCTCCTTCTCCCACCTCGCTGCCAAAGCCTGGAACGCACTCCCCCTCTTTACCACACCCTTGCTAACCCACTTCAGAAAGGGACTGAAAACCTGGCTTTTCGAATAAACATGCACAGCAAGCGCCTGGGTACCCACTCAGGTGACAATACACACTATACAAATTGATTGATTGATTGATTGATTGATTGAGAGGCCCAGCAGATGTACTGCACTTAAGTGTGCCCTGCTGTGTGAGCTGCTGTCATTCTAAAAGTCAGCCTGGCTTTGCAGACTGCTTTTAAAATACAATTGTATGCAAATTTGACTTTAGAATTAAAAGGAATTCCAAAGTCTTAAACTACCTAATTTGTACAAATAAGGCACCCATAAGGTCTCCACTACGTGCCCCAGGTGTAGGTGCCTTATAACTCTGAGCAGGGACATTTTACATATGTTTTATAATCCATGGTGAGGGAAAAAACTGCCAATTTCATTTTTTCCCATTGTAGTAAATTAGCTGCATAGATTAACATGGTAATATGTTATTTAAGTATAACTACTGACAGGAATGAGCTAAAAATATCATTCAAAGTAATAGTTAGAATAAATCGAACAAATTGCCACAGATAGATTTCTTATAATTATCACAAAAAAAAGTTATAGAACTTGCTTTTCTGATGAGCCGAAATCCAACCTTCCAGCATCCCTTCTCTGATTGGCCAGCCTCTGCCAGGCTGAGCCAAGCTGTCTTAGTGAGGTGTGAAGTGGCCAACATTGTGACAAAGGACATCTGGTGGGTGGAGATCTGCAAGTCGCAGAGCAAAAGGCAGGAAGGAGGCTGAGTAACCACATTGGTCTTCAAGGAGGGAATGGCAGGACAGGACACAGGCTCACCCACACTTCCTGCACCCCCAACCAGATAGGAGCCCTAGTAATTTAATTAGCAGAGGGGATTGAATTGGAGTATTAGGTAAAGTTATCCACACCATTGGGATGGCTTGGCCAGATCTTAACCTCCAGTAGAGTTTCTCCATTTTGGATTTTGGAGGAATAGTGCTTTTGTGGGACAAGAATATGCTACACTTTGGAGCAAGCTGTCATACTTCTAGGAGTCACCCTGGACCCCATTAGTCAGTGGTGTCCCTCTGCGTGTTGCCCAGGAACACTGGATTAATATGGAGAGTTGCCCAGCAACTCAGATCCCTGCCTGAAACTACAAGGAGAAGAAAGACTGCCCTGCTGGAACCCTGGTCTGCACCCCAAAGAATTTCACTCACATGGACAGCACCTTATGCATACTCTAGACTTCTCAAAAGAGGACTTTGCCTGGCTTCTAAAGGATACAGGAGTGGACTCCCTGTAAAGATAGGTATAAAGGAGCTACCAAGAGTCACCTGCATCAACTCCTGCCAGAAGACCACAGCTGGGCAGCATTCAGTGGACTTTTAAGGAATTGGCCAGGTGTATTGTGGAAATTGTAGTCTAAACATTCCAAGGAGCAACTCAGAGATCCAGAAGCCTTCGATTGGTGTTGTGGACCCCTGAAACCCCAAAAGAAACAACTGGAGAGGAAGGACTGTCCTGCTGGACCCTTGGACTGAACAAGAAAGGACTGCACTCACACGGACTGCACCTGTTGCACTCACAAGGCTTCACAACAAAATGACTTTACCTGTCTTAAAGGATAAGGAGTGGACTCCCTGATCAGCAACAGGTAGAAAAGTGCTGGAAGGGTTATCGTCAAAATTAACAAGGATAACTCCAGCTGACAAGCTTTACCTGGAGTTTACTTGGATTGACCAGGTGCATTGTGTGAGTTGCAGTCCCAGACCACAAGAGGCAAACCAGAGCTTCTGAACCCTTGGCTGGTGCTGTGGATCACTTTCCTGAATCAAGAAACACTTCTGGAAGTAACTGTAAAAGTGTTACATTTCAGGCAGCTGGAACTCTTGATTTGTCCCAGTCTAGTGCAACCTTTTTCAACTTTTTAAGCGCTATTTGCTTCTAAGTGCTAGTTTTACTTTTAATTTGAAAAAAAGCATATCTCTTGTTCTCTGTATTGGATTTTTGTTGTTTTGGTGTTAATCTACTGATAAACATACTGCATATTTTAATAAATTGATGTTGAATTGTTATTGTGCATTGTGTCTTACTTATTTAATGTATTTTTTAAAATGCTTTACACATCTGTCTCCTAAAATAAGCCTGCCCACTCACTGCCAGCTACCAAGGGTTGAACAAGGGAATAATTTATTTAGAGCTAGACAGGACCTTATATTGTGATTGCGGCCTTATTACTAGTGGTGGGTACCTACCAACTCAAACTAATAAACCACTGTTAGAAATTGGGTCTGTGGTTGGCAGTCAGTTTGCACTCTGTCCAAACAGGGACCCTCACTCTAGTCAGGGTAAAGTAGAAACACACCTGGTTAACCCCGACTCACCCACTTGGTAGCTTGGCACGAGCAGAAAGGCTTAATTCCAGAAGCAATGAACCAACACACCCAGTAATGAAGTGAAAACACTACAAAATGGACACCACTTCAGTTTAGACAAACAAGACCAAAATAACAAAAATCCAACATACACAAGACAAGATATCAATTTTAAAAAGAATATGAGTTGTAATCCACAGAAAACAGTGAGAACACTGTTGTTACACAAAATTACCTGGTTTGCGTAAAAAATAAAGCCTCACGGGGGCGTGCGTCAGAAAAGTCAGCAATGTGTTGATTCCCTACTTGCAAGTGAGGTCGTGCATCATTTCTTCTCCAGTTGGGTCGGCAATGCATAATTTTTCTCCCTCGCAAGAGAGCAATGCATCAATTTCCAGACGGGTACCTTGGGTCTGGGCAGACTTTGCATCGATTTTTCATGCCCAGCGATGTTGCTTTTGAAATCTGGTCGCACGGTGTCAGTAAACTGCGCTGTGTGGGGTTTGTGTCATTATCAGCAGCTGCAAGCGGGTGTTGCGCGCCGTTTCCCCAGCTGCAATACGTCGATCTCCTAGTGGTGATGCATGTGGAGCGTCGATTTCAGCCGTGATGCCGGCGGCGCATTGTTTATCAGCTGCGTTGCAGATGGTGCGTCGAACATTTACCAGCACAGCGGTCTTTGCATGGATTTCAGTCCTTTTCCACCAGCTTCACATTTCAAGGGCCAAGGGACAGAATGGGGCACCACTTGGCAGGGCAGGAGCCTCACCAGAGAGTCCAGGTGCTTGCAGAGGAAGTCTTTGATGGTCCTGAGACTTCAACAACAAGACTCAGACCTTTGGAGATACTTCTCAAGCAGGAATGCACAACAAAGTCTGTTAGAAATGGGGTCTTTGGTTAGCAGTCAGGTTACCCCCCTATCCAAGCAAGGATCCTCACTCTAGTCAGGTTAAAGGAGAATCACCGTCAGCTAACCCCCACTCACCCCCTTGGTACCTTAGCATGAGCAGACAGGCTTAACTTCAGAGATCTAGGTGTAAAGTATTTGTACCATCACACAGAGTAACTTAATGAAAACACCACAAAATGACACACCACAGGTTTTTATAAAAATAGGAAATATTAATCTAAACAAAACAAGATCAAAACGACAAACATCTAACATACACAAGTCAAGTTAATAATTTTAAAAGAAAAAGAGCCTTAAAACCTTTTGTAAACAGGTAAAACACTGTTAGCATTGTAAAGTACCTGGGTAGCATCAAAATAACACGCACGGGCGAGTGTCCGTCAAAAAAGATAGGTGGTGCGTCGATTTCTCACCCGGAAGCAAGATTGTGCGTTGTTTCTCCTTCTCCGGTCAGGTCGGTGTGTGTCGGTTTTCCTCTCAGCAGGAGAGCGATGCGTTGATCCGTGCAGCACTCGGGTCCAGGAAGGCGTTGCGTTGTTTTTCCACACCCAGCAAGGTTTGCGTCGAAAATCTGGCCACACGGTATCCGACAAACCACGCAGTGTGGGTTCCGACCTATCAGCCTCTGTCAGCGGTGTTGTGCATCATTTCTCCAGCCGCATGCATCGATTATCCAGCGGCGCAGGCAAACCGAAGGGTCGATTTCAGCCCCGAAGCCGGTGGCGCATCGTTTCCCAGCCGTTCTCAGGAGGTTGCATCCCCAGAGCGTGCACACCATGGAAACTGTTGCAATTGCTGGCTGGAGCTGAAGTTGCAGGGGAAAAGTATCCCTTGTGAATACTTTGTTGCTGTTACAGCAGTTCCTGGAGAAGGCTGCGGTTGATCCGAGGTCAGGGGATGAAGCAGTAGTTGCAGAAGATTCATGAAACAAACTTTCAAGCAGAATCTGAAGAGAACCCACAGGAGAGACCCTAAATAGCCCTGATAAGGGGAATGGCTACCTTATCAGGTATGGACCTATCAGGAGGGGTCTCTGATGTCACCTGCTGGCACTGGCCACTCAGAGCCCTCCAGAGTGCCCACTTACCTTGCAAAGCAAGATGGCTGAAGTCTGAGACACAAAGGAGGAGCTCTGGGCACCACCTCTAAGTTGGTGATGGACTGGGGAGTGGTCACTCCCCTTTCCTTTGTCCAGTTTCGCACCAGAGCAGGGGACAAGTGGTCCCTGGACCAGTGTAGACTGGTTTATGCAAGGAGGGCACCATCAGTGCCCTTCAAAGCATTTCCAGACGCTGGGGGAGGCTACCCCTCCCCATCCTGTAACCCCTATTTCCAAAGGGAGAGATTGTAACACCCTGCTCTCAGAGGAAATGCTTTGTTCTGCCTTTATGGGACTGAGCTGCTCAGCCCCTAGGAGGGTAGAACCCTGTCTGTGAGGTGGCAGCAGCTGTAGCTGCAGTGCAAGCCTCAGAGAGCTGGTTAGGCAGTATTGGGGGTCCATGCTGGAGCCCCCGGATACATGGAATTGGCTCATCAATACCATATTTGGAATGGGGGACAATTCCATGATCTTAGACATGCTACATGGCCATATTCAGAGTTACCATTGTGAAGCTACATATAGGTATTGACCTATATGTAGTGCACGCCTGTAATGATATCCCCACACTCACAAAGTCCCGGGAAATGTCCCTGAACTATGTGGGGGCACCTTTGCTAGTGCAAGGGTGCCCTCACACTTATTAAGTTTGCACCTGACCTTCAGCAAGTGAAGGTTAGACATGTAGGTGACTTATAAGTTACGTAAGTGCAGTGAAAATGGCTGTGAAATAGTGTGTGCACTATTTCACACAGGCTGCAATGGCAGGCCTGTGCAAGGGTTTGTCTGAGCTCCTTATGGGTGGCAAATGAAATGCTGCAGCCCATATGGATCTCCTGGAACCCCAATGCCCTGGGTACCTAGGTACCATATACTAGGGACTTATAAGGGTGGGTCCAGTGTGCCAATTGAAATTGATAAATGAAGTCACTAGCCCCCAGTGACAAATTTAAAAGCAGAGAGAGTATATGCACTGAGGTTCTGGTTAGCAGAGTCTCAGTGACACAGTCAAGCACTACTGACAACATACACATTAGGCCACAAACTATGAGCACTAGGGTCCTGGCTAGCAGGATCCCAGCGAGACAGGCAAAACACACTGACATATAGGTTTTTATCTATGAGCACTGGGGTCCTAGATAGCAGGATCACAGTGACACAGTAAAAAAACACTGAAACAAAATCACAAACAGGCCAAAAGTGGGGGTAACCATGCTAGAAAGAGACTAATTTCTCACACAACCGCCCCCCTAAACGAAGACTTTATTGTCTAAGTGGTGATAAGTGGAAAGTAGATCTGCAATAGAGTGGTGTTAAACCTGAAAGCTTTAGGGTGGTCAACCCTAACTTTTTGCCTGTCTCCCTCCACTTTTTAGAAACTGTTTTTGCTGGTTTTAAGACTCTGAACACTTTACCACTGCTAACCAGTGCTAAAGTGCATATGCTCTATCCCTTTAAACATGGTAACATTGGATCATACCCAATTGGACTATTTAATTTACTTATAACTCCGTAGTAGAGTGCACTATGTGTGCCCAGGGCCTGTAGATTAAATGCTACTAGTGGACCTGCAGCACGGATTGTGCCACCCACTTCAGTAGCCCCTTAACCTTGTCTCAGGCCTGCCATTGCAAGGCCTGTGTGTGCAGTTGCAATACCAATTCGACTTGGCATTTAAAAGTACTTGCCAAGCTGAAAACTCCCCTTTTTTTACATATAGGCCATCCCCAAGGTATGCCCTAGGTAGCCCATAGGGCAGGGTGCTGTCTAGGCAAAAGGCAGGGCAGGTACATATGTAGTTTACATGTTCTGGTAGTGTAAAACTCCTAAATTAGTTTTTACACTGCTGTGAGGCCTGCTCCCTTCATAGACTAAGATTGGGGCTGCCCTCATACATTGTTTGAGTGGTAGATGCTGATCAGAAAGGAGTAGGAAGGTCATATTTACTTTGGCCAGAATGATGACATTAAGTCCCGCTGACTGGTAAAGTTGGATTTAATATTACTATTTTAGAAATACCACTTTTAGAAAATGAGCATTTCTCTGCACTTAAATTCTTCTGTGCCTTACAATCCATGTCTGTCTGGCCTTAGTTGACAGCTCCTTGTGCATTCACTCATACAAACCCCAAACACAGGATACTCAGCCTCACTTGCATACATCTGCATTTTGAATTGGTCTTCCTGGGCTGGGAGGGCGGAGACCATGCTCCCACACAAAGGACTGCCACACCCCCTACTGGGACCCTGGCAGACAGGATTGAACTGAAAGAGGACCTGGTGCACTTCAAAGCCACTCTTTGAAGTTTCCCCCACTTCAAAGGCACATTTGGGTATATAATCAGGGCCTCTGCCCCTATCAACTCAGACACTTCTTGGGGTAGACACTCTACCTCACAGACACTTCCTGGAGAAGAAACCTGTAACCAGAACCTGCATCCTGCCAAGAAGAACTGCCTGGCTGCCCAAAGGACTCACCTGACTGCTTTCTGTGAAGGACTGCTGCCTTGCTGTTGCCCTGCTGCCTTGCTGCTCTCTGGCTGAGGTGAAGAAGTGCTCTCCAAGGGCTTGGATAGAGTTTGCCTCCTGTTCCCTGAAGTCTCAGGACCAAAAAGACTTCATCTCTTCAAGAAGGACTCCTTGTGCAGCAAAATTCGATGCACAGCCTGCCAGAAACGACGCACAGCCTGCACTGTGGTGAAAATTTCACAGCACACCGAACCGGAACGACACAGTCCTACTTCGCAACTAGAAGATTGATGCATCGCCAGCGTAGCGACTGGAAATTTGACGCACAGCCCACTGGATCGATGCATAGCCGAGCCGGAATGATGCAGCACGACTTCCAGAGAGGAATCGACGCAGCGCCTGCCTTGCGGTAGAAAATTTTATGCAAAGCCCACCAGATCGACACAGCTCCTGTGACTTCGTCCTGCCAGCGCAGGAAATCCACGTATCATCCCCGGGGCGTTTGAAAACCCCGCAACCCGAAGAGGATCCATGACTGAGCACCAGAAATTGACTCACAGCCGTCCCTGCGTGGAAACTAAACGACGCATTGCCGCGTGCGGCCAGAGAAATCGACGCACACCCCTTTGTTTCCATGCTTCTCCTCCTCTGTGGCCATTTGCAGAGATTTTTCACGCGAACCAGGTACTTTGTACTTGAAAGAGACTTTGTTTGCTTTTAAAAGACTTAAGACACTTTATATCACTTTTCAGTGATAACTCTACATTTACTTATTGCATCTTTGATCGTTTTTGACCTGCATTTAACCAGATAAATATTATATATTTTTCTAAACACTGTGTGGTGCTATATGGTGGTATTGTATGACTTATTTCACAAATACTTTACACATTGCCTTATAAGTTAAGCCTGACTGCTCAGTGCCAAGCTACCAGAGGGTGGGCACAGGATAATTTGGATTGTGTGTGACTTACCCTGACTAGAGTGAGGGTCCTTGCTTGGACAGGGGGTAACCTGACTGCCAACCAAAGGCCCCATTTTTTAACAAGTAGTTATTCCCTTTATCATCCTCTATATGGTTACTTCCCTGTGGGGATGTAAACCACCATGTTTGGAAATTTGTACCTAACCAACAGTGTAAATTCTCAGATTTCCTATGAGTATATTTTAAAGTTGGGCAGTGGGATTGGTCCACTGGGCCTATGTCAAATGCAGGAAGTGCTAGACAGGGATGCTGTCTCAATAAAGCCACAGCTGGGCAAAAACATTGTCCAAATGGCTGTAAGAGAGAACAGGGTTTCTGTTTCTATTTAGTTGGAGCAAGACAGGGCTGCTGTTCTATAAGCTCCACACCAGGACAGGTCTGCTGTCCTAAGTGTTTAGAGGCAGTGCAGGGCTGCTGCACTAACGTTTCTCCTGGAGGGCTGGAGGGATGCTCCATATTTACTAAAATGGTGCAATTTTGCACATCTTGATTAGTAGTTCCACAGAGAGGTACTTTTACCTCTGGGAGTCCAGCTGTGATAGCTGAGGGCTCCCTTGGTACAGGTTCCACCCTAGGAGAGGTTTCTCCCACCACCGGAATCTTACCATTAGTGGCAGGGTGGGGAAGGGATACTTTGATACCTTATCTTACCTGTTGGTGGAGAGGGATCCTGAGATTGCAGGCCTTTTTCTCTCCTTTGCTTTTTCATTTCACCAGAAATGAGAGGAAGCAATTCCTCAGGGATACCCAGCATTGATGCATGGTTACTATACTCTACCTCAGCCCAACCTCAGGCCTCTAGGTCATTCCCTAAGAGACAATCTATAGGCAAGCTAGGTGATACCACCACCTGCTTAGGGCCTGCAACTCCACCCCAATTACGTTGAACTACATCCAAGGGGAGATACTGAGTGGAGTTATTGACATCAGTA
This sequence comes from Pleurodeles waltl, assembly GCF_031143425.1. Taxonomy (NCBI): domain Eukaryota; kingdom Metazoa; phylum Chordata; class Amphibia; order Caudata; family Salamandridae; genus Pleurodeles; species Pleurodeles waltl. Next base: position 587,925,671 of record NC_090438.1, on the reverse strand, counting down.
ACTTGGTACTTCTCTCCAAGGAGTTGTTGTGCAGGTGACACCAAGTTTTCAGTCACCAAAGTGGTAGTGGCACCTGTGTCCCTGTAGGCCTGGGCCTCAACACCATTTATTAAGATTGACTGCCTGTACTTATCCATGTTAAGTGCACAAGCAGCCAAGGTGGCAGGGCCAATGCCACCAGGTGTGACAGAAACTATATTGGGACTGTCTACCCCAGTTTCTATTATGGTCCCAAAAGTGAACCCAACTACTCCTTTAGTTTGACTGTTGCCAGTAGTCCTGCCACTATTACCACCACTGCTAGGGGCACTAGAGTCTGATGTCTTATTGGTGGTAGGCTAAGGGGCTTTACCTGTACAGGACTTATCCCCTGGCCAATGATCTTTATTTCTACACACATAGCACCAAGGATTTTTCTGATTGTGAGAAGAGTTTGAAGAAGATGAGGAAGTTTTATCCCCACCCCTAGAGGAGTGCTTTGGACCTGAAGAAGGATCTTTGTGTTTACTTTTATCCCCATGCTTGTCCTGAGATTTTTCACCATCTTTCTTTTTGATGTCTTTGTCACCCCCTGTATGAACTTTTCTGTTTACCCTTGTTCTGACCCATTTGTCTGCCTTCTTTCCCAATTCTTGGGGAGAGGTCAGACTCAGACTCAAACTCAAACTCAGATCTGAGTCCACAAGATACTGATGCAACACGTCAGACACGCAGTTATTTAAGATATGTTCTCTCAGAATCAGGTTATACAGGCTTTCATAGTCAGTCACTTTACTGCCATTTAACCAACCTTCCAGGTCCTTCACAGAACAGTATACAAAGTCTGTCCAGTCCTGTGATGACTCCTTTATGGTCTCTCTGAAATTAAGTCTGTACTGTTCAGTGGTTAAGCCCAGAACATCCAAGAGTGCATTTTTCAGAATTTGTTAATTGTCTGCATCATCCTCTCTGACAATAAGAAGTCTGTCTCTCCCTTTGCCAGAGACGGATAACCAAAGGATGGCAGGCCACTGTACATGAGGGACCCTCTGAACTTTACAGGCCCTCTCAAGTGCAGCAAAGCACTTGTAGATGTTATCACCATCCTTGTAAGGAGGGACAACTTTGTGCAGATTTCTAGAGTCAAATGAAAGCTTCCTAACATTTGAATTTCTAAAACAGCTGCTGCCACCATGGGGAACTAACCCCAAACCCTGCCTCTCTTTCTCCACAGCCAGAGATTCCCTGTCTAAGGTCAACTGTTGCTGCATCAGCCTCAGACTGGCCTCCTCTAACCTCAGCTTTCTGAGTTCCCTACTTAGGGAATGGTCTTCAGGGTTAGAATTGTGGGATGCCTCTGAAACATAGGTTACAGGAGAGTGTGCAGCGGTAGATCTATCTCTAACAGGGGCCACTCTAGTGACCTGGCCTCTAGGGGTGATGGGAGCCCTACTAGTGTGTGAACCCTTCCCACTACCAGTTTTAGTAAGTGGCTTATTAATAGATAGATCTGTGGAAGTACCCTCCCCAAGATTGTCCGTTTGCTCCTCTGAGCCTTCCTTGTTGGAATCATCCTCTACCTCTTCCCCTGTCAGTGCTGAGTCCCTGGTCATCTTGGAGGAGAAGATTTAAGAGGAACTTTTTTGGGGTTCTTCCCAATCCCCAAACTTCTTTCAATACAGAGACCCCTCAAACTTTTAAAGTTAAGACTTTCATATGTTGTTTTCACAACTCTCGGGGTAGCTTCTACAGAAGACATATTGAAAGAGAAAAAAAGTTTGGGAAAGTGAGTAAAACGTTAGGAGAATAACAGAGCTACATTTTAGAGAAAAGAAGAAAACTTTTCCAGACTTTGTAAAATGTTTCCAAAGTTTAAAGAACTTTTAGAAAGTTAGAAAATGACTTCTAGGTATATATTATATATGCTCTAAGTATTGGAGCAAGCTCTTCTTGTGAAAAGCACCAGTAGCAAAAGTGGTAAAGCAGTTGTAAGTACGTATCCCACTGCTGCACCATCAATGTAGGAGGCTGGCCTGGTTTGTAGTGGGTAACTTGGGTACTCACACCTTATACCAGGTCCAGTTATCCCTTATTAGTGAAGTAGTAGTGTTCTAGCAGCTTAGGCTGATAAAGGTAGCTATAGCAGGGCAGCTTAGGCTGAACTAGAAGACATACAAAGCTCATGCAATACCACTTATAGTTACACAGTACGTACACACAAATAAAGACAATACTCAGTGTTACCAAAAATAAAGGTATTTATTAGGGCGACACAGTACTAAAAATATCTTAGAGACAATTGGGGTCATTACGACCCTGGCGGAAGGCGGAAAACCGGCGATAAGACCGCCAACAGGCTGGCGGTCTTACTCTGTGGAATTATGACCATGGCAGTTACCGCCATGGTCATCCGCCGGTTCCCCGTTCTGCCCGTCAGGGCGGAGACGACCGCCGGGCTGGAGACCTGGGAGTCCTGCCCGGCGGCCGTCACTATACCGGCGGCGGTATTTGGACCCGGCTAACCGCCGTGGATTTCCAGCGGTTTGAACCGCCATGAAATCCATGGCGGTAAGCACTATCAGTGCCAGAGAATTCCTTCCCTGGCACTGATAGGGGTCTTCCCCACCCTCCACCCACACCCCGACTCCCTCCCGTATCCCCCCAGCACCCCTGCCAACCCCAAAGGTGGCAGGGCCCCCCCCCCACCCAGACCCGCAACATCACTTCACCCATACCCACACGACACGCACGCAGGCACCACCTACATACTTACACGCACACATGCCGACATACATGCCTACATCCACACACACAGTCATACATGCACACCCACATTCAAACATACACGCACACATCCATACAGACATACCCACAGACATACATGCACTCATTCCCATACACACAACACCCCCACAGGCATACACGCACTCACACACCCCCTCTACATACACACACGCATACCCCCATGCACCCACACAACACCCCTCAACCCCCCTCCCCTCACGGACAATCGACTTACCTGGTCCGACGATCCTCCAGGAGGGGACGGGAGCCATGGGGATAGCTCCTCCGACACCACAATGCCAACAGAACACCGCCATGGCAAATCACAGGACGTGATTCGCTGGGCGATGTTCTGTTGGAGTGGCGGTGGAGGTGGAGCAACCTCCACTTCCCCGCCTCCCGCCAGTATGGCTGTTGGCGGCTCTCTGTCCGTAAAAGGACGGAGAGCTGCCAACGGTCATACTAAGCCGAGCGGCAAACCGCCACCAATGCGGTCTTCCGCACGGCGGTCCCTCGGCGGTCTTTAAAAAAGACCGCCGAGGTCAAAATGACCCCCAATATTCCTTCTGGAGGTAAGTATTATACACAATATATACTCTAGACACCAAAATCAGACAATTAAATAGTCAAAGAACAGTGCAAACAATGGGAATTGATATAGAATGCAATGGAAGAAAATAGGTCTAGGGGCAACACAAACCATATACTAAGAAAGTGGAATGTGAATCACAAAATCCCCCAATTGTGGTGTGTGCAGAATCACTGGGAGAGTAAGAATACAGTAAAAGGTAAGTAAATTAACCCACTCCAGAGCCCAGAAAAGCAGGAGTAAAGTACTGCAAGTTTCGTTAGGACACACTACACCTCGTGATTGGGATATTGCAGTAACCAACCAAGTCTGCACACAGCAACTGCTGGATTCCTGGACCTGAAGACCTGCAAGAAGTAGGGGACCAAGTCCAGAAGTCGAAAGAAGTTCCAGGAAGGACAGGAGCCCCTGCCAACCCTGAAGAGGGTGCAAAAGAAGAGTCCCAGGTTGGATGAAGACTGCAGAAATGCACCCTAGAAAGATGCCAGCAGGTTCCTGCATGATGCAAAAGATATCGCATGACGTGAAGATGGATGCAGACATGATTTTGTGTTGGAAGTCGCCAACAAGCCTTGGTTGCGACAAATATGCGTTTTGCATTATCAAAATGCTGCCGGCTGGACCCAGGAGGGACCTGGGGGCCTCAACTCTCTGTGAGGAGGAATAGGGGGCTCGCAGCACTTTAGAGAGCCCTCAGGATGCCAGGCAGCATCCACGGTAGTCCCAGGACACGGGGACAAAGGAGGTGCAAAAAGTGGTTCGTGCAGCACAACAAAGGAAGGTCCCACGCCGCTGAAGAAAAACCCAGCGAGTTGTGCGTCACAGGATAGAGTGCTGGGTACCTGGGCTAGGCTGTGAATGAAGGAATTTTGCAAATAGTGCAAAGAGGCCTCAGGAGGTGAAGAAGATGCAGTACACAGGGGTACTGTCGCTCTCATGGAAGCCAAGGTCTTACCTCCTCCAAATTGCATCAGCAGGACCTCAGGACAGTCTATGTCGATGGGGTCCACCCTCTGTGTCCATAGGAGCACGCTCGTCGATGTGAGAGTCCAAGGGTATCGGTCGTCGTCTTAGAATGTACCTGCATGAGCAGGGAAGTGACTGAGTCACCCAACGGAAGACTTCTTCAGTCCTTCTGGTGCAGGATGAAGACAGGGAGTCCCCAGAGCGTGCACACCGTTGCAGTTGCTGGCTGGAGCTGAAGTTGTAGAGGAAAAGTATCCCTTGTGGATACTTTGTTGCTGTTACAGCGGTTCCTGGAGCAGGCTGCGGTTGATCCGAGGTCAGAGGATGAAGTAGTAGTTGCAGAGGATTCCTGAAGGAAACTTGCAAGCAGAATCTGAAGAGAACCCACAGGAGAGACCCTAATAGCCCTGAGAGGGTGATTGGCTACCTTATCAGGTATGGACCTATTAGGAGGGGTCTCTGACATCACCTGCTGGCACTGGCCGCTCAGAGCCCTCCAGGCTGACCCCAGACCTTGCAAAGCAAGATGGCTGAAGTCTGGGACACACTGGAGGAGCTCTGGGCACCACCCCTGGGGTGGTGATGGAATGGGGAGTGGTTACTCCCCTTTCCTTTGTCCAGTTTCGTGCCAGAGCAGGGACTGGGGGTTCCCTAAAGCGGTGTAGACTGGTTTATGGAAGGAGGGCACCATCTGTGCCCTTCAAAGCATTTCCAGAGGCTGGGGGAGGCTACCCCTCCCCAGCCTGTAAACACCTATTTCCAAAGGTAGAGGGTGTAACACCCTGCTCTCAGAAGAAATGCTTTGTTCTGCCTTCCTGGGACTGGGCTGCCCAGATCCCAGGAGGGCAGAACCCTGTCTGTGAGGTGGCAGCAGCTGTAGCTGCAGTGCAAGCCTCAGAGAGCTCGTTTGGCAGTACTGGGGGTCCGTAGTGGATCCCCCAGGATGCATTGAATTGGCTCCCCAATACCAGATTTGGAATGGGGGGAACAATTCAATGATCTTAGACATGTTACGTGGCCATATTCCCAGTTAACATTGTGAAGCTACATATAGGGATTGACCTATATGTAGTGCACGCGTGTAATGGTGTCACCACACTCACAAAGTCCGGGGAAATGGCCCTGAACTATGTGGGGGCACCTTTGCTAGTGCAAGGGTGCCTTCACACTTAGTAACTTTGCACCTAACCTTCAGCAAGTGAAGGTTAGCCATATAGGTGACTTATAAGTTACTTAAGTTGCAGTGAAAATGTCTGTGAAATAACGTGTGCGCTATTTCATGGAGGCTGCAATGGCAGTCCTGTGTAAGGGTTTATGTGAGCTCCCTATGGGTGGCAAAATGCTGCAGCCCATATGGACCTCCTGGAACCCAATGCCCTGGGTACCTAGGTACCATATACTTGGGACTTATAAGGGGGTTCCAGTATGCCAATTGAAATTGGTAAATGTAGTCACTACCCTATAGTGACATATTTAAAGGCAGAGAGAGCATGAGCACTGAGGTTCTGATTAGCAGAGCCTCAGTGACACAGTTAGGCACTACACAGGCATACACATTTAGGCCACAAACTATGAGTACTGGGGTCCTGGCTAGCAGGATCCCAGTGAGACAGGCAAAAACATTCTGCCATACATGTAAAATTTGGGGTAACATGCCAAAAAAGATGGTACTTTCCTAGATGGTGCTGCTGGTGGAACGGGTGGTGGTGGGGGGGGAGGCTCCAGCCCATCCCCTGCAGCCTCGGATGGCTGCCCACTGGTGCTGCTGCTGCCAGTTGTGGGGGGAAGCCCCAGCCCATCTCCTGCAGCCTCAGACAGCTGCCCACTGCTGCTGCTGGTGGTGGTGGTGGTGGGAGGCCCCAGCCCATCCCCTGCAGCCTCGGACGGCTGCCCACTGGTGCTGCTGCTGCTGGAGGTGGTGCTGGTGGCGGTGCTACTGGCGGAGCTGGTGGCGGTGGTGGGGGGAGGCTACAGACTATACTCTGCAGCCTCGGACGGCTGCCCACTGGTGCTGCTGCTGCTGCTGGTAATGCTGGTGGTGGGGTTGCAGGCGGAGCTGGTGGTGGTGATGGGGGGAGGCTCCAGCCCCTCCCCTGCAGCCTCGGACGGCTGCCCACTAGTGCTGCTGCTCCTGGTGCTAGTTGTGGGGGGACGCCCCAGCCTATCCTCTGCAGCCTCAGATGGCTACACCACCATGGTTGGTGGTGTGGGCTCCAACAGAGTCCCAGCACCAGGCCCCTTGTCCTTACTGCCTGCTGGTGCAGGCCCCTTGCCCTTCCTGCCAGCAGCTGGGGATGGGTCCTTGCTCCTTTTGCCAGCAGCGGGGGTGGCTCCTTGCCCTTCCTTGCTGCAGCTGGGGGTGGCCCCTTGCCCTTCCTTGCTGCAGCTGGGGGTGGCTTCTTGCCCTTCCTTCCTGCAGCTGGGAGTGGCTCCTTGCCCTTCCTTCCTGCAGCTGGAGCTGGCTCCTTGCCCTTCCTTCCTGCAGCTGGGGCTGGCTCCTTGCCCTTCCTTGAAGCACTTGGGGCAGGCACCCTTTATGTCTGGCTGGCTGGTGGCCGAGATCCTTTCCCACCTGGAGTTGCTGGGGACACTACTGTGCCCGTGGACTGGGTGGCTGAGGTGCTTGCCTGGGTTTTGACAACCCTGGCCTGACGTGAAGGATGGGGGGAGGAGGGGTAGGGAAGAGATCAATGGTGGAGAGGAAAAGCTTCTTAGGGACAGTGGGGCGGGAAGAGAGAGAAGGTCTGGGAGTGGAGGAAGAGGGAGTGGTTGTAGGAGGTGTCAGTCTGCTGAGTTTGGGTGCAGGTGCATGGGCTAGATGCTGTTGTAAGTGGATGGATGTTGGGTGTATGAGTGCTTGCGTTTGTGCACTTTGGGAGGAGGGGGCACAGACACAATGGGAGAAGACACAGGAGACATGTGCATGGATGTGGGGGTGGTGACTGCCAGTGAGGTGTGTGTTCTGATAGGTGTGCTGGTGATGGTCATAGTGGATGAGGATGTAGTGCATGCAGGTGTGAGTGGAGACACAACTGGGAGGGAGGTAGAGGATGAGGAGGAGGGGGCCACAGTGGAGGCAGTGGATGTTGGTATGTCTTCATCTGGATGGTGTTTGTGTGAGTGCCTGTGAGATGAACTGTGATGCTTGTGTTTGCCATGTCCACTCTTATGTGTTGTCCTGTGTGCATGCTCGTCTGCCTGTGTGCTTGGGATAGGTTGGTATTTAGGGGAATGGGACTGGGAAGAGGAAGTTAGAGGGGGAGGGTGGAAACAGGGACAATGGCTGCCATCAGAGAGGAAGCCAGAGCCTGGATTGATCGCTGTTCGGCCGCCAAGCCATTGTGAATGCCCTCCAGAAATGCATTGGACTGTTGCATTTGGGCTGCAAGCCCCTGGATGGCATTCACAATCGTTGACTGCCCAACAGGGATGGATCTCAGGAGGTCAATAGCGTCCTCACTCAGGGCAGCAGGGCTAACTGGGGCAGGGCCCGAGGTTCCTGGGACGAAGGAGATGCCCACCTTCCTGGGTGAGCAGGCATGGGAAACTCACTGAGGGGCTGCTGGGAGGGCAGTGCTGGTACAGGGTGGCGGCTGTACCTGTAGCTGGGGTGGGCACAGAGGTGTCCGCCACCACCAGAGAGATTCCATCGAAGGAGGTATCCGTGTCCGAACTGTCCCCTCCAGTCTCTGCCATGGTGCTCCCCTCACCCTCCGTCCCACTGGTGCCCTCACTATCGGTGGACTCTGCCTCCTGGGTCCTGTGGGATACAGCTCCCTCCGTCACCCATGCCTCTGCTCCTCCACCAGATGATGCTAATGCACATAAGGACAGGATGACAAAACAAAAAAGGGGGGAGAGACAAAGGATACACTTGGTCAATGGCGCCACCAACACCACCGTTGGGGTACACAACACACTCGCACACAGAGAACAGCCCTACGCACTAGGCAATGCACTACCAGTTACAATGCTAGTCACCAGGCCATGGGTAGGGACAGATACCACCAATTACAGCATACCTGGGACCCACACAGCCCTGCCCAGTAGTGAATGCCTACTAGCTAGGTTAGAGGAATTTCACATCTGATCCCTGCTCAACATGGGACCTACTCTGCAAGGTCAGGCCTGGCCTAGGGGCACCCACAGGCACACATCCACCACCAGGATACCACCCCACCAGGCGTTAGTAGTAATGAGATGCACTGTACTCACCCCCTTGTTGCTGCTGTGATGCCCTCAAGCGCCCATCCAGCTCCGGGTAGGCCACCGCCAGTATGCGGACCATCCGGGGGGGTCAGGGTTCGACGGGCACCTCTTCCTCATTGGGAGACCATCCCCAGCTGGGCCTCTGCCGTCTCCCGTGCCCAGCATCGCAGGTGCTCCCACCGTTTGCGACAGTGGGTGCTCCCCCTGCCGTAGAACCCCAGGGTCCTCACGTTCTTGGCGATGGCACGCTATATACCCTTCTTTTGATCGCCACTGACCTCCAGAGGAAATAGACATAGAGAAAGGTATTAGTCAGACCGTCCTGCCTGTTACACTCATGGCCCACCATGCCCCTTATCATCCCCATTAGCACAGACATGCCCCAGCATACATGCTGCACGCTGCCCAGGGCCCAGCCACCAACCCCCCCACACAAGGCCTTCACACACAGCAAAGCATGCATTCATGCCCCATGCATCGTACTCACAGTGTACTCACCTGTTGGTCTGGAGGCCCATACAAAAGTCGGTACTGGGGTAGGTCCCCATCCACCAGTCTCTCCAGTTCCGTCGAGGTGAAGGCAGGGATTCTTTCCTAAGTCACACGAGCCATGGTAGGTTCCAGACACAGATCACAGCAGCACATGAAGTGTAGGTCTGCTCCTTTTGAAGGTCAGGTAGCAAGTGAGTGAACAGATACAAAATGGCAGTGACGTCTGCGGCGGTGCATTCTATCACCGTCGGCGTACATCACCATTGGCCACTGTACCCCATAGGGCCCAATGATAACCAATGAGAAGTTACACAGCGGTTCCCGACCATCTCCCGCAACGGCACACAACGTCAGCGGAATTACCTCATTTCCACCTGTCCCTCCATACAGGACAGGGGGACTCTATTTCGAGGGGGGGGCAGGCCATGGATCCTAACTGCGTCACAGGTCACAATTTCACATTCAGGACATATGCCACCAACATATTGTAACAATCACAATATGCATTTTACTGTAGTGGATACAATGGACAGATAATGACCAGCTGCTCACTCTTTGCCCAATAGATTGTAACCGCGTTGGATGAATATCAGATGGAGACATCCCCCTGTGTACAGACCCCTTGTGGACTTGGCAACAATGGAGGACAGGCACATTATCCTCACCTACAGACTTGACAGGGCCATAATCACAGAGCTGTATGCCCAATTGGAACCTGACCTGATATCTGCTATCCGTCACCCCGCTGGGATCCCCTCTCTTGTGCAAGTGCTATCAATTCTCCATTTTTTGGCAACAGGTTCTTTCCAAGTGACAGTGGGCTTGGCAGCAGGAATGTCACAGCCAATGTTCTCAATAGTGCTGACCAGAGTGTTGTCTGCCCTGATTAAACACATGTGCAGCTGCATCGTTTTCCCCCAGATGGAGGATTTGGCCACAGTGAAGGTTGACTTCTATGCAATGGGACAAATCCCCAACATTATTGGTGTGATTGATGGGACAAGTTGCCCCCCCACCCCTGCAAAATGAACAGGTCTTCAGAAATCAAAACATTTATCACTCGATGAATTTGCAAATGGTGTGTTTGGTGGACCAGTACATCTCCCATGTCAGTGCTAAGTATCCAGGCTCGTGCATGATGCTTTTATCCTGAGGAATAGTAGCATCCCAAATGTGATGGCCCAACTACAGAGTCACAGGGTGTGGCTAATAGGTGAGCCCGGGTTCCCACCCAGTGGATGTTGGTGTATGGGTATTGTGTGGGACATGAGGGTTAGTGTGTGGCTTACAGTTGTCCTTCGATATTTGCAGGTGACTCAGGTTACCCAAACCTATCATGGCTACTGACCCCTGGGAGGAATCCCAGGACAAGGGCTGAGGAAGGTTACAATGAGGCACATGGGTGAACAAGAAGGATTATTGAACGTACCTGTGGCCTCCTGAAAGCCAGGTTTCGGTGCCTCCATCTAACAGGTGGATCCCTGTGCTACTCACCCAAGAAGGTATGCCAGATAATCGTGGCATGCTGCATGTTGCACAACCTTGCCTTGAGACGCCATGTGCCTTTTCTGCAGGAGGAGGAGGAGGCTGGAGATGGCAGTGTGGCAGCAGTGGACCCTGTGGACAGTGAAGATGAGGAGGCAGAGGATGAGGACAAAAGAAGTGCAATCATTCGTCAATACTTCCAATTACACGCAGGTAAGACAGTGTTATTTCACATTTCATTGACAGTTTGATGTGTGACATTGTCACTGGCAGGCTGTGAATTCCTAATTCTATGCCCATTCACTGAACCCATTGACATCTCTTTTTGCAGATGTTGGTGCCCCACTATTGTTCCTGGAGTGTTCACTGCAGCTAACTACAGGTTTTTCCTATGTGAACATTACTGCACAGTTGAATTGCAATGTTTAAAGCTTGTTAAACGAATACACACTTAAATCATTTGATATACTCCATACTTGTAATTTTTCAAAGTGTGTTTATTGCAGTGCTCTGATGAAAAGGGGGAAGTACTATGGGCTGGGGTGATGATACAGGAAAGTCCAGGTTAGATTCCAGTCTATTTGTAGCACAGGTGCATTGTCCAATGGGCATAGGAAGTAGAGCAATGGCAGTTCAAGGTGGACAGGGTGACAGAGTGGGACACAAGGTTGACAATCAGGAGAGTCTTATTTCCTGGCGGGGTCTTGGCAATAGTCTCTGGCTTCGGCCTGGATCGCAGGGAACTTTTGTGGGGTGGTTCTCCTTCTGCAGGGGGAGGGGTGCTGGTGGCCTGTTGGTCCTGTGGCGGGGCCTCCTGTCCACTAGGGGCAGCAGAGGTGGAGGGCTGTTCAGTAGTCTGGCTAGTGTCAGGGGCCCACTGGTGTGCCACTGCCTCCCTCATACTGTCGGCCATGTCTGCTAGCACCCCTGCAATGGAGACCTGGGTGGTGCTAATGGACTTCAAGTCCTCCCTGATCCCAGGTACTGTCCCACCTGCAGCCGCATGTTCTCCTGCATCTTGTCCAGGATCTGGCCCAGCGTATCCTGGGAATGTTGGTATGCTCCCAGGGTCACGGTGAGTGCCTCCTGGAGAGTCGGTTTCCTGGGCCTGTCCTCCTGCTGGTGCACAGCAGTCATCCCAGCCTTCCTGTTGTCCTGTGCCTCTGTCCCCTGACGTGTTTGCCCACTGCCACTGACCCCAGGCCCCTGATTGTCCTGGGTTTGTGGGGTGCCCTGGGGTCCCTGTAGTGGTGGACACACTGCTGATTAACGTGTCCTGGGGACAGAGGTATGGGCCCACTGGGTGGGTGCTATGGTGGTGTTTCCTGAGGGGGAGGCTCTTTGGTGGTGTGAGACTGTGCCTGGGCAACCAACTGTCTGGAGGTCCCTGATGGGCCAGGTTGATCATCCAGATCCAGGCGACCAGAGCTGCTGTCATCACTGTGGGCCTCTTCTGTGGGGAGACTGGATGCTGCTGGCACCTCTTCTCCGGTGACATTGGCTGGGATACCTGTGGGGATGTAAATGCAGTGTTAATCTTAGGAGAGGTGATAGTAATAGAGAATTGACTTACCAGAGTCCAGTCCTCCTCCTACTCCGGCCGGGCCCTCAGGATGCATGATTGCCAAGATTTGCTCCTCCAATGTTGTTAGTTGTGGGGGAGGAGGTGGGAGTCCACCACCAGTCCTCTGTACTGCGAGCTGCTGACTTGCTGCAATGGAATGCACCTTCCCCCATAGGTCGTTCCACCTCTTCCTGATGTCATCCCTTGTTCTGGTGTGCTTTCCCACTGTGTTGACCCTGTCCACGATTCCCCGCCATAGCTCCATCTTCCTAGCAATGGATATCTGCTGCACCTGTGATCCAAATAGCTGTGGCTCTACCCGGATGATTTCCTCCACCATGACCCTTAGCTCCTCCTCAGAGAATCTGGGGTGTCATTGTGGTGCCATGGGTGTAGTATGAGTGGTGTGGGTGAGGATGTGTAGGGTGATGTGTTGGGGTGTGTGATGTAAGGTGCGTCGGTGTTGTATAGGTGATGATGGTATGTGACTCTGGTTGTGTGGGTGCTCTTGCTGTCTCTCTCTGCTAGCAATTATTGGTATTCGTAAAGGGTTGTGGGTAATGTGGGTGTGTGTTTTATAGTGGTGTGAGTGTGTGAGTGTGGTGTGTGTATGGGTGTCAGGTGTGTGTAGTTTGAATTGTCCAATGTGGTGCTGTTTTGTTAGTGTGTGTGTATTTTGAGCGTGGCGGCATGTACCGCCAATGGTTTACCATCATTGAATGTCCGCTGTGGTGATTCGTGGGTCATAAAGTTGTAGGCGTTGTTCTGTTGGTGTAACGGTGTGGGTTTTGATACTGCCAGTTTATCACTAACCTTTGGGCTGGCGGATTTGTGAGTGTGGCGGTATAGTGACGGATTGGTGTGTGTGTGTCATAATAGGGTTAGCGGATATCCGCGGCGGCGGTGGTATGTTGGTGGAAGTCAGCATGGCGGTAAGTGGGATTTACCGCCAATGTCATAATGAGGGCCTCAGTGTTACAAAAATAAAGGTACTTTATTTTGGTGACATGTGAGAATGTAGCCTCTTTCTAGTATGGTTACCCCCATTTTTGGCCTGTTTGTCAGTGTTTGTCAGTGTGTTTTTACTGTCTCACTGGAATCCTGCTAGTCAGGACCCCAGTGCTCATAGTTTGTGGCCTACATGTCAGTATGTTTTACTGTTATGTCAGTATGCTTGACTCTGTCACTGGGGTCTTGCTAATCAGAACTCCAGTGCTTATGCTCTCTCTGTTTCCAAATGTATCACTATAGTCTAGTGAGCACTTATTCCACTCCAGATTGGCATTCTGGACCCCCCCCCCCATAAGTCCCTAATACTGTATATGATACCTAGGTACCCAGGGTGTTGGGGTTCCAGGAGATCCCTATGGGCTTCAGCATTTCTTTTGCCATCCATAAGGAGCTCATATACACACTCCTTCAGGACTGCCACTGCAGCCTGAGTGAAATAGTCCAAGCACAATTTCAAAACCATTTTCACTGCACCAGGTAACTTGTAAGTCACCTATATGTCTAAACTTCAATTACTGAAGGCTAGGTGCAAAGTTACTGTGTGTGAGGGCACCCCTGCACTAGTAGAGGTGCCTCCACATTGTCCAGGACCCATTTCCCAGACTTTGTGAGTGTGGGGACACCATTATAAGCTTGCACTACATATGTGTCAATGCATATAAGTAGCTTCACAATGGTAACTCCGAATATGGCCATGTGAGGTATCTAAGATTGAGAAATTGTACCCCCAAACCGATTCTGTTCTGATGTGAGGTGTCTAAGATTGAGAAATTGTATCCCCAATCAGATTCTGGTATTGGGGGCAATTCCATGCACCCTGGGGGCTCCACCGTGGACCCCCAGTACTGCCAATCCAGCTCTCTGAGGTTTCCACTGCAGCCCCAGCTGCTGCCACCTCACAGACAGGTTTCTGCCTCCTGGGGCTTGAGTAGCTCAATCCCAGGAAGGCAGAACAATACATTTCCTTTAGGATAGTGGTGTTACACCCTCTCCCATTGGATATAGGTGTTACAAGCATGGGAGGGGTAACCACAAATGGTGCCCCCCTTGCATAATCCAGTCTACACCGGTTCAGGGACCTCCAGTCCCTGCTCTGGCACAAAACTGGACAAAGGAAGGGGAGTGACCACTCCCCTGTCCATCACCACCCCAGGGGTGGTGCCCAGAGCTCCTCCAGAGTGTCTCTGGGTTCTGCCATCTTGTTTTCAGGATGGTCAGGGAACTCTTGGAGCATCTGAGTGGTCAGTGCCAGCAGGTGACATCGGAGACCCCTCCTGATAGGTGCTTACCTGGTTAGGTGACCAATCCTCCTCTCAGGGCTATTTAGGGTCTCTCCTCTGGGTGTTTCCTCAGATTCAGTTTTGCAAGATTCCAGCAGGACTCCTCTGCAACCTCTGCTTCACCTTTTACCGTCCGATCAACCGCAGAACTGCTCAGGAACTCTACAACTGCAACAAAGTATTCAAGAAGGCAACCGCAACTCTGTAACTCGAGCTCCTGCCAGCAACTGCAACAGTTTCCAGGTTGTGCCCGCTCTGAGGACTGCCTGTCTTCATCCTGCACTACAAGGACCGAAGAAATCTCCCGTGGAGTTACGGAGTCACTTCCCTGCTTCAGTAGGCACTTCTCTGCAGCAACAACCGGTACTCTGGGACTCCTCTCCAGTCAACGAGCATGATCCCTGGAACACAGGTGGTGGACCAAAGTGATCCTGACTGTCCAAAGGTCCAGCTGTCCAAATTTGGTGGAAGTAAGGGTTTGTCTCCCCGAGCCAGAGAGTACCCCTGTGCCCAGTGTGTTTTGCAACTGCTAGGGATTTTGTGTGCTTCTTCCAGAAATCTTTTGTGTACAGTGTACCCCAGGCCCCTAGCATTCTATCCTGCGACTCTCAGCTCCCTGAGTTGTTCTCCAGCGGTGTGGGATCCCTGGGACTCCTGTGGATGCTGCCTGGTCTTCTGAGGGCTCTCTAAAGTGCTGAGAGCCCCCTCTGTCTCCTCAGTCCAAGTTGAGACCCCCAGGTCCCTCCTGGGCCCAGGTAGCGCCTTTTCCCGCCTACCATGTCACTTGAGTGAGCCAATGCTTGTGGGCAGAATCCAATGACAAAAACCAGCCTGCATCCAACGACTCAACGTGTGTCATCTCTTGTGCCAAGCAGAAACCCGCAGCTGTCTTCTTTGGTGCATTTCTGACTTTTTCTTCCAACCAGAGAATCCACTTTTGCACCTTCATCCGGGTTAGCAGGGCTCCTGTTCTTACTGGACTCTTCAGCTGTTCTTGGACTTTGTCTTCTCTCTCCACAAGTCTTCAGGTCCAAGAATCCATTGTTGGTGTCTTGCAGTCTTGCTTGATTTTTGCAGAATCCTTTACCATGACTACTTGTGTGTTCTGTGGAAACTTGCTGTAATTTATTCCTGTTTTCCTGGGCTCTGGGGTGCCAGCACCCATCTACACACTACACTTGCCTGGAGGGAGAACCTACTTTCGCATTCCACTATTTTAGTAAATGGTATGTGTTCCCCCTAGGCCCATTGCAAACTACAGTGATTTTCACTATTTGCACTATTTACTTACCTGTTTTGGGTTAATAGTGTATATTTTGTGTATAATACTTACCTCCTGATGGAATATAGCCTCTAAGATATTTTTGGCCTTGTGTCACTAAAATAAAGTACTTTTATTTTTGGTAACACAGTATTGTCTTTCATGTGTATGAGTACTGTGTGACAACAGTGGTATTGCAAGAGCACTGCAATGTCTTCTGGTTCATCCTTGGCTGCTTGTGCCTGCATCTACCTCTAGACAGCCTGGATACTGACTACATTTCACTAATGAGGGATAACTGCACCTGGTATAAGGTGTAAGTAAGTACCTGTGGTACCCACTGCAAACCAGGCCAGCCTCCTACATGACACAAATGCCAAAAATACCATAGAGACTATACTCCCTTAGGAGGTAAGTACTACACAAAATTTATACACTATGATGCAGAAATGTGCAAGAAAACAGTTAGAAAACAGTGCAATTAGTGAAAATTCCAGAAGTTATAAATAGGCCTGGAAGGGACACAAACCATATACTAAGAAAGTGGAATGCGAATGTAGGTTTTTCACCTCGGCAAGTGTAGTGTGTAGAGGGTCACAGGGAGTACTAGAAAACACCAAAGGTAAGTACTAGAGCCCACCCCAGAGCCCAGGAAAGCAGGAGTAAAACACAGTAACTTTCCCAGAACACACAAAAACATGAGAAAGGCTGCAAGACACCAACAGTGGATTCCTGGACCTGAAGACCTGTGGAAGAAGGGGACCAAGTTCAAGAAGCACAGAAGAGTCCAGTGAGAACAGGAGCCCCTGCTAACTCAGATGAATGTGCAAAAGAAGAACTACCGGTGAAGAAGAACAGTCAGTACTGCACCCAAGAAGACGGATTTGAGTTCATGGTTGGTGCAGATGATGTCCCACGTGAGATGAAAGATTGCACTCTAGTTTGCAGCGCTGGTGTCCGCCAACAAGCCTTGGCACATGCAAAGCTCTCGGTTAGCAAAAAATGGCACTGCCCGGGACCAGGAAGGACCAGGTTGACTCTTCCCAGGAGGGGGAGCCAGAGGGGGTTCTCAGCAACTCAGAGAGCCCACAGAAGACCAGGCAGCATGCACAGGAGTGCCACAGTATGGGGACAAAGGAAGGGCAAAAGGAGGCCCATACAGCACCACAACAAAGGTTTCCACATCGTCAGAGAACCACTCAGGAAGCTGTGTGTTGCAGGATAGAGTGTTGGGGGCTTGAGATGCATGGTGCAAGAAGAACTTTGTGAAAGGATGCCAACAAGCCTTGGGAACTGCAAAACATGCAGTACATGGGGGTACTGTCTTGCATGGGGAGAAAAGCTCTTACCTCCACCTAAGTTGGACAGTAGGACGTCAGGACCATCTGGATCACTCCAGTCCACCACCTGTGTTGCAGGATCCATGCAACTCATCAGGAAAGTGGACCCTTGCCAAGGGTCATTGAAGCAGTGAGGTGCCTGCTGAAGTAGAGGAGTGACTCCTTCATTCCAAGGGAGATTCATTTGCTCTTCTGGTGAAGGCTGAAGACAGGCTGTCCTCTGAGGATGCATGACCGTAAAACCGTTGTAATTGCTGGCAGAAGCTGAAGATTCAATGTTGCAGAGGTCGTCTTTGCTCCTTTGTTGCAGTTTGTAGAGTTCCTGGAGGGTTCAGATGCAGGAGTCTTCAGTGAGATGGTGAAGTAGAGGATGCAGAGGATTCCTGCTGGAGTCTTGCAATCCAAATCTGAAGAACCACCCAAAGGAAAGACCCTAAATAGCCCTGAAAGTGGGATTGGTCAGCTAAACAGGTAAGCAATTATCAGGGGAGGGTTCTGACGTCACCAGCTGGCATTGGCCACTCAGATGCTCCCAGAGTTCCCTGACAACTTGAAATTCAATATGGCAAAACCCATGGACTCTCTAGAGGAGCTCTAAGCACCACCCCTGAGGTGGTGAAGGACAAGGGAGTGGTCACTCCCCTTTCCTTTGTCCAGTTTCACGCTAGAGCAGGGGTCCCTGAACTGGTGTAGACTGAGTTATGCAAGGGGGACACCAAATTTGCCCTTCAAAGCATTTTCAGTGGCTTGGGAGGCTACCCCTCCCATGCCTGTAACATCTATTTCCAAAGGGAGAGGTGTAACACCCCTCTCCCAAAGAAAATCCTTTGTTCTGCCTTCCTGGGCTTGAGCTTCTCAAGCAACAGGAGGGCAGAAACCTGTCTGAGAGATGGTGGCAGCTGCCTGAAACACCTCAAAAAGGTGAAATGGCAATACTGGGGGTCCTCTAAGGAGCCCCCAGAGTGCATGGAGTCATACAACCAATGCTTGCAAAAGCCTTGAGGTATGATCCCAACATGTTTGATACCAAACATCATTTTGTTCGGAGTTACCATTATGTAGGTGGACATAGGTAGTGACCTTTGTTCAGCAAACGCGTAAAATGGCGTCCCTGCACTCACAGTCCGGGAAAATGGTCTGGGAGGTCATGGAGCCACCTCTGCTAGAATTGGCAGTGCAAGACTGCTCACAAAGACACTACAGTGGCAGGTCTGAGACATGTTTGCAGGGCTATTCATGTGGGTGGGACAACCAGTGCTGCAGGCCCACTAGTAGCATTTGATTTACAAGCCCTAGGCAACTCTAGTGCACTTTACTGGGGACTTAATAGTAAATCAAATATGCCACTCAGGGATAAGCCAATTACACATACAGGCCCATATTTATACTTTTTTAGCACCACATTTGTGTCATTTTTTGACACAAAAGCAGCGCAAACTTACAAAATAAAATTGTATTTTGTACTTTTGCACCACTTTTGCTTCAAAAAATGACGCAAATGCAGCACTATAAAAGTATGAATATGGGCCACAATTTACCAAGGAGCACTTGCACTTTAGCACTGGTTAGCAGTGGTGAAGTGCCCAGAGTACCAAAATCTGCAAAAATAGAGTTCAGCACACAGTCAAAACATGGAAAGCAGAGGCAAAAAAGATAGGGGAGACCAGGCCGAGGATGCCAAGTCTAACAACCACCTTCCAACAGACAAGAAAAGGCAAATTATGTGGCATAATGCAACACATTTTGTGATAGTATTATGTAATTATTTTGTCATTTTCTTCAACTTGTGAGCACTGTCTCAGCAACAATTGCACCTCATTAGCACCATTTTAACACCCAGGAATAGCAATCAGCAGCAGAAAGGTGACAAGTCAACCTATGTGAAAGGCCTTCAACTGCATGGCAATACGAGAAACAGCATTTTTAGTAACTTTTGATCAATTTGAGCTACCATCATTTTTTTTATCTGCAGATTATGCAGCATAACAGATGATGGACTACGTAGAAAATGTGGCAAAACCATAATTATGTGGAAAACACCACGGTGACAGAATCTCATAATTCCAATGGCCCGACTATAACTTGGGAATGTGTGATGTTCTGCAACAAGATACCAGAATATGCAATACTCACACTTGTAACCCTGCTGTACTGGTGAGAATGAATTCAGTCCAGCACAATATCTTAAATAAGTTAAACCAGTTATTTAGTTTACTACAGAAACTGGCAGTCAACAGACACACATACTTTAGTAGGCATTGTAAATTCAGATTTACTCTTAGATAATGTTCAAACATTTACGATTTCCTCATGGCTGCTCATCCATTGAGAAATGCACTGCCACTATCTGAATAGAATAATGTAAGCCCCATCCTACAGTATATTATTCTGCGCCTCGTACATAGATTAAAATACTTAAGCACTCTCAACCCTCACACAAATACAGACATAATTAAGGTTCAGTAGGATGTTCATAACCCTGGGCACTGGTGCCACTGAACCTGCTGCATTATTGGCAGGCAACACCCTCTCGTCACTCCCCCAATACACATCACTCAACTGCAGCTTGCCTCAGTTATGAACTAAGGTTGCTGCAGGGCTTTTGTTTCCGACATGAATATTTTAATGTCTCAACCAGTACAAAAATAGACAAAATCAGCATTTTTCCCCTTTTCAGTGCATACTTAAAACAGTATTTATAAAAACAATGCACTTTAAATTGTGTTCTAGAGGTTCCTTAATGACCAGGGTAGGGTTGCCACCTGGCCGGTTTTCTATGGGCACCACCAGCATTTTAATGTCCTGGCTGGTACAAAAATAAGCAAAGTCACCTAAAGCTGGTAGTTTTAACCCTTCTCTGCACATATTTCAAACAGCAAATATAAATAGAAAACACTTTTAAATTATCTAGAGCTGCAACTACTCCTGGCAAATAAATAAAGTAAATGCAGACAGATGTTACAAATGAATACATTCAAGTTTATTCATAGACTGTTTAGTATCATGTCCAGGGCTCTGTACACTCTGAAAACTAAAATAAATGGCTGGTATCTCACTTTGGGAAAGGTGGCAAGCCTACCCTGACTGATAATTAAAGTAAGCAGAGTAAAAAAACATGACAAGGTTTGGCCAGTGGTATGGAAGGAACAATTCTCTGATGCGTTCTCCAAGGCCTCCTCTGCCCACTGGGATGGTCAAAGGTCGTTTGGGTGGGCTTGACCCTACCCTCTAGAACCGGTCCTGATTACAAAATTGAATGATTGCGACCTCACCTTCTTACTCTCACAACCTTTTGATTATAGTTCACTGCTCATCTTTGAAATTGAAAATCTGCTACTTTTCAGGCAGAGCCTCTCTCCTCTGGCATCTTATCCGTCTGCAATCCTACTAGATGACTTTAAGAATATAGGTGGTCATTACAACATTGGTGGTAAAAGCCGCTTACCGCCGTGCAGAAGACCACCAACAAGCCGCCGCGGCTGTGGAATTCCGCCACAGCTATTATGACCCACATCTCGAAATCCGACAAAATTCAGACACCCACACAAGTCCGCCACACCAAAGGTCAGTGATAAACTGGTGAAAACAAAACCTCCACCGTCACGCCAACAGAAATACGCCCACTCTATCACAACACACGAATCCACGCGGCGGTCTTTCAACCGCGGTATTCCATTGGTGGTACACACCGCTGCTCTCAAAATAAACACACTTTTACAAAACACAGCCACATCGGACAATTCGAAATACACACACCTGAGACACATACACACACCACTCCCACACACCCATTACAATATAAAACACACAGCCACATCACCCACAAACCCGTACGACCACTATTACAGAGAGAAGGCCAGAGAGAGACACCACCATCCACAAACTAGCAGCCACAGGCACTCAACACCATCACCCACACAACTTCCACACACAAAACACTACACACCACTACATATCGCCAAAACTATCACCAAACACACCACCCCACACATCACCTACACCACCCCATGGCACGGCAAAGACACCCCAGGTTCTTGGAGGAGGAGCTCATGGTCATGGTGGAGGAAATCGTCCGGGTAGAGCCACAGCTATTTGGAGCACAGGTGCAGCACACCTCAACTGCAAGGAAGATAGAGCTATGGAGAAGAATAGTCGACAGGATCAACGCAGTGGGACAACACCCAAGAAATCGGGACGACATCAGGAAGAGGTGGAACGACCTACGGGGTAAGGTGCGTTCCGTGGTCTCAAGACACCACTTGGTGGTTCAGCGGACTGGCGGCAGACCCCCACCTCCTCACCCACAACTAACAACATGGGAGGAGCAGGTCTTGGCGATTCTGCATCCTGAGGGCCTCGCAGGAGTCGATGGAGGAATAGACTCTGGGAAGTCAAACCTTTACTAATATATACCCCACCCTTCCTGCATGCCATCACACACTCCTACCCGTACCCTCAGCACTCCACCAACTCACATATAACCCACTATCACAAACCACCCATCCCAACACCAAGCCCTGCATGCAACCCCAACGCATGGACACCTATCACTAAAGCATGCCCACTGCACATACCCATACAACCCCCTAACCCATCATCACACAAGTCCCCACATAGGAATGCAAGCACTGGGGTACACCGGTCACCCACCCATTGCCCACCATGACACACACAGATGCAATAATTACGCTTTTACACCCCTGCAGGACCACTACCCAACGTCACCAGACAGGAGGGTCCAGACATCTCCACCCCACCCACAGAAGAGGCCCACAGTGATGACAGCAGCTCTGGCCAACTGGATCCAGATGACCAGCCCGGACCATCGTGGGCCTCGGGACAGTCGGTTCCCCTCGCACAGGCACAGGCCACCACAGACCTTCCACCCTCTGGTAACACCAGCACAGCACCCACCCAGCGGGCCCATACCTCTGTCCCCAGGACACGTCAATCAGCTGTGTGTCCACCACTACAGGGAACCCAGGATAACCCACCACCCCAACAACAACAGGGACCTGGGGGCAGTGGGCACACGGTCCAGGGGACGGAGGCCCAGGAACACAGGGGAACTGGGAGGGCTGCTGTGCGACAGGGGGGGGACAGGCCAAGGGAACCCACTCTCCACGAGGCCCTCTCCTCCATCATGGGAGCATACCACCACTCCCAGGAGACGATGGCAACGGTCCTGGACAAGTTTCAGGAGACCCGGCACATGCAGGAGGAACAGTATCTGGGGTTCAGGGAGGAACTCAGAACCATCAGCTCCGCCCTGGGCACTATCGTAGGGGTGCTGAAGGAAATACTAAACACCAGGAGGGACACTGTGGCACTCCAAGGGGCCCCTGACACTAGCATGGACGATGAACTGCCCACCACCTCGGCCGGCGCTAGTGGACAGCAGGCACCGCCACAGGACCACCACACCAGCACCCCACCCCCTGCAGATGGAGAACCACCCCGCAAGCGGTCCCTGAGATCCAGGAACAAGACAGAGCACAATGCCAAGACCCCGCCAAGAAATGAGGTCACCCTGATTGTCAACCCACTGTCCCACTTTGTCACCCTGTCCATATTGGAACTGCCCCAGCTCCACTTCCTATGCCCATATGGGCAATGCACCTATGAGAAAAATAGATTGGACTCTGCCATGGACATTCCTCCGCCATCGCCCCTTACCATTTAATTTTCCCCTCCAATATTTTGCATTTAAATAAACACACCTAAAGCACCAAGAACTGGAGTCTGTCTGTGATTTTAAAATAGTGTATTTGCAATTACATTGACAAAATTTCCAGGAATTAGTAATGTCAACATACCTATGTCACACAGCTCTAGTCCATGAGGAATCTCAGCAGATGACACACGTTGGGACCCACACCTGAGAAACCGTAAGGGAAAGTGACAACTCAGTGACCATACACTGGGTGAAACCTACAGACAGGATAGAGGTAGAAGTGTAAAAGTACTTGTAGTAGGCAGGAATGTATTCTCACCTGTGTTTCACTGGAAATATTGCTGGATGACTGAGTCCCTGTTGTCAATGTCTTCTTCCTCTGCTTCCTCCTCATCACTGTCCACAGGCTCCACAGCTGCCACAACACCGCCATCTGGACTATCCTCCTGCAGCAAAGGCACCTGTCGTCGCAAAGCCAAATTATAAAGCATACAGCAGGCCACGATGATCTGACACACCTTCTTTGGTGAGTAGAATACGGATCCACCTGTCATATGGAGGCACCAGAACCTGGCCTTCAGGAGGCCGAAGGTGCGTTCAATCACCCTCCTAGTCCGCCCATGGGCCTCATTGTAGCATTCCTCTGCCCTGGTCCTGGGATTCCTCACTGGGGTCAGTAGCCATGACAGGTTGGGGTAACCAGAGTCCCCTAATAGCCATACCCGGTGCCTCTGTAGTTGACCCATCACATAAGGGATGCTGCTATTCTGCATGATGTAGGCGTCATGCACTGAGCCAGGGAACATGGCATTCACATGGGACATGTACTGGTCTGCCAAACATACCATCTGTACATTCATGGAATGATAACTCTTCCGGTTCCTGTACACCTGTTCATTCCTGTGGGGGGGGGGGGGCGCAAAGCCACATGGGTCCCATCAATGGCACCTATGATGTTGGGGATATGTCCAAGGGCATAAAAGTCACCTTTCACTGTAGGCAAATCCTCCACCTGAGGCAAAACGATGTAGCTCTGCATGTGTTTCAGAAGGGCAGACAACACTCTGGACAACACGTTGGAAAACATCGGCTGGGACATCCCTGATGCTATGGCCACTGTTGTTTGAAAAGACCCACTTGCAAGGAAATGGAGCACTGATAGCACCTGCACTTGAGGGGGGATTTCTGTGGGATGGCGGATTGCTGACATCAGGTCTACCTCCAACTGGCTACACAGTTCCTGGATTGTGGCATGGTCAAACCGGTAGGTGATGATCAAATGTCTTACCTCCATTGTCGACAGGTCCACCAGCGGTCGGTACACCGGAGGATTCCGCCATCTCCTGCACAGAACACCAATCATACACAAAATGTGGCCTGTATGTGTGTTGAGAGTAGGCCTAGGTATGTGTGACGCAGTTGGTAAGTAGGCCATGTGGGCCCCTGAAATGGCGGCTGCCTGACCTCTAAAGCGGGACAGTGGGATGTGAGGTAACATCGCTGGCATTGTACACCATCGCGGTAGGCTTGCGAAGACCGCGGCGCAATGCTGCATTGGTTAACATTGGACCCTATGGGTCCCAGAAGCCAATGACGATGTACGCCGGCGATGATGGTACGCACCGCCGCGGACGTGACCGCCGCGGACATGACCACCGCGGACGTGACCGTCATTTTCTAACTGTTTAATCACTCAATACCTGATCTTCGACAGGAGAGGACCTACACTGCAAGTGCTGCTGTGACCTCGGTCGGTAAGAGACAATGGCTCGTGCATCTGGGGAAAGGGCCCCTGCCTTCACTGCAGAGGAGTTGGAGAAGCTCATCGACGGGGTCCTCCCCAA
Source organism: Pleurodeles waltl (assembly GCF_031143425.1). Classification (NCBI taxonomy): domain Eukaryota; kingdom Metazoa; phylum Chordata; class Amphibia; order Caudata; family Salamandridae; genus Pleurodeles; species Pleurodeles waltl. The sequence goes on along the minus strand of NC_090438.1, from coordinate 587,901,193 downwards.
GTACACGCTACTCTGCGGTCCTCCAGACCAACAGGTAAGTACACAGGGAGCATGTTGTATGGGCTATGCCTGTGTGGAGAGGGCTGGTTGTAAGAAGGAAAGGGGCAGAGTTCTGAGTGCATGAAAGATGGTGAATGCATGTGCCACATGGCAAGGGTAGGGATGGGGGCCACTCACTTTGATGGTGCAGTTGGTAATGACTTCTCTTCTTCCCCTGTACATTTCATGTAGGTCAGCGCCCACCAGAAGAAGGATATTTGGCGTGCCATCGCCAAGGACGTCCGGACCCTGGGGGTCCACCACAGACGGAGCACCCACTGCCTGAAGAGATGGGAGGACATTCGCCGCTGGAGCAAGAAGACGGCGGAGGCTCAGCTGGAGATGGCCTCCCAACGTGGGAAGGGTGCCTGTCGAACCATGACCCTCCTGATGTTCCGGATCCTGGCGGTGGCCTACCCTGAGTTGGATGGGCGCTTGAGGGCAACACAGCAGACAGAAGGGGGTGAGTACACTGTCATTCAGCTGACTTTGCGCGCAGTGAAGGTGTCTGGGTGGGGGAGGAGGGCTGTGGGTTCGCCTAGGCCAGGGCAAGTTCCGTAGGCTAGGCCCATTCATAAGGCATGGCCCTGTGTCCCCCCACCCCATCTCTGTAGAGTGCCAAGTACAGCTATTCATGCCCCAGGGTCATCTATGTGTGCAGATGTCGTCCATAGCCTTGTAGGCCATTTCCTAGGAATTGCACTGTAGAGCCCAACAGCGCGACATAGTGCAGGGGGCTGCTGTGTCTGTATTGTCCGCCAACGGTAGTGGTAAGCCATGCACTCAACCTGTCTTTCTTCTGTTTCCCCCCTCCCTTTTTTTGCAGTCTCCCTGTTCTTGTGTGCTTTAGCTTCATCAGGCGGAGGTACAGTGGCACCGGAGCACGAGGGAGCTGCATCCCACATGGGCATGGAGGCCCACACTACGGACTCAGAATACACCAGTGGGACGGAGGGCGAGGCGAGCACCACAGCGGTAACAGGATCTGCAACCAGCGACACAGACTTGTCCTCCGATGGGAGCTCGTTGTGGTTGTGGCAACATCTGTGCCCCCCACTTCAACAGGTACAGCCGCCACCCCCCCCCTACCAGCACCGCCCTCCCAGCAGCCCCTCAGCGTGTGCCCCGTGCCCGCTCACCCAGGAGGGTGGGCATCACCTTCGCCCCAGGCATCTCAGCCCCTGTCACCCCTGCTGCCCTCAGTGAGGAGGCCATTGACCTCCTCAGGTCCCTCACTGTTGGGCAGTCTACCATTTTGAATGCCATCCAGGGTGTAGAAAGGGAGTTGCAACACACAAATGCATTCCTAGAGGGCATTCATTCTGGTCAGGCTGCCCTTCATTGAACCCTTCAAACTCTGGCCTCAGCACTGATGGCAGCCATTGTCCCTATGTCTAGCCTCCCCCCTCCAACTTCCTCCACCCAGACCCAATCCCCTGTACCTCTGCCTATCCCAAGCACACCATCAGACCAGCCTGCACACACCTCACGACACAAGGGAAGCTCAGGCAAACATAAGCACCACACATCCCACAGGCACTCACGCAAGCATCACACACATACAGACACACCAACATCCACTGCCTCCACTGTGTCCCCCTCCTTGTTGTCTCCCTCCTCCCTCCCAGTCTCGTCTGCACACACACCTGCATGCACTACCACTACAGCCACTACGTCCCACACCAGCACACCCACCATCACACCCCACTCACGTGCACTCACCACCCCCACTACCATTTATACGTCCCCTGTGTCCTCTCCCAGTGTGTCTTTGACGCCCCCTCCGAAGATACACAAACGCAGGCACACACCCACCCAACTCATAGGTCCCGTACTAGCACCTCAGCCAAAATATCTCCGGGACCAGTGGTGCCTGTTGTTACAGGTATGTGAAGTGCACCGGCCACCAGGCCAGCCAGTCTGTCACGGAGCCACAGCACAGCCAGTCCCCCCCTTGTGAAGCACCAGAAGTTGGACAGTGCACGGCGGGAGAGGGGAAAGACTCCAGCCAGCCAAGCCGCTCACAGGGGTGCCGGGGGGAGTGTGGACTTAGCTGTGACTCCTCCCAAGGTGGGGAGGGGCAGAAAAAACCTGCAAAGTCTGGGAGGAGCAGCATTGCGGAGAAGAATGCCATCATCCCCGCTGGCCAGGAGGCCACCGCCAGCCCCATCGTCACTGCCCAGGAAAAGGCCACCGCCAGCCCCATCGTCACTGCCCAGGAAGGGGCCACCGCCAACCCCATCGTCACTGCCCAGGAAGAAGCCACCGCCAGCCCCATCGTCACTGCAAAGAGGCCACCGCCAGCCCCATCGTCACTGCCCAGGAGGGCCCCGCAAGCCACAGCCCAGTTGACCCATGAAGGACCGCCAGCCACAGCCCAGCTGGGCAATGACGGACTGAACAGGGCAAAGACCGCCATGGCCAGCACCGCTGAACAGGGCAAGCACCGCTGAACAGGTCAGAATCCGGCAACTCAAGCACCCTGAACAGGGCAAGCACCGCTGAACAGTGCAAAGACCGCCATGGCCAGCACAGCTGAACAGGGCAAGCACCGCTGAACAGGGCAAAGACCGCCATGGCCAGCACCGCTGAACAGGGCAAGCACCTCTGAACAGGGCAAAGACCGCCATGGCCAGCACCGCAGAACAGGGCAAGCACCTCTGAACAGGTCAGAAACTGGCAACTCAAGCACCGCTGAACAGGGCAAGCACCGCTGAACAGGTCAGAAACTGGCAACTCAAGCACCGCTGAACAGGCCAAGCACCGCTGAACAGGTCAGAAACTGGCAACTCAAGCACCACTAAACAGGCCAAGGATCGCTGAACAGGGCAAAGACCGCCATGGAAAACCCCGCTAGCTCATTTGCGGCTGGGGCAGTGACGCAACTGGGACCGTCACGGGGTGAGTGCTGCACTCTGGGCACCAGTCCCCCTCCAGAACCAGTGGAGACATGCATCCACTCCCTCTGTCCTTTGTAGGATGAAGCACTCTGGGCACCAGTCCCCCTCCAGAACCAGTGGAGACTGTTATCCACTTGAGAGACTGTGGCTTTGCACTCCCCAGGATGGTACAATGGGCAAACCAACCACTGTAGAGACTTGAGAGACTGTGGCTTTGCACTCCCCAGGATGGTACAGTGGGCAATCCAACCACTGTAGAGACTTGAGAGACTGTGGCTTTGCACTCCCCAGGATACATCAATGGGCATGCAGCCCCGTCGTGGATCTGGCGTGATGCTGTCATCTGGCTGAGGTGCCCCTCCCTTCCCTTCCCTTCCCCCTGAGGTGCCTGTTGTATTTCTATCTGATGCCCCTGCAGTGTTTCTCCGTTCCAGGACAGGTATCGTGTGTGGGCCTCGCCCATGCATTTTGAGCCCAGTGGTCCACGGACATTGAAATGTGCATACCTGTACTACTAATCGTGATGTATATATTTGGAATGTGTATATATTGATGTATATATGTGCTTACTGATTTTTGATACATTACAATGGTTGAACTCATTTCCTTTTGTCTTGGCATTTTTCCGGGGGGGGTTGGGGTTTGTTACTGTGATGTTCGGAAATGCATTGGTGTGTGTGTTGTAGTGGGTGAGGGTCGGGTTGGGGGTCGGGGTGTTGCATGTGTGTGTCCGTGACTTTTGCCTCCCCTATGTTGTAGGTGCAGTACTCACCGCTGTCTTCGGCGCCGCCGTTGCTGATGTTCGTAGAGGAGCAGGAAGACAAGCGCAGGGAGTATTTGGAGTTCCGGCTCCATGTTGCCCTCCTTCCTCGTAGAGTTTGTTCAGGTGAACGTTTTCCCATTGAAATGGCTGTTTCCGCCGTGTTTTTATCCACGGTGAATCCGACCCGGAAAAGGTGGCGGATTGGCCTGTTGTAATACTGTGGGCGGTACTTTGTCTTCCGCCTGTCTGTTGGCGGTGACCGCCACGCTGCTTGTCTGTACCGCTGTGGCGGTCGGAGTGTTAAAGTGGCTGTCTTTGTTGGCGGTTTCCGCCACGGTCATAATTCCCTTTTTTTTCCGCCGGCCTGTTTGCGGTATTTCCGCCGCTTTAACACCGTCCGCCAGGGTTGTAATGACCCCCTTAGTCTCTTATCGGTTTAGCAGCTTTGTCTCAAAATTGGTTTCAAAGTCAATCAAGTTATCAATGGGCATGGAGCCCCCTTGTGGATCTGGCGTCGTGTACTCATCCGGCTGAGGTGCCCCCCTTCCCTTCCCCCTGAGGTGCCTGTTGTGTTTCTATCTGATGCCTCAGCAGTGTTCTCTCCGTCATGTTCTGGGCCCATGCATTTTGGGCCCAGTGGTCCACGGACTATGAATGATGCAAAACCTGCACTGATAATCGTGGTGTATATTTTGTTTATAGTGTATATATATATGTATATTTTTGCTTACTGATTTTTTATGTATTACAATAGTTACACTCATTTCCTTTTGTCTTTGCATTCTTCCTGGGGGTTTGGGGGGTGTTACTGTAATGTATAGATAAGCATTGGTGTGTATGTCGTAGTGGGTGAGGGTCGGGTGGGGGTTGGAGGGTTGAGTGTGTGTGTACCTGTTTTTTGCCTCCCCCCTCCCCATGTCATAGGTGCAGTACTCACTGTGCTCTTCGCCGCCGGCGTTTGTGATCCTCGTAGAGGACCAGGAAGACTAGCGCTGGAAGAATATGAAGTTCCGGCTCCATGCTGTCCTCCTTCCTCGTGGAGTGTGTAGAGGTGAGCATTTTTCATTCGAAATGCCTGTTTCCGCTGTGTTTTTATCCGCGTTGTATCCGCCCCAGAAAAGGTGGCGGATTGGCCTGTCATAATAGTGTGGGCAGTACATTGTCTCCCGCCTGTCTGTTGGCGGTGACCGCCAAGCTGTTGGTCTGTACCGCCGTGGCGGTCTGTGTGTTAAAGTGGCTGTCTTTGTTGGCGGTTTCTGCCACGGTCGTAATTGCAAACTTTTTACCGCCGTCCTGTTGACGGTCTTACCGCCACTTTAACACCGTCCGCCAGGGTTGTAATGACCACCATACTCCTTTGGACAGCCCAGGCTAATCATTTTGTCCTCTAAGCAGCCCTTCTACCACATGCATTTTCCCTTTCTCAGGATCTGGTGCTTTTAAGTTGAGCTCATCTGAATATTCGTAGACTTCTTAAAGATACCTACATTTTATCATAATAATAAACATTTGAATAAAATAATATATTATGTGACATGCATTAAGAATTACAATTCGCAAAATGTTTCGGCGGATCACACAGCTGTACAAACGAGCGGTGACCTATCCAAATATAGCAGGGCCTTTCTATTGCTTAAACCTAGGGCCCGACAGGCCTTTCATTCCACTGAGCATTTTCAAGGGGAGAGTGGGGGGTGATGAAGCAGGAAAAAGAAAGACTAACAAATATTCAAATATCATGTAACAAAATCGTATAAGGTAGTGTGATTTTAGCAAAGAAAAATAATGTACGTGGGAAAATGTGCCCACGAGATAGTTCGCCATTATTTTAAATGAGCTTAATTAATCATGAAGAATCGACAAATGTAGTAATCCATCATAATTGCAAATGTATTCTATGATTTTCTTGTTGAAACCGTTATATGCTTAGCTTAAATTTAGCAGAGGCTTTGGCCTAGTCGCCTGATCTCAATTTTAACTTCGTGGTTTTCACTTGTATTAACAAACACGTATTTTAACTTTAAGGCTGTATTTTTCCAGTAGAATGACTAATACACTTATCTCAAGGTTTCGTGCTAGGCAAGTTTCATCCCCTTTGAAGCAAGGTCAGTTTCTGCAGGTGCAGACAATAAACACACTGATATAGAAATAATTGGCAAACTTTATTGCTACTTGTGTTCCAAGGCTCCAAGGACACCTTATGCATAAATGAGTACTAAGAGAAAGGCACTATTCATTGGTCAAAAGGAAGCCACCTATGAACCCTCCAATGAAAGACCCTGAAGAATTTGGAACGTTTCTTACTTAAACCCACCGGACAAAGAGAAGTCAGCCATTTTCTTTGATGCCATTTTGAAACCAGATTCAAGACGCCATTTTAAATGACACTTTGATGACTTTTCTCTGTCGCAGAGAAAGAGACTTTAAAAATTCTCACCCTAGAGACTTTGGGGGTTATTCCAACTTTGGAGGAGGTGGTAATCCATCCCAAATGTGACGGATTTACCACCAGCCGTATTACGAGTTCCATAGGATATAATGGACTCGTAATACGGCTGGTGGTATATCCGTCACTTTACCGTCACTTTTGGGACGGATTACCACTTCTTCCAAAGTTGGAATAACCCACTTTAACTTTAATTCTGCCCCGTCTTGTCCATGCAGTAACTTTTTGCCCCATTCTCCTTGCTGTCTCAGGGAAACTTGCTTTAACTTTGCCCCTTTGAAATCTGCCCCATGCTGATCGAACCGGTACCTGAAGGTCGAAGACTTTTCCTTGAATGCTGATTGTATTTGGTAAATATGAAAGGATAATTGTATTATGCATTGTGTTTTCCTTCTTAGGTACCAACTGCTTATTTTGACAGAACCCAAGTTAGAAGTGTTTCTAAATTTGTGTTGACTAAATTCGTTTTGCATGAAGCCCCACATGCCAATGCTATTTAGAGGCTAGTCGAGGTATTCATCTGATGCACCATGCTAAAATGAAATCTTGTTATGCTGACCGATGTATGCAATTAGTCAAATTCAGTTGCTTATATTAGTGATTTGCATTGCTATAACCGAGTGCATTATAATCCAGATATTGCGTAGATTGCGTTTCTTCCGTCGCTATGGACAGCTAGTAATGTTCGTATACATATATCATTTGATTTTGAGACTTACATATATTGTGCTAGTTTTGTTAATATAGGGAAATAAACTCATTAACCTTTAATAAACAGGTGTGGTTATTCATGACTGAAAGGTCATGGTGTATCTAATTACTGATTTTCTGTTTAACAAATGTATTGTTTGATCTATTAATTGAGTATTGGGTATTGATTATAATGGTTATTGATTATTGATTTGAGTGATCCGACTATTCTTGGATGAGGAGAACCCATTTCGGTCAAAAGGTTCACCAACCTCCGGCGTGTCCAAGTACAAGTAATTTATAAAGACTACGCTATCAGTAGATGGTAGCAGAGATTGATGGTTTCGCCCTTTGAGACCCCATCCGAACAATAGACGGATTCAAGTTAGGATTTTCTTTGATAAAACAAGTTGGAGAGATGATGATGCCCTAAATCCCCAATGACTTTCCCAGAATCTCGGAGCTTGCGAATGGAGGAAATGGAGGTGTGAGAATGTTTTCGGCGTTTCTAGTGACAGTATGAGAGAAGTTAGGGTTTCGCGCTTGCACAGCTTATGCTGTAGATGAATTGTGAAGTTTGTGAGGATTCTAGGGGGGTTACGAACTCGAATCAAAATCTTAGAGGAGTGATACTCCAAAGTGTGAGAGTAGGGAAGTCGTCAAACTTCATATGTGTGTAGAGCTTTGTGCAGGAAAAATTGTCCATGTGGTTGTTGATGTTGAGACGGGCCCTGCGAGGTCAAGAGACTCCGGAGTATGTTGCAAAGTGTATGAGACACTTGGTTGATGTTGGAATTTGTTCGGTTTAGTAGGTTGATCGGGCGTGGTCAACAAGTCAGTATGAATGTTGAGGAATGAAAGAAAATTTTCGACTTCGAGATTTGACGAATTCTAAGGCGCGCTAGAATAGTTCATTGATCAGTTGAGAGTAAAGTTTGCGGGTCAAATTTTGCTTCCGAAAGTGGGAAACCGAGAAAGATGGAATAACTGTTGAGGCTAGTGAAAAATCCCTAGGGTTTCTGAAGTGATTGTATTACCCTTCCTGAAGTAAACCGACAGATTTGATTCTTCTTTTTGGTTAGTGCTCGCGATATATTGCAGAATTAGTTTTGAGTAAAGCTGAATGAAGGAGGACAAGCCGCAAGACTTTGTCAGCCGCAGTGTGTGAGTGTGACGTCACTAGGAGCCGCGCTGGGATAGGTTGGTTGGTGAGAAGGGTCGCGCACGGATTGGACGCAGTCCGTGAAGCGCAATTGGTGAGGAAAGTCAAGCGAAGAGTATTCTGGGAATTAAAGTCACTTATTGATTACATTTTTTTAAAGAAAATAAAAGACAGAAAGATGACATTTTTCAAAGCAGTTAAGAGTGCCTTGAGGGGAGATGTATATATTAAAGCAAATGTGGGAGAAGAAACACCGCCTGAGGGTACACCAGCCTACATCGTGATTGAAGAAAAGGGTGTCGCACCATGTCTTTGGTTAAAGCAATGGTGTAAATTAACAGAAAAGCATGGAAGTGTAGCGTTCCCTATCCATGGGTCGTTTAATCTAAGAGTCTTGGAGAATCTAAGATTCAGGCTATATGACATGAAAGTACCAACAAAACCAGCACAGTTTGAAGCATTAGCAATTTGGTAGCAAATGGCTAGAAGGCAACAACAAAAGAAATTTGAAACAAGAGTGAGAAAAGTAGAAAAGACACTAGCGGATGCTAGATGGGATAGTACTCAAAAGGTTTGGAGATCAGATATATTGAAGGGAATTAAATTGTTCCCAGCAATTACTGACGAAGCAGAGATGGAAGGAAGGAAAGCTACCTATAAAACAAACAGGAGTCAGTCCGGAGATAGAGAAAACAATAGAAATTCGAAAAGGTCAGATGAATCAGACGATGAGGAGTTAATTCTGCAATTGCTTAATGACCGCCCACCACCATATGTGGAAAGCGAAAATTGCCCAAGCACTAGTACTGCCCCTCCAGAACCAATACAGGGTACTGTAACACCGAATTTGAGAATATCGCAGAGGCAAGGTAGTCCCGATATGCCTTTTACACCAGAAATACCACAAGTTCAGAGAATATATCCTGACGTGGCGAAATTGAAACCTGTCAATGATTATCAGCCACAGGTTCAAAGGCGCTATTGTGATGACCATAATTTGGAAATGACTTCTAGTTTAATGGCGCTGGGAGGACAGAATTACCAAAGACCGACATTGATTCAAGCCGAATCAACGCAAATTTTGATGCCTCAAAAGCAGATGCAAGAAGTGCCGAAATACATTCAAATAGCAGAAAAACAGTTACACATGCCAGCAATGATGAACCATAATGTGGGAATTAACATGCCACAGAATTCGGGGAACAGACAGAATCCGGATGCAATATCTTTGCCTATCACTGTAGGTCCGCCAGTGCCATTGTATATACAGGCAAAGCTGAATGTATGCGACCAAGGGGTAATGACACAAAATGAGACAGGAAGGAGATGCATAGAAAATACTCAAGAAACAACTCCGGTAGGAATGCCACCAAATAGATCTGGGTCTTTGTTGGAATTTAGTCCAATTCCAGCTTGTGCTCCGTCAACTGTGGTAAGGTCAGGTCCACCACTGATAGTGCCGCTAACTTCAAAAACAGAAATGTTACAGAAACCATCAGTAGCAGTAGACGTAAGTGCCACCTTGATGGGACTGAATGCGCAACAGTTGACACAATGGTTGAACAGCCTGAACTCCCCACAGAGTACACCCAGCGGGAAGGGCGAAGAATATTTGAATAAAATAAGATTGGGCATGGAAACAGATGAACTAGTAGAGGGAACGATGGGTCTGAACAGGTTAGAATCATACACAGAAGAAGAGCTGAGATACATTTGCCCTAGAATCACAAGAGAAGTAAGCAGCATACATAGGAGGTTACAAGAAATTGCAGATAGATACAAAGTAGCCATAGGTAAAACCAAACACTTGAGCAAAAGTTACAGGTTAGACTTTGAGACAAAAGATTTTGAACACATGAGGTCTGCAGGAATGAAAACACACCTTAAAGAGATACTGCAAAGCGCGCAGGTTTGGAGATGTCTAGACAAGTGGGAGAGCAGGTGGGTTAAGAAAAAGGATAAGAAGAAAGAAAGTACCCCAGATTGGAATAGAAAGTGCAACAGAATGATGATCTGATAACCATGTTACCAATGAGAGAAATGGCAGGGGGAAAACTTGTCCATGTACCATGGCACAGGTGCGATATTCAATCCTTTACGGATGACTTCCCTAAATTAAGAGAGAAACCGATCGAATGGTATCAACAAACAGATAGATTTGTGAAACTCGCAAAATGTCTTTGGGAAGACCTGAATACCTTATTCGAAATTGTGGTTCTGGCAGATTTGTGGAAAGATAGTAAAAGGGCTGTAGGTTGGCCAACAAGTGAACCAGAAAGAGATAGGGACACAGGTGCACCATCGCCTACGATAATGAGTTTATACCATAAGGTGATCGAGCATTTAAAAACAACAGTTGTGTAGAAAAATGTGGATTGGCAGAGAATTGACAGAACAGCACAAGAAGTTAAAGAGTCGATACATGCATACTATGAGAGATTGTTGAAAGCATTTAAAAATTACAGTGGCACGGAAACGATTGAGCCAAAGGACATGATCCATTTTGTGTTCAGATTTGTGGAAGGATTGAGACCCGAAATCCGCCAGATGATTAAAATGCATTTGATTTGTTGGCAGTCGAAATCGATTGATGAAGAGTTGAACTATGCAAAATACTGCAGTGATGAGATTGAGACAAAACAGAAAAGGTTGAAGGAAAAAGTGATGGTGATGCAGATTAGAGCAGCTCAGACAGGTTTGCAAGGTTTGCAAGGTTTCCAACAGCAGTTGCCGCAGCAGCAACAGCAGGGAAATGCTATGTTTCAGCCACAGATGAGAGGCAGAGGCAGAGGAGGTTTTGTGAATAATGGTCCTGATTTAAATACTGTTGTGATCCCAAATGGTATAGAGGCAATGAAGAAGGTGATGCCATGTCACACGTGCGGAATCGTCAGGCATTGGAAACGGGAGTGCCCAATGTTGGTGCAGGAAGGTGTAGCTCAGAAAAACAATGATGTCAATACATTTCAGAATATGAGAGGACCGAAATCGAGAGGTCCAAATCCAAATTTCCAAAATAATATAAATCAGATGCAGGGTCTACAACCTATACAACAACAGCAGGTGCAAATGCCCTGTGTACAAATGGCACAGTTGCAGCCAATGCAACAGCAGTTTCCTATGGTACCAAATCAGCAAATGCAAATACCCTTAGCACCAATGAATCAGCAACAAGTAATGCTTCCTCAACAGGTCACGGGTCAAGGAATGAATCAAAATGTCACAGTACACCAATTCCCGTTACACAGTGAGAATGGAATAAATGATGTATGGGAGAGTGAAAGTTCAGATGAGGAGGGAAATTGTATGCTTGCAGCATCTTTGGAAGTTGATCAAAAGGGACCGTATGTGGAAGGAAGAGTTATGGGTCACAGCGTTTCATTCTTGGTTGACAGGAGTTACACGCTCTACAGTTAGAAGTATCAAAGTACCAAATTTGCCACTTTCAGGGAGAACAGTTCAAGTAGTGGGAGTAGCAAATAGGTATCTGACAAACCCAATCACAGATCTGGTGCAAGTCAGAATTGGTAACTTTCAGGGGTCACATAAATTTGTGGTGTGTGACTCAAGTCCGATATCCCTATTAGGGAGAGATTTATTGTGCAAATTGGGATGCTCGATTATGCGCTCAAATGATGGAATTAAAATTCAGACAAACAGTGATGAGGAAGAAGAGGACAGTTTAGGAGGGGACGAAGTGGAAACTGTCAATGAAGAGTATCCCCTGATTACTCTTTATCCAATGCTCACTGAAGCATATATTCCTGCTGAGTTGCAGGAAACAGTTGAAAAAGAAGTGTGGGATATGACAGGGAAAGAAGTAGGATTGGTTAAAGGAGCAGAACCAGTGAAAGTGACTGTAAAACCTAATGTAAATTTTCCTCAGACTCCACAATACCATATGTCACAAGACACTCTCATGAAAGTCGCCCAACTCATTGATGAGTTTGTGAAACAAGGAGTACTGAAAGAAGTACTAAGTAGTCCATGTAATTCACCAATCATGGGACTAATAAAACTGAGTGGAAAGGTCCGGATTGTTCAAGATTTGAGAAAAATAAATGACATAATAGTCAACTGTTGTCCCGTAGTACCAAATCCAGCTGTGATAATGTTTCAAATTCCCTGTGATGCAGAGTGGTTCTCAGTCATCGACTTGTCACAAGCATTCTTTTCTGTGCCTCTTCATGAGGACAGCCAATTTCTCTTTTGCTTCAAATTCCTAGACAGAGTCTACAGTTGGTGTCGAATTCCTCAAGGGTTTTCGGAGTCACAATAAATTTTCAATCAGATTCTAAAGAAAGATTTGGAATCATTGCAATTACCATTTGAATCAACCTTGGTACAGTATATTGACGATTTACTGATCGCATCCAAGACAGAAAATGACTGTACGGTTGACACTATTGCCCTATTGAACCATTTGGGAAGGAATGGACACATAGGGGGTCATTACGACCCTGGCGGCCGGCGGCCGGCGGTATGTTGGCGGTAACACCGCCAACAGGCTGGTGGTGTTCCGCCAGCAATTATGACCGTGGCGGAATTGCCACGGTCATACCGCCGGCCCCTCCACTTTCCCGCCAGGATTCCGCCTGGCGGTCATAATCCCCAGGGCAGCGGTGCCAGCACCGCTGCCCTGGGGATTATGAGTCCCTGACCGCCGGCCTGTCCATGGCGGTACACACCGCCATGGAAAGGCCGGTGGTAAGGGGACTTGGGGTGCCCCTGGGGGCCCCTGCACTGCCCATGCACTTGGCATGGGCAGTGCAGGGGGCCCCAGGCATAGCCCTGTCGCGCATTTCACTGCCCGAATTTCGGGCAGTGAAATGCGTGACGGGTGCTACTGCACCCGCTGCACATCAGCATTGCCGCTGGCTCTATTACGAGCCGGCTGCAATGTTGATGTGACATTTCCGCTGGGCCAGCGGACGGTAACACTGTTACCGTCCGCAGGCCCAGCAGAAATGTCATAATAGGGAGACAGAAATACCGCCGGCAATGGCGGTATTCTGTCTCCCGCGGCCTCTGCGGTCTTTTGAAAAGTCCGCCGAGGTCGTAATGACCCCCAAAGTGTCTCCTTCAAAATTACAGTTCTGCCAGAAGAAAGTGAAATATTTGGGTCACCAAATAGAGAAAGGGTCGAGAAGAATCATGAAAGAAAGAATAACAAGTTTACTTCAAATGAGTCCACCCACGACGAGAAAAGAGGTGAGAAAGTTTTTGGGAATGGTGAGCTATTGTCGCCAATGGATTCCCAATTTCTCAACTCTAGCGAAACCTTTACTGAAACTGACCCAGAAAGATGCGTTGAATGAAATAGTGTTGAAAAGAGATGAAATGGATGCTTTTATTGAATTAAAGGAATGTATGTGCAGAGCTCCAGCTTTAGGTATGCCTGATTACACAAAGCCTTTCACATTGTTTTGTCATGAACGTGATGCATGTTCCTTGTCTGTTTTGACTCAAGCCCATGGTGGGGTAAACAGACCAGTAGCATATTTTTCAGCTACTTTGGATCCAGTCGCAGCAGCCTTACCAGGATGCTTGCCCGCTGTAGCAGCAGTTGGTATAAGCCTAAATCAGAGTGAAGGAATAGTGATGGGACATCCTTTAACAGTTATGGTCCCTCACTCAGTCGAAATACTTTTGACACGTTCCCGAACACAGCACATGACCGGTGCTAGGCTTACAAGGTACGAGACAATAATTTTGGAATCACCCAATGTGCAGCTGAAAAGGTGCACTACGTTGAATCCAGCAACTTTGTTTCCCAGTGAAAATGTCGAAATTGAGAACGCCAAAGACATCGAGCACGACTGTCTTCAGGTGACTGAATTTTGTACAAAACCAAGACCTGATTTCAAAGACACCCAATTGGAAGAAAATGATCAAACTATTTTTGCTGATGGTTCATGTTTAAGAGATGCAGTAGGAATATTAAAAGCAGGATATGCTGTATGTACAATAACAGGTGTTCTGGAAGCATCTTGGCTTCAGGGAGTTTACTCTGCAGAGGTAGCAGAACTAGTAGCCCTTACTAGAGCTTGCCAACTGTCCGGTGGGCCATTCAGCAGGATGTAAATGGATTTCATTGAGATGCCTGTGCATGGAGGCTTGAAATGTGAGTTGGTGATTGTGTGCATTTTTAGTCACTGGATTGAAGCATACCCTACACGCAGAAATGACACATTGAAATCGAGGATGGCGAAAATATGCGCATCCACAAACTTGAAATGCCCTTGGTGTTAATGTCAATAAGAAACACACCTGATTGAAAAACTGGACTATCACCGCATGAAATCCTCATGGGCAGAGCCATGAAACTTCCAGCTGTTCCTGCAAATACACTTGTAAATCTTACAGATGATATAGTATTGGACTACTGCAAAGGTCTGGCTGATGTGGTCCACTCTTTTTCCCACCAGGTGGAGCCAACCACCTTGCCACCGATCCAAGGTCCAGGACACGCCCTGAAAGCAGGTGACTGGGTCGTGATAAAGAAGCATGTGAGGAAGTTGTGTCTGGAACCCCGTTGGAAAGGACCTTTTCAAGTGATTCTGACAACTACCACCACTGTGAAGTGTGCGGGAGTTCCCAACTGGATTCACGCCAGTCACACGAAAAGGGTGACGTGTCCCACAGAAGAGGAAATTGAAGCGCTGAAATTACCAGCAACCGACAGGAAAGTATCAGGCACTGAGACAGAACGAAGAGAGCCTGAAAGCGAACAAGAAGAAATAGAGGCAGAAGAAGTATTCTCTGATGAAAATGCAGTCGATCCTTTCAAGGACAACAGAGAAGAAGCCTCAGGAAGTGACAAAGATCCTGGAGGTGACAAAGATCCTATCTCAGGTGAAGAAGCAGGAGAGCCTAATAAGAAGAGGGCTTTCCCAGAAGCAGACGATACAGGAAAAGAAGGAGAAACACTGATTGACCTCCTAGGGGAAGGAGACAAGACAGAGCAGAGTGGAATTGTTAAAATTCTTCCAGAACCAGTTGCAGGTCCATCAGGTGAAAATAGCGCGAAACGGAGAAAAAGCATATCGCCAGTGAAATCAAAGACTAAAGAATCATTAAAAGAAAATGAAGGGCCAAAGTTGAAGGAGAAAAGAAAAGAAGTGTCTTTCGCAATAACGATATTGAATGAAGAAAAAGACACAGCCAAAGAACAAGACATAAACGAAAGAGAATCGAAAAGAGATGCAAAATTGAAAAGGAAAAGAATACCAAGCAGAAGAAATTCTGGTCCAGAGTGGGCATAGACAGCCACTAACGATTGGTCAGACGAATTTCTATCTCTCAGTCTCGAAAACGAAGAAGCAGAACGTCACTTTGGTACTTGAAAAGTGAAATTTCATGAACATTACCGAATAAGACATTGACAACCTGATTGACTTTTGAACCGGATAAGACATTGATAACTTGATTGACTTTGAAACCAATTATGAGACAAAGCTGCTAAACCGATAAGAGACTAAGGGGGTCATTACAACCCTGGCGGACGGTGTTAAAGCGGCGGAAATACCGCAAACAGGCCGGCGGAAAAAAAAGGGAATTAGGACCGTGGCGGAAACCGCCAACAAAGACAGCCACTTTAAAACTTCGACCGCCACGGCGGTACAGACAAGCAGCGCGGCGGTCACCGCCAACAGACAGGCGGAAGACAAAGTACCGCCCACAGTATTACAACAGGCCAATCCGCCACCTTTTCCGGGGCAGATTCACCGTGGATAAAAACACGGCGGAAACAGCCATTTCAATGGGAAAACGTTCACCTGAACAAACTCCACGAGGAAGGAGGGCACTATGGAGCCGGAACTCCAAATACTCCCTGCGCTTGTCTTCCTGCTCCTCTACGAACATCAGCAACGGCAGCGCCGAAGACAATGGTGAGTACTGCACCTACAACATAGGGGAGGCAAAAGTCACGGACACACACATGCAACACCCCCACCCCCAACCCGACCCTCACCCACTACAACACACACACCAATGCATTTCCGAACATCACAGTAACAAACCCCAACCCCCCCGGAAAAATGCCAAGACAAAAGGAAATGAGTTCAACCATTGTAATGTATCAAAAATCAGTAAGCACATATATACATCAATATATACACATTCCAAATATATACATCACGATTAGTAGTACAGGTATGCACATTTCAATGTCTGTGGACCACTGGGCTCAAAATGCATGGGCGAGGCCCACACACGATACCTGTCCTGGAACTGAGAAACACTGCAGGGGCATCAGATAGAAATACAACAGGCACCTCAGGGGGAAGGGAAGGGGGGGCACCTCAGCCAGATGACAGCACCACGCCAGATCCACGACGGGGCTCCATGCCCATTGATGTATCCTGGGGAGTGCAAAGCCACAGTCTCTTAAGTCTCTACAGTGGTTGGATTGCCCACTGTACCATCCTGGGGAGTGCAAAGCCACAGTCTCTCAAGTCTCTACAGTGGTTGGATTGCCCACTGTACCATCCTGGGGAGTGCAAAGCCACAGTCTCTCAAGTCTCTACAGTGGTTGGTTTGCCCACTGTACCATCCTGGGGAGTGCAAAGCCACAGTCTCTCAAGACTCTACAGTGGGTGGGCTGCCCACTGTACCATCCTGGGGAGTGCAAAGCCACAGTCTCTCAAGTCTCTCCAGTGGGTGGTCTGCCCACTGTTCAATCCTGGGGAGTGCAAAGCCACAGTCTCTCAAGTCTCTACAGTGGGTGGGTTGCCCACTGTACCATCCTGGGGAGTGCAAAGCCACAGTTTCTCAAGTGGATAACAGTCTCCACTGGTTCTGAAGGGGGACTGGTGCCCAGAGTGCTTCATCCTGTTAAGGACTGAGGTAGTGGATGCTGTTCTCCACTGGTTCTGGAGGGGGACTGGTGCCCAGAGTGCTTCATCCTGTTAAGGACTGAGGTAGTGGATGCTGTTCTCACTGGTTCTGGAAGGGGACTGGTGCCCAGAGTGCTTCATAATGTGCAGGATAGATGGAGTGGATGCATGTCTCCACTGGTTCTGGAGGGGGACTGGTGCCCAGAGTGCTTCATCCTGTACAGGATAGATGGAGTGGATGAATGTCTCCACTGGTTCTGGAGGGGGACTGGTGCCCACAGTGCTTCATCCTGTGCAGGATAGATGGAGTGGATGCATGTCTCCACTGGTTCTGGAGGGGGACTGGTGCCCAGAGTGCATCACTCACCCCGTGACGGTCCCTGTTGCGTCACTGCCCCTGCCGCTCATAGGCTAGCGGTGCTTGAGTTGGCGGTGCTTGCCCTGTTCAGCGGTGCTTGCCATGGTGGTCTTTGCTCTGTTCAGCGGTGCTTGCCCTGTTCAGCGGTGCTTGACTTTGCTGTCTCTGACCTGTGCAGCGGTGCTTGCCATGGCGGTCTTTGCCCTGTTCAGCGGTGCTTGCCCTGTTCAGCGGTGCTTGACTTTGCTGTCTCTGACCTGTGCAGCGGTGTGTGCCATGGCGGTTCCTCATTGCCCAGTGGGGCTGTGGCTGCCGGGGCCCTCCTGGGCACTGACTCTGGTGGTGGTCTCCTGACCAGTGACAATAGTGCTGCCCTCCTGGGCACTGACTCCGGCGGTGGTCTCCTGACCAGTGACGATGGGGCTGGCGGTGGTGTCTCGGGCAGCAGGGAGGATGGCGGCCTTCTCTGCCGTGCTGCTCTTCCCAGACTTTGGAGACTTCTTCTGCCCCGTCACCACCTTGGGAGGAGTCACAGCTGACTCAACACTCCCCCCGGGACCCTTGTGGGCGGTTTTGCCGGCAAGTGTCTTCCCCCTCTCCCGTCGGGCACTGTCCAACCTCTGGTACTTCACAGGGGGTGGACTGGCAGTGCTTTGGCTCCGTGTCACACTGGCTGCCCTGGTGCCCGGTGCACTCCACATACCTCGAACAGGCACCACTGGTACCAGAATCTTTTTGGCTGAGGTGCTACTACGGGACCTATGAATTGGAGGGGGCGTGATGGGACAGAGGTCAAGGTTGCTCAGGAAAAGTTTCTGACGAACATTGGGACGGGTAGCTGGAGGGGGTATGGGAGTGGAGGAAGAGGAGGTGGTTGTAGGAGGTGTAACTTTTGGTGATTTGGGTGCAGGTGCATGTTCTGGAGGCTGTCGTGAGGTGGATGGATGTTGGGTGTGTGTGTGCGCGCGTTTGTGTACTTTGGGAGGGGGGCGTCACAGACACACTAGGAGAGGACACAGGGGACGTGTAAATGGTAGTGGGGTGGTGAGTGCAGGTGAGCGGGTGTGGTGCTGGGTGTTCTGGTGCGAGTCCTAGTGGCTGTTGTGGTAGTGCATGCAGGTGAGAGTGTAGACGACACTGGGAGGGAGGAGGGAAACAACGAGGAGGGGGACACAGTGGAGGCAGTGGATGTTGCTGTGTCTGTATGTGGGTGATGCTTGTGCGAGTGCCTGGTAGATGTGTGGTGCCTATGTTTGCCTGAGCTGCCCTTGTGTGTTGACGTGTGTGCAGGCTGGTCTGATGGTGTGCTTGGATAGGTTGATGTACAGGGGATTGTGTCTGGGTGGAGGAAGTTGGAGGGAGGAGGGTAGTCACAGGGACAATGGCTGCCATCAGTGCTGAGGCCAGAAATTGCAGGGTTCGATGATGGGCAGCCTGACCAGAATGAATGCCATCCAGGAATGCATTGGTGTGTTGCAAGTCCCTCTCTAGACCCTGGATGGCATTCACAATGGTAGACTGCCCAACAGTGAGTAACCTGAGGAAGTCAATGGCCTCCTCACTGAGGGCAGCAGGGGTGACAGGGGCAGGGGCTGAGGTGCCTGGGGCCAAGGTGATGCCCACCCTCCTGGATGAGCGGGCACGGGGCGAAGGTTGAGGGGCAGCTGGGAGGGCGGTGCTGGTAGGGGGGTGGCGGCTGTACCTGTAGAAGTGGGGGGCACAGATGGTGCCGCTACCACAAGGGAGCTCCCATCGGATGATGAGTCTGTGTCGCTGTTTGCTGATCCGCTGACCGCCGTGAAGCTCCCCTCGCCCTCCGTCCCACTGGTGTATTCGGAGTCCGTGGTGTTGCCCTCCATGGCTATGTGGGACGCAGTCCCCTCGTGCTCCGGTGACCCTGTACCTCCGCCTGATGATGCTGATGCACAAAAGAACAGGGAGACCACAAAAAGGGGTGGGGAAACAGAAGAAAGACAGGTTGAGTGCATGGCTTACCTCTACCGTTGGCGGACAATACAGACACAGCTGCCCCCTGCACTACGCCATGCTCTTGGCCTCTACAGATGCAGTTCCTGGGATATGGGCTACTTGCCTATCAGTGTCATCTGCCCACATAGATGACACAGGGGCATGTATACCTGTGTTTGGCACTCTACAGAGGTGGGGTGGAGTGGCACATTGCCTGCATTATGGAGGGGCCTAGCCTACGGAACTCGCCCTGGCTTAGGGAAACCCACAGCCCTCCTCCCCCACCCAGACCCCTCCACTGCGCGCAAAGTCATGAGAATGTGAGTGTACTCACCCCCTTGTGTCTGCTGTGATGCCCTCATGCGCCCATCCAACTCAGGGTAGGCCACCGCCAGGATCCGGAACATCAGGGGAGTCATGGTGCGACGGGCACCCCTCCCACGTTGGGAGGCCATCCCCAGCTGAGCCTCCGCCGTCTTCTTGCTCCAGCGGCGAATGTCCTCCCATCTTTTATGGCAGTGGGTGCTCCGTCTCTGGTGGACCCCCAGGGTCCGGACGTCCTTGGAGATGGCACGCCAAATATCCTTCTTCTGGTGAGCTGACCTACATGACATGTACAGGGGAAGAAGAGAAGTCATTACCAACTGCACCATCAAAGTGAGTGGCCCACATCCCTACCCTTGCCATGTGGGTACATACCTCAGAATTGGTTGACTCTGTGGTCGCTGTTGTCCTTCCTAGGCACAGTCAGCTAGGAGATGGCAGAATCCTCCGGTGTACCGACCGCTGGTGGACCTGTTGACAATGGAGGAGCGACATTTAATCATCACCTACAGGTTTGACCGAGCCCCAATCCAGGAACTGTGTACCCAGTTGGAGCCAAAACTGATGTCACCAATCCGCCATCCCACAGGAATCCCCCCTCAAGTGCAGGTGCTGTCAGTACTCCATTTCCTTGCAAGTGGGTCATTTCAGACAACATTGGCCATGGCATCAGGGATGTCCCAGCCTATGTTTTCTAACGCATTGTCTAGAGTGTTGTCCGCCCTGCAGAAACACGTAAGGAGCTACATCGTTTTCCCTCAGGTGGAGGATTTGGCTACAGTGAAAGGTGACTTCTATGCCCTGGGACATATCCCTAACATCATAGGTGCCATTGATGGGACCCATGTGGCTTTGGTTCCCCCCCCCCACAGGAGTGAACAGGTGTACAGGAACCGGAAGAGTTATCATTCGATGAATATACAGATGGTATGTTTGGCAGACCAGTACATCTCCCAGGTAAATGCTATGTTCCCTGGCTCAGTACATGACGCCTACATCCTGCGGAATAGCAGCATCCCTTATGTGATGGGTCAACTCCAGAGGCACTGTGTGTGGCTATTAGGGGACTCTGGTTACCCCAACCTGTCATGGCTATTGACCCCAGTGAGGAATCCCAGGACCAGGGCAGAGGTACGCTACAATGAGGCCCATGGGCGGACTAGGAGGGTGATCGAACACACCTTCGGCCTCCTGAAGGCCAGTTTCAGGTGCCTCCATATGACAGGTGGTTCCCTATTCTACTCACCAAGGAAGGTGTGCCAGATCATCATCGCCTGCTGTATGCTGCACAATCTTGCTTTGCGACACCAAGTGCCTTTTCTGCAGGAGGATGGTCCAGATGACGTGTTGTGGCAGCTGTGGAGCCTGTGGACAGTGATGAGGAGGAAGCAGAGGAAGAAGACATTGATAACAGGGACTCTGTCATACAGCAATATTTCCAGTGACACACAGGTGAGAACAATTTTTTTACTATTATATTTACTTTCACACTTCTACCACTATCCTGTCTGTCAATTTGAAGCAGTATTTGCTAACTAAGTGGTACATTTCCATTACGGTTTCACAGGTGTGGTTACCAACGTGTGTCATCTGCTTGCATCCTTCATGGGCTTGTGATGTGTTACATAGGTATGTTGACATTACATTTTCGAACGGATTTTGTCATTGTCATAGATAATACACATTTACAAAATCACAGACTGACTCCAGATTGTTTTGTGGTTCAAGGGTGTTTATTGAAGTGCTAATTATTGGAGGGGGTGGCAAAATGGTGATGGGTGATGGGGGAGGAATGTCCATGGCAGAGTCCAGTCTATTAGTCTCACAGGTGCACTGCCCATATGGGCATAGGAAGTGGAGCTGGGGCAGTTCCAATCTGGACAGGGTAACAAAGTGGGACAAAGGGATGACAATCAGGGTGGTCTCATTTCCTGGCGGGGGTCTTGCCATTTTGCTCTGTCCTGTTCCTGGATCTCAGGGACTGCTTGCTGGGTGGTTCTCCGTCTGCAGGGGGTGAGGTGCTGGTGTGGTGGTCCTGTGGCGGGGCGTCATGTCCACTAGCGCCGGCGGAGGTGGTGGGCAGTTCATCGTCCAGGCTAGTGTCAGGGGCCCCTTGGAGTGCCACGGTGTCCCTCATGGTGTTCTGTATGTCCTTCAGCACCCCTACGATGGTGCCCAGGGCGGAGCTGATGGTTCTGAGCTCCTCCCTGAAGCCCAAATACTGTTCGTCCTGCAGGCGCTGGGTCTCCTGAAACTTGGCCAGGACCGTAGCCATCGTCTCCTGGGAGTGGTGGTAGGCTCCCATGATGGAGGAGAGTACCTCGTGGAGAGTGGGCTCCCTGGGCCTGTTCGACCCCTGTCGCACAGCAGCCCTCCCAGTTCCCCTGTGTTCCTGGGCCTCCGTCCCCTGGACCGTGTGCCCACTGCCACTGCCCCCAGGTCCCTGTTGTTGTTGGGGTGGTGGGTTATCCTGGGTTCCCTGTAGTGATCGACACACAGCTAATTGACGTGTCCTGGGTACGGAGGTATGGGCCCGCTGGATGGGTGCTGTGCTGGTGTTACCAGAGGGTGGAAGGTCTGTGGTGGACTGTGCCTGTGCGAGGGGAACCGACTGTCCCGAGGCCCAGGATGGTCCGGGTTGGTCATCTGGATCCAGTTGGCCAGAGCTGCTGTCATCACTGTGGGCCTCTTCTGTGGGTGGGGTGGAGATGTCTGGACCCTCCTGTCTGGTGACGTTAGGTAGTGGTCCTGCAGGGGTGTAAAAGCAGGATTATTGCATCTGTGTGTGTCATGGTGTGCAATAGGTGGGTGGGCGTGTACCCCAGTGCTAGCATTTCTGTGTGGGGGCTTGTGTGATGATGGTTGGGGGGTGTTATGGGTATGTGCAGTGGGCATGCTTTATTGAGGGATGTCCATGCTTTGTTGTGTCATGCAGGGCTTGGTGTTGGGATGGGTGGTTTGTGTTATTAGTACATTAGTGAGGAGTTGGAGTGATAGGGGAGGGGGTGAGGATGGGGGTGTGTGATAGCATACAGGTAGGGTGGGGGATATGATAGTTAAGATTTGACTTATCAGTGTCCATTCCTCCACCGACTCCTCCGAGGCCCTCTGGATGCATAATGGTCAAGACCTGTTCCTCCCATGTTGTTAGTTGTCGGGGAGGAGGTGGGGGTCCACCACCAATCCGCTGTATTGCGATGTTGTGCCTGGAGACCACTGAACGCACCTTCCCCGTAGGTCGTTCCACCTCTTCCTGATGTCCTCCCGATTTCTTGGGTGCTGTCCCACTGCGTTGACCCTGTCAACGATTCTCCGCCATAGCTCCATCTTCCTAGCTATAGAGGTGTGCTGCACCTGTGATCCAAATAGCTGTGGCTCTACCAGTACGATTTCCTCCACCATAACCCTGAGCTCCTCCTCCGAAAACCTGGGGTGTCTTTGGTGTGCCATGGGGTGGTGTAGGTGATGTGTGTGGGGTGTATGTGGTGATGAGTGTGGTGATGTGTAGTGGTGTGTGGTATTTTGTGCGTGGATGTTGTGTGGGTGATGGTGTTGTGTGCCTCTGTGTGGTGGGGTTGCCTATTGCTGTGCTATCTCTCTGTCACCTTCATCTCTAATTTTTGGTCGTAGGGGTCTATGGGTGATGTGGGTGTGTGTTTTATATTGTGTTTGGTGTGTGGGAGTGGTGTTTGTATGTGTATCAGATGTGTGTATTTGGAATTGTCCAATGTGGCGGTGTTTTGTAGATGTGTTTGTATTTTGAGTGCGGCGGTGTGTACCGCCAATGGAATACTGCGGTTGAAAGACCGCCGCGTGGATTTGTGTGTCGTGATAGCATGGGCGTGTTTCTGTTGGCGTGACGGTGGAGGATTTGTTTTCGCCAGTTTATCACTGACCTTTGGTGTGGCGGACTTGTGTGGGTGTCTGAATTTCGGCGGATTGCGAGATGTGGGTCATAATAGCTGTGGCGGAATTCAGCAGCCGCGGCGGTGTATTGGCGGTCTTCTGCACAGCGGTAAGCGGCTTTTACCGCCAATGTTGTAATGACCCCCTAAGCTGCTAAAGAAAACCGTGTGAACATTGAACTCGTTCAGCTTTATATATATCTGCAAATCTGATTTGATAAAGTATCTTCAACTTTCTGATTCTATATAGATCATGCCAGGCAGTACTACAAAGGGACATTAAATGAAATGTTGTAAATACATGTGTATAGGTCTAATAACTGCATGTGTACTAATAATTATAGCAATAGTTCTTGGAATGCATGGAGAGGATGAAAGAGACGCGAATGATGCTTCTACTTCTAAAAATACCACTGAATTAACTCCTTTGCAGAAACTCGAACAAGACGAGAAATATTTAAACAACAAGAAAGAACTCTCTTCCAACGTCTTCTCTCGCTTGCTGAATGAGTATGTAGAGACAATGGATGCGAAAGATTGTTATGTGTGCACACAAATACCTACCTCAGTAATAGAAGGAGTGACATATCATAGCATGCCTCTTACGTATGGAATTTCATGTAGCTTGTTACTGACCAGATTTTATGGCCAGGAGTCTATTCAATACTTCTATTCCAATCATGATGTCATGTTTTCATATGTCCCCATAATAGAGTACTTGAGTAAAGTAGCAAGAGATTATTATATAAAAATAGTTAGGGGTTTCTTTGAACCACTATCACTTTTTTCCACAGCTCAAGCTCATAGAGAGAACCTTACATGCTTGCTTTCACCTGTAGAGAAAAGCTTTTTAGATCACACTGAAGATAGAAGGAAGGTGGTAAAGGAGAAATTAGAAATGGAATTACACAAAAGGACATCTGAAGATAACTATGCTTTTGCCGCAATAAAGACACAGGGGAAGTTAGCTTTAGATGCAATACACGTAGGAAAGCTTTGCATATATAGACCTAAATCATATTATGACACAATCTTTGTGGGAACGAGTGAATGTAAACACGTGTTTTTGTTTCAGGCTAAATGGACGTTCATGTTAAATGGCCTAGATCCAGCTACTCCAGGAGTACACTATATTTGTGGACTCAATGCCTATTATCGCCTTCCAAAAGGATGGTATGGGAGATGTTACTTGGGAATAGTATTTCCAAAGATTTTTCAACTAGACAACTTAAGGAAATTTCAAAAGCTGTCTGAATTACATCGCAGTCAGAAAAGGGAGACAACTTCTGGTGTGGTAGGAGATATATTTGGAGCAATGATCCCTTCCGTAGGAGTTATATTGAATTCAATCAAGATACGAAAGTTGTATACTATTGTGGATAACATGCTGACAAAATTCTCAGGAGCCATGATCCTGATTGATGCTGAACTTGCTGCAGAAAGAGCTATGACTCTTCAAAATCGGCTTGCTTTAGACAGTCTTTTAGCAAAGAATGGCGGCGTTTGCAAAATGCTGAGTGCACGTCACTGTTGTTCTTATATTCCGGACAACAGTGGGCAAATTAGGAAAATGCTTACAAATTTAACTAACGAGAGTGCAGATTTGAAAGAATTGAAAGAACCAGGAGTATGGGAGAAGGTTGGAAAAGGATTTGCTTCCGTGGGAAATTGGCTCAGCATCATTTGCAACGGACTATTACTGAAAATAGTAAAAGGAATATTAATAATACTAATTTGCTTGTTAGCTATTTGGGGAAAATGGAAAGCTATTAAAATATTGAAATCAAGAAGCAAAAGGAGAAGAGAAGAGAAAGAACAAAATAAAATAGTAGAAATATACAGGGAAAAATCAAAGGGAAAACAACGGAAGAGGGAATTGACTGAGGTGCCAAATTACTAAAACAGAATTTTAATGAAATAAAATTTGTGATGGAAGATTTAATGTGATGACATAATTAGTCATCAGAGGAGGGATTGATGAAGCAGGAAAAAGAAAGACTAACAAATATTCATATATCATGTAACAAAATTGTATAAGGTAGTGTGATTTTAGCAAAGAAAAATAATGTACGTGGGAAAATGTGCCCACGAGGTAGTTCGCCATTATTATAAATGAGCTTAATTAATCATGAAGAATCGACAAATGTAGTAATCCATCATAATTGCAAATGTATTCTATGATTTTCTTGTTGAAACCGTTATATGCTTAGCTTAAATTTAGCAGAGGCTTTGGCCTAGTCGCCTGATCTCAATTTTAACTGCGTGGTTTTCACTTGTATTAACAAAAACGTATTTTAACTTTAAGGTTGTATTTTTCCAGTAGAATGACTAATACACTTATCTCAAGGTTTCCTGCTAGGCTAGTTTCATCCCATTTGAAGCAAGGTCAGTTTCTGCAGGTGCAGACAATAAAGACACTGATATAGAAATAATTGGCAAACTTTGTTGCTACTTGTGTTCCAAGGCTCCAAGGACACCTTATGCATAAATGAGTACTAAGAGAAAGGCACTATTCATTGGTCAAAAGGTAGCCACCCTATGAACCCTCCAATGAAAGACCCTGAAGAATTTGGAACGTTTCTTACTTGAACCCACCGGACAAAGAGAAGTCAGCCAGTTTCTTTGATGCCATTTTGAAACCAGATTCAAGACGCCATTTTAAATGACACTTTGATGCCTTTTCTCTGTCGCAGAGAAAGAGACTTTAAAAGTCCTCACCCTAGAGACTTTAACTTTAATTCTGCCCCGTCTTGTCCATGCAGTAACTTTTTGCCCCATTCTCCTTGCTGCCTCAGGGAAACTTGCTTTAACTTTGCCCCTTTGAAATCTGCTCCATGCTGATCGAACCGGTACCTGAAGGACGAAGACTTTTCCTTGAATGCTGATTGTATTTGGTAAATATGAAAGGATAATTGTATTATGCATTGTGTTTTCCTTCTTAGGTACCAACTGCTTATTTTGACAGAACCCAAGTTAGAAGTTTTTCTAAATTTATGTTGACTAAATTCGTTTAGCATGAAGCCCCAAATGCCAATGCTAATTAGAGGCTAGTCGAGGTATTCATCTGATGCACCATGCTAAAATGAAAGCTTGTTATGCTGACCGATGTATGCAATTAGTCAAATTCAGTTGCTTATATTAGTGATTTGCATTGCTATAACCGAGTGCATTATTATCCAGATATTGCGTAGATTGCATTTCTTCCTTTGCTATGGAAAGCTAGTAATGTCCGTATACGTATATCATTTGATTTTGAGACTTACATATATTGTGCTAGCTTTGTTAATATAGGGAAATAAACTCATTAACCTTTAATAAACAGGTGTGGTTATTCATGAATGAAAGGTCATGGTGTGTCTAATTACTGATTATCTGTTTAACAAATGTATTGTTTGATCTATTAATTGAGTATTGGGTATTGATTATAATGGTTATTGATTATTGATTTGAGTGATCCGACTATTCTTGGATGAGGAGAACCCAACTGGGTCAAAAGGTTCACCGACCTCCGCGTGTCCCAGTACAAGTAAATTATAAAGACTGGACGCGCCTTCAGGGGTCACTAGCGCCCCTGGAGGCCGGTTTTCCAGGACCACCCATGGTGCCCCGTTCTCTTTTGTCCAGCTCCGAGGAGCTAATTACAGCCGGCAGGGAAGGCTTCAAGAGCGAGAGAAAGAGGATGAGGGTGGTGTAGATAAAGCCACCAGAGAGGGAATGGAGAGATTGCACGAGGAGACGAAGGGAGCGGGATTAGTCTGAGCATTCTTCCCCGGGCAGTTTTTGGTTCCCCAGCCTGGCCCTGCTTAATCCTTTGCAAACGCTTCAGCTGTAGGGAACAGCTCATTTTATCCATTCGAAATACAGTTCGTGCTGGATTTCTTTGAACGATTGTTTCATCTACGTTTGAGGTTTACTGGCCTCGCTGTCCATTTTAGGGAGCAGGTTCGTGATGAGGTGATGTGTGGCTCGTAACACTAGCTTTGCTAACCACACAACTAACCTATAATCCTCCCCAAAGGAACATATTGTACATGGAGCATGAAACTTCAGAGTGGTTTTAGTCAGTACACATATAGCTTGACAAATCGTGTGAACCAGTAAAAAGTAAAAGGAACCTTTTACAGTGAGAATACTCACAAAAAATGCAGAGAGGGTATGGTACTGTCTCTTTTCAAACTTCAAGATTTAGAAATATTTTACTTTTTTATTAACATGTCACATTTTATTTGATTTAATCCTGAGTCAAACATGCTGTGTGATGCCTCTATTTTCAATTTCAGATCCTGTTTTGAAACCAAGTAGATTCTTTCCCTCGTTAATTATGATTTACACGGTGCTCACTTAAGCATGTGGAGTTGAAGCTGTTTGAGGAAATGCCCAAACATCCTTCGGTTCTCCCACACTTCGGTGGAGTATTAGCTAATGAAGCACATCATACAACTGTGCAATGTCTGTAAAATGTCGGATTAGTCACTGACAAAACAATGTTCACATTACTCGCTCTTGAAACCAAAATGGAAAACAATGCAGCTAATGGATGCACAAAATGTGATGATCTAATAAAGAACGCACAAAGGGTGATGGGAAGAATGCTTGCAATTTGTTTAGCCACTGTCATTTACTGAAGGTAGCATTCCAAATAATCATTCTGTTGCTCACCATTACATTTCATTTTGGACCCAGCCATATGCAAAGCAGTCTGCTCCAATAAGAAAAGTCCAGTCATAACTGCTAGGCCAGGTCCTCCCTGAAGTAGAACACAAGCAATCCAAGACTGCTTTCGCCCTGATTAAGGCTCTTCAGTTGGCTATAGCTTTGTCCCAGTGACACAGTGAGCACGGGAAACACGTCAGGGGTTTCCGTTCCCACTTGGGCTGTACATTCATTTCTGGAGGAAGCATCCCCACCCATCATTCGTTGGCTCATAGCAAGAATATGAATAGAGGAATTACCATGGATGGTGAAAGTACTATCATTATCATTTCGAAACTGAGCCATAAGTTTTATATTGTTAATGTTAGAAATTAGGTTTCTGGTTGGCAGAGGTGTGCACCCTGTCCTAGCAGGAACTACAATCCTAGTCAGGGTGATTCACAAACACAGTCTAAATTACCCTGTACCAAAATGACAAACATCCAACTAGTAGACCAGAGTAATTAATTGTTAAAGATTAAACAGAAAAATAGTGTTTAGAAGTAAAAAGTGCCAACCTGAGGTAGCTATTTGTGCTGGACCGGGTGTAGGAAGCTGGCCTGGTTTGTAGTGGGTACCAGAGGTACTTAGACCTTATAGCATGTCCAGTTATCCCTCATTAGTGAAATGTAGGCAGCGTTCTAGCAGCTTAGGCTGTGTAGAGGTAGCTGTAACAGAGCAGCGTAGGCTGAACTAGGAGACATGCACCGCTCCTGCAATACCACTATAGTTACACAGTACTTATACACAATAAAATACAATACTCAGTGTTACCAAAAATAAAGGTACTTTATTTTAGTGGCACAACGCCAAAAATATATTAGAGGCAATTCTCCTTCTGGAGGTAAGTATTGAACACAATATACTCACTAGTAACCAAAATCAGGTAAGTAAACAGTCATAGAATAGTGCAAGCAGTAGAAAATACAATAGATTGCAATGGGCCTAGGGGCAACACAAACCATATACTAAAATGGTGGAATGTGAATGTCGCATTCCCCTCTAGGCAAGTGTAGTGTGAAGAGGGGTGCTAGGAGTGTAGGAAAACACCAAAGGTAAGTAAAGTACCCCACCCCAGAGCCCAGGAAAGCAGTAGTAAAGTACATCAAGTTTCCTCAGGACACACTACAAGTTTTGATAAAGGATCTTGCAAGAACCAAGCAAGACTGCAAGCAACAAACAATGGATTCCTGGACCTCAAGACCTGTGGCGAGAGGAAACTAAGTCCAGAAGTTGAAGAAGAGTCAAGGAAGGACAGGAGCACCTGCTAACCTAGAAGATGGATCAAAAGTGGATTCTCTGGTCAGAAGAAAACTACAGAAGTGCACCAAAGAAGATAGCTGCGGGCTCCTGCTTGGTGCAGGAGATGTCCCACATTGAGTTGTTGGATGCAGGCTGTTTGCGCTGCTGGGTCCAGCCAACAAGCTTTGTCTCAAGCAAGTACGCGGTTTGTGTCAAAGAGGAGCTGCCTGGACCCAGGAGGGTCCTAGGGGGTCTCAATTCAGACAGAGGGGACAGAGGGGCATCTCAGCACTTCAGAGAGCCCTCAGAAGACCAGGCAGCACCCACGGGAGTCCCAGAATATGGGAACAAAGAAGATGCAAAGTGCGGTCATCGCAGCACTGCACTGGAAGATCCACGCCACCGGAGAACAACTCATAGAGCTGTGTGTTGCAGGATGGAGGGCTGGGGACCTGGGCTACGCTGTGCTTGAGGAACTTTTGAAAGAAGTGCACAGAAGCCCAAGGAGCTGGAGAAGACATGGTGCACAGGGTACTGTTGCAGCACGGGGAGGCAAGCTCTTACCTCCACCAAATATGGACAGCTGGACCTTTGGACAGTCTGGGTCACTTTGGTCCACCACCTGTGTTCCAGGGAGCAAGCTCGTCGTCAGGAGAGGAGTCCAAGAGTACTGTTTGCAGTCACAGAAGGGTGCCTGCAGAAGCAGGGAAGTGACTCCGTCACTCCACAGGAGATTCCTTCACTTTTTCTGGTGCAGGGTAAAGACAGGCAGTCCTCAGAGCATACACACCTTGGAAACTGCTGCAAATGCTAGCTGGAGCTGAAGTTGCAGGTCACAAGAGTCATCCTGGATACTTTGTTGCCGTTACAGCGGTTCCTGGAGCAGTCTGCGGTTGATCCGTCGGTCAGAAGCGGAAGCAGAGGATGCAGAGGAGTCCTGGAGGAATCCCGCAAACTGAATCGGGGGAAACACCCAGAGGAGAGACCCTAAATAGCCCACAGAGGGGGATTGGCTACCTACCCAGGTATGCACCTATCAGGAGGGGTCTTTGACGTCACCTGCTGACACTGGCCACTCAGAGGTCTCCAGAGGGTCCACACACCTTGGAATTCAATATGGCTAATGGCAGGGACACTCTGGAGAAGCTCTGGGCACCACCCCTGGGCTGGTGATGGATAGGGGAGTGGTCACTCCCATTTCCTTTGTCTAGTTTCACACCAGAGCAGGGACTGGGGGTCCCTGAATGAGTGTAGACTGGATTATGCAAGGAGGGCACCGTTTGTGCCCTTCAAAGCATTTCCAGAGGCTCTGGGAGACTACCCCTCCCATGCCTGTAGCACCTATTTCCAATGGGAGAGGGTGTAACACCCCTCTCCTAAAGGAAATGCATTGTTCTTCCTTGCTGGGATTGAGCTGCTCAATCGCCAAGAGGGCAGAAACCTGTCTGTGAGGTGGCAGAAGCTGGGACTGCAGTGAAAGCCTCAGAGAGCTTGTTTGGCAGTACTGGGGGCCCATGGTGGAGCCCCAGGGTTCATGGAATTGCCCCCAATTACCATATTTGGATTGGGGGGTCAATTCGATGATCTTAGACACCTCACATGGCCATATTTGGAGTTACCATTGTGAAGCTACATTTGTATTGACATATATGTAGTGCATGCTTATAATGGTGTCCCCGCACTCACGAAGTCTTGGGAATTGGCTCTGGACAACGTGGGGGCACTTTTGCTAGTGCAAGGGTTCCCTCACAGACAGTACCTTTACACCTAGCCTTCAGTAAATGAAGGTTAGACACATACGTGACTTATAAGTTACTTAGAGCAGTGTAAAATGGCTGTGAAATAGTGTCTACACTATTTCACTCAGGATGCAGTGGCAGTCCTAAAGAAAGGTTTGTATGAGCTCCTTATGGGTGGCAACAGAAATGCTGCAGCCCATAATGATCTCCTGGAACCCCAATGCCCTAGGTACCTATGTACCACATAGTGGGGACTTATAAGGGGGTCCAGTGTGCCAATCAGAATTGGAATATGGAGTCACTAAACTGTGGTGACAAATTTGGTAAGTAGAGAGAGCATAAGCACTGGAGTTCTGGTTAGCCGAACTTCAGTGACACAGTCAAGCATACTGACAACACATTTAGGAGGCCATTCCGACCCAGTGGGAAAGCCCCTTCAACAATGAAGAAGGCTCCGAATGGAGCCGGTGGAGTTGAAGGGGTGCGACGGGTGCAGTGGCACCCGTCGCGATTTTCAGTGTCTGCAAGGCAGACACTGAAAATCTTAATGGGGCCCTGTTAGGGGGCCCCTGCACTGCCCATGCCAGTGGCATGGGCAGTGCAGGGGCCCCCAGGGGCCCCACGACACCCATTCCCGCCATCTTGGATGGCGGGAAGGGGGTCGGAATCCCCATGGCGGCTCCCTTGGGCAGGGGTACACCGGCGGGAAACCGCCGGTTGCCCTTTTCTGACCGCGGCGGTACAGAATTGCCCATGTAGCACCCCCAGCCTGTTGGCGGTGCTACCTCTGGCCTCCACCCTGGCGGTCTATGACCGCCAGGGTCGGAATGAGGCCCTTAGTCCATAAACTATGAGCACTGGGGTCCTGGCCAGCAGGATCCCAGTGAGAAAGGCAAAACTCACTAACAAACAGGCAGAAATTGGGGGTAACATGCCAAGAAAGATGGTACTTTCCTACACAACCCCCCCACCCCAAACGAGGGACAATAAGGCTAACGTTGACAAGAAGAGTCTTCATTGTCTAAGTGGAAATATCTGGAGAGTCCATCTATATTGGAGTGGTTACTCCCAGGTCTATGTTCCATTGTAAAGTCAATCCACCTGTAGGGAAATGGACCACCTCAACAATTTAAGATTTTCTCCGTTCATCTGTTTTAACCATACGAGAGGTTTGTGGTTTTTCTGAACAATGAAGTGAGTCCCAAATAAGTATGGTGTTAACTTCTTCAGGGCCCAGACCACAGCAAAGGCCTCCCTCTCTATAGCTGACCAACTCTTTTCTCTAGGGGTCAACCTCCTACTGATAAAAGCAACAGATTGATCCTGGCCCTCTGAGTTCCGTTGTGATAGCACCACCCCCAACCCCCAGTTCAGATGCATCTGTCTGGACAATTAATTTTTTAGAGTAAATTGAGCTTTTTAGGACACGTGCAGCACACAGAGCCTGCTTAAGCTCTTCAAAAGGTCTTTGACAGCTGGCTGTCCACAATACCTTTTTAGGCATTTTTTAAGAGGTGAGGTCATTAAGAGGGGCAACAATGGAGCCATAGTTCTTAATGAACCTCCCGTAATACTCAGTGAGACCAAGAAAGGCTCTGACCTGAGTCTGAGTAGAAGGGGGAACCCAGTCTAAAACAGTCTGTATCTTCCCCTGTAGTGGTTCAATCTGCTCTCCACTTACCAGGTGGCCCAGATAAACCACTTCCCCCTGCCCTTTCTGGCATTTTGAAGCCTTGATAGTGAGGCCTGGCTTTTGCAGGGCCTCCAAAACGTTCCACAGGTGAACCAGGTGGTCATCCCAGGTGGAGTTAAATAAAGCAATATCATCTAAGTATGCTTCACTGAAAGCTTACAGACCTTGGAGGACTGTGTTCACCAGCCTCTGGAAAGTGGCAGGTGCATTTTTCAAACCAAGGGGCATAACTGTAAACTGAAAATACCCTCTAATGGTTAAAAATTCATTTTTTGGCTTAGCATCCTCTGATACCTTGATCTGCCAGTACCCTGCAGTCAAATCATAGGTATTTAGTTACTTGGCAGAGCCCAGTATATCTATGAGCTCATCTGCCCTTGGTAAAGGGTGAGTATCTGTTTTAGTTACAGTGTTGAGCCCTCTATAGTCCACACAAGACCGCATTTCTCGTTTTCCTTCTTTGCTATGAGGTTTGGGGACAAGCACCAGTGGGCTGGCCTGGGGGCTACCTGAGTGCTATATAACACCTAGGTCCAACATTTTCTGCACCTCAGAGTTAATACAGTCTCTGACGTGGTCAGGCTGCCTATAAATCTTACTTTTGACAGGTAAACTGTCTCCAGTATCAATGGTATGTTCACACAAAGTAGTGGTACCAGGTGTGAGTGAAAGGAGGTTAGAAAATTGGCCTAGTAAATACTTGCAGTCCTCCCTCTGCTCTGCTGTGAGGCAGTCTGCAAGTACAACTCCATCCACTAAGCCATCAGCTTCAGTGATGGAGAAGAGGTCAGGGAGGGGGTCACTCTCTTCCTTCTGCCCCTCATCTGTGGTCATGAGTAGGGTTGAATCTGCCCTATGATAGTAAGGTTTAAGGCGGTTGACATGAACTACCCTAATGGGATTTCTGGTAGTGCCAAGGTCTACTAAATAGGTGACCTCATCCTTTTTCTCCACAATAAGATGGGGTCCACTCCATTTGTCCTGGAGTGCTGTTGGTGCCACAAGCTCCAAAACCTACAAATTCTATCCTGGGTGGTTCTCAGCCAGGACAGCCTTCTGGTCATGCCCTTGCTTTTGAAGCTCTTGGCTGGCCTGAATGTTCTCAGTGGCCTTTTTCATATGCTCATCTTCCTTGATCGTAAGCTAAGTACAGAGTCCACAATGTCTTGTTTAGGGGGCTTCAATGGTTGCTCCCACCCCTCTTTCACAAGAGCAAGGGGACCCCTAACAGGGTGATGAAAGAGGAGGTCAAAGGGGCTATAGCCCACTCCTTTTTGGAGTACCTCCCTGTACGCAAAAAGGAGGCACAGCAGGAGGACATCCCATCTCCTTCTGAGTTTTTCAGAGAGTCCCATGATCATGTCTTTGAGAGTTTTGTTAAATCTCTCAACCAGTCCATTTGTTTGTGGATAATAGGGCGTGGTGAATTTGTAGTTTACACAACACTCCTTCCACATTGCTTTTAAGTATGCAGACATGAAGTTACTACCGCTGTCTGATACTACCTCTCTAGGAAAGCCCACCCTGGAAAATATTCCCAGGAGGGCCTTTGCCACTGCAGGTGCTGTAGTGGTCCTTAAGCGAATGGCTTCTGGATATCTTGTGGATATCTGGTGGCCCACTACCACCAAGATGAACCTATTACCAGAAGCAGTTGGGGGGTTAAGGGGGCCACCAATGTCAAGCCCTACCCTTTCAAAGGGCACCCCAACCACTGGCAGTGGGATTTAGGAGGACTTTGGGGTGCCACCAGTCTTGCCAATGGCTTGGCAAGTCACACAAGAGCGACAAAACTCTTTTGTGTCTTCTGACATATGAGGGCAGTGAAAGTGAGGGACAAGTCTGTCCCAGGTTTTGCTTTGCCCCAGATGTCCATTCAAGGGAATATCATGTGCCAGAGTTAGGTGGAATTCCCTATACTGCAAGAGAATGACCAGTCTCCTGGTAGCACCTGGTGTAGGGTCCCTTGCCTCAGAATAAACAAGATTGTTCTCCCAGTAAACTCTGTGTGAGTCACTGATATCCCCATTTTTCTGTTTGACAGCCTGTCTCTTAGACCCTCTAGTGTGGGACAGGTCTGCTGTGCCACACTCAGTTCCTCCCTGGCAGGCCCCCCTGCACCCAAGAGTTCAGCTGTGTCAGCTTGAAGCTCCTCTGGTGTAGGTTCTGCACAAGGATTT
This sequence comes from Pleurodeles waltl, assembly GCF_031143425.1. Taxonomy (NCBI): domain Eukaryota; kingdom Metazoa; phylum Chordata; class Amphibia; order Caudata; family Salamandridae; genus Pleurodeles; species Pleurodeles waltl. The sequence goes on along the minus strand of NC_090438.1, from coordinate 587,866,252 downwards.
GACTCCTCATCAAAAGGGGAATCTTCTGGAGAGGGAGAGATAGTGGACAAGGGTTTGCCCTTTCTACCTCTAGTTTTTGGGAGCACTTGGTCCATTGCTCCAGGATCCAAGTTTGCCTGTCCTCTTTGCTTCTTGGCCTGAGCCCTAATAAGATCAAAGATATGCCCTGGAATGCCCAGTATAGCTGCATCCAACTCCACCCCAGCCCAAGCGGAAGTTTCCAAATCATTGCACAATAGACACTCTGCAGGTAAATCAGTGGATACCAGACATTATTAGGACCAGAAACCCCTCCAGTTGAGATTCACAACAGCCATGGGGTGGCTAACAGTGTTGTAATGGGCATCAGTAACTTGGTACTGATGACCAAGTAGGTGTTGCTCAGGGGCAACCAGTTTCTCCATCACCATAGTGACACTGGCACCTATGTCCCTGTAGGCCTCGATCTGAACACCACTTATTAGGGGTAGTTGTTTGTACATATTAAGGGGACAAGCAACTAAGGTGGCAAGGTCAATGCCACCATCAGAGACTAAAACAGCTTCAGTGGTCTCCCTAACTAGACCAACCACCACTACATTACCAAAAGTGAGCCCAGCTATAACATTTGTTTGGTCATTTGTAGAGTTTTCCCACCACCACTGCTATTACTAGGGGCACTAGTGGAAGCAGTGGGGTTTGTGGTGGTGGGAGGTTTGGTGTTTCTCTTGGGACAAGTGTGGTCACTTGTCCAATGACCTTTGTTCTTACATAAATAACACCAAGGCTTTTTCTGATAATTAATAGAGGATTTGGACCCACCATTCCACAAGATTTTTGTTGGCCTGATGAAGGTTCTGATTACCTTTTATCTTTGTCCCCACCCTTGTCAAGGGACTTACCATCTTTCTTCTTGCTGTCCTTATCACCCCCGTATGAGCTTTTTTGCTCACCCTTGTTCTGACCCATTTTTCTGCCTTCTTTCCCAATTCTTGGGGAGAGGTCAGATCTGAGTCCACAAGATATTGGTGCAACAATATCAGACACACACTTGTTAAGAATATGCTCTCTCAAGATCAGATTGTATAAGCTTTCATAGTCAGACACCTTGCTGCCATGCAACCAACCTTCTAAGGCCTTCACTGAACAGTCTATAAAATCTATCCAATCATGTGAAGACTCTTTTCTGGTTTCTCTGAACTTGATTCTATATTGTTCAGTGGTTAAGCCAAACCCATCCAAGTGTGCAGTTTTCAGAACATTGAAGGTGTCTGAGTCATCTTCTCTAACAGTAAGGGGTCTATCTCTCCCCTTGCCAGAGAAAGACAACCACAGGATAGCAGCCCACTGTACCTGAGGGACCCTCTGAACTTTACAGGCCCTCTCAAGTGCAGCAAGCCACTTGTAAATGTCACCTCCCTCCTTGTAAGGGGGGACAATCTTGCGCAGGTTTCTAGAATCAAATGTGTTTTCTCTAACACTGAAACCTCTGAAACTCCTGTTGCTGCTGCCACCATGAAGAACTAACCCTAACCCATGTCTTTCCCTTTCCACAGCTAGGGATTCCCTATCTAAGGGCAGCTGTTGCTGCTGCAGCATCAGTCTGGCCTCCTCCAACCTCAGCTTTCTGAGTTCCCTATCTAGGGATTGATCCATGGGTTTGGATGTGTGGGACACTCCTGATATAGAAGTGACATGAGAATGAGCAGAGGTTGACCTTTCCCTAACTTTAGTTACTCTAGTGACCTGGCCTCTAGATGTGAAGGGTACCCTACCTGTGTGTGACCCCCTCCTACTACCAGCTACACTCAGAGGTTTATTAAGTCAAAGAAGAGTCCAGGAAGTACAGGGGCCCCTGCCAACCTAGAAGAAGTACATAAGTGCACCAAAGAAGATAGATGTGGTTTCCTGCATGGTGCAGGAGATGTCCCACGTTGATTTGTTGAATGCAGGCTGTTTGCATCACTGGATTCCTCCAACAAGCCTTGGTTCAAGCAAGTAGGTGGTTTGCGTCAAAGAGGAGCTGTCTAGACCCAAGAGGGACCTGGGGGTCTCAACTCAGACTGAGGGGACAGAGGGGGCTCTCAGCACTTCAGAGAGCCCTCAGAAGACCAGGCAGCACCCACAGGAGTCCCAGAACACGGGGACAAAGAAGATGCTAATTGTGGTCATCGCAGCAATACACTGGAAGGTCCCACGTCTCCGGAGGACCCTCCCTGGATCTTCAGGACCCTCTCCTGATTCTACCTGGGAGGAATCTCCCTCTACCTCCCCTTCTGATTGTACCTGGCCATTAGGATGCTCCTGGACATCTTGCAAGAGGAGATTCAAAAGAAATTCCTTGTTAGGGTTCCTCTCAATCCCTCAGCCTCTTTCCTAGCAGAGACCCCTCAGACTTGTGAAATTCAGACTTTTATAAGTGGTCTTAACAACCCTGGGGGTAGCCTCTACAACAGACAAAGTGAAAGAAAAAGTGAGGGAGAAGAGTTAGAATTTGGCAAACTATTTCACCTACCTTTTTAGAGGAAAAGAAAAACTTCTCAGAACTTTGTAAAACTTCCAGAAAGTTTGAAAGAACTTTTTGAAAGTGAAAAGATGACTGCTAGGTACAACTGTATATAGCTTTAACTACTGGAGTACACTTTTCTTGTGAAAAGCACCAGTAGCAAAGTGGTAAAGCAGTTGCAAGGACTTATCCTACCGCTGCTCCACCAATGTAGGATGCTGGCCTAGTTTGTAGTGGGTACCCTAGAGTACTTATACCAGGTCCAATTATCCCTTATTAGTGAAATGTAGGCAGTGTTCTAGCAGGTTAGGTTATCTAGAGGTAGCTGTAGCAGAGCAGCTTAGACTGAACTAGGAGACAGGCAAAGCTCCTGCAATATCACTATAGTTATACAGTACTTATACACAATAAAAGACAATACTCAGTGATACCAAAAATAAAAGTACTTTATTTTAGTGACACAAGGCCAAAAATATCTTAGAGGCAATACTCCTTCTGGAGGTAAGTATTATACACAATAAATACACTAGTAACCAAAACCAGGTAAGTAAACAGTCATAGAATAGTGCAAACAGTAGAAAATACAATAGATTACAATGGGCCTAGGGGCAACACAACCATACACTAAAATAGTGGAATGCGAAAGTTGAATTCACCCCTAGGCAAGAGTGTATAGAGGGGAGATGGGAGTGTAGGAAAACATCAAAGGTAAGTAGAGTACCCCACCCCAGAGCACAGGAAAGCAGGAGTAAAGTACAGCAAGTTTCCTCAGGACACACTACAAGTAGTGATAAAGGATTTTGCAAGAACCAAGCAAGACTGCAAGCAACAAACAATGGATTCCTGGACCTGAAGACTAGTTGAGAGAGGAAACCAAGTCCAGAAGTCAAAGAAGAGTCCAGAAAGTACAGGGGCCCCTGCCAACCTAGAAGAAGTACATAAGTGCACCAAAGAAGATAGCTGTGGGTTCCTGCATGGTGCAGGAGATGTCCCACGTCGATTTGTTGAATGCAGGCTGTTTGCGTCGCTGGATTACTCCAACAAGCCTTGGTTCAAGCAAGTAGGTGGTTTGCGTCAAAGAGGAGTTGTCTAGACCCAAGAGGGACCTGGGGGTCTCAACTCAGACTGAGGGGACAGAGGGGGCTCTCAGCACTTCAGAGAGCCCTCAGAAGACCAGGCAGCACCCACAGGAGTCCCAGAACACGGGGACAAAGAAGATGCTAATTGTGGTCATCGCAGCAATACACTGGAAGGTCCCACGTCTCCGGAGGACCCTCCCTGGATCTTCAGGACCCTCTCCTGATTCTACCTGGGAGGAATCTCCCTCTACCTCCCCTTCTGATTGTACCTGGCCATTAGGATGCTCCTGGACATCTTGCAAGAGGAGATTCAAGAGAAATTCCTTGTTAGGGTTCTTCTCAATCCCTCAGCCTCTTTCCTAGCAGAGACCCCTCAGACTTTTGAAATTCAGACTTTTATAAGTGGTCTTAACAACCCTGGGGGTAGCCTCTACAACAGACAAAGTGAAATAAAAAGTGAGGGAGAAGAGTTAGAATTTGGCAAACTATTTCACCTACCTTTTTAGAAGAAAAGAAAAACTTCTCAGAACTTTGTAAAACTTCCAGAAAGTTTGAAAGAACGTTTTGAAAGTGAAAAGATGACTGCTAGGTACAACTGTACATAGCTTTAACTACTGGAGTACACTTTTCTTGTGAAAAGCACCAGTAGCAAAGTGGTAAAGCAGTTGCAAGTACTTATCCCACCGCTGCTCCACCAATGTAGGATGCTGGCCTAGTTTGTAGTGGGTACCCTAGAGTACTTATACCAGGTCCAATTATCCCTTATTAGTGAAATGTAGGAAGTGTTCTAGCAGGTTAGGCTATCTAGAGGTAGCTGTAGCAGAGCAGCTTAGGCTGAACTAGGAGACAGGCAAAGCTCCTGCAATATCACTATAGTTACACAGTACTTATACACAATAAAAGACAATACTCAGTGATACCAAAAATAAAAGTACTTTATTTTAGTGACACAAGGCCAAAAATATCTTAGAGGCAATACTCCTTCTGGAGGTAAGTATTATACACAATAAATACACTAGTAACCAAAACCAGGTAAGTAAACAGTCATAGAATAGTGCAAACAGTAGAAAATACAATAGATTACAATGGGCCTAGGGGCAACACAAACCATACACTAAAATAGTGGAATGCGAAAGTTGAATTCACCCCTAGGCAAGAGTGTATAGAGGGGAGATGGGAGTGTAGGAAAACATCAAAGGTAAGTAAAGTACCCCACCCCAGAGCACAGGAAAGCAGGAGTAAAATACAGCAAGTTTCCTCAGGACACACTACAAGTAGTGATAAAGGATTTTGCAAGAACCAAGCAAGACTGCAAGCAACAAACAATGGATTCCTGGACCTGAAGACTAGTTGAGAGAGGAAACCAAGTCCAGAAGTCAAAGAAGAGTCCAGAAAGTACAGGGGCCCCTGCCAACCTAGAAGAAGTACATAAGTGCACCAAAGAAGATAGCTGTGGGTTCCTGCATGGTGCAGGAGATGTCCCACGTCGATTTGTTGAATGCAGGCTGTTTGTGTCGCTGGATTACTCCAACAAGCCTTGGTTCAAGCAAGTAGGTGGTTTGCATCAAAGAGGAGCTGTCTGGACCCAAGAGGGACCTGGGGGTCTCAACTCAGACTGAGGGGACAGAGGGGGCTCTCAGCATTTCAGAGAGCCCTCAGAAGACCAGGCAGCACCCACAGGAGTCCCAGAACACGGGGACAAAGAAGATGCAAAGTGTGGTCATCGCAGCAATACACTGGAAGGTCCCACATCTCCGTAGAACAACTCAGGGAGCTGTGCGTCGCAAAATGGAGTGCTGGGGACCTGGGCTACCCTGTGCATGAAGAACTTTTGGAAGAAGTGCACAGAAGCCCAAGAAGCTGCAGAAGATGCAGAAGATGCAGTGCACAGGGGTGCTGTCGCAGATTGGGGAGGCAGGCTCTTACCTCCAGCAAATTTGGACAGCTGGACCTTTGGACAGTCTGGGCCACTTTGGTCAGCCACCTGTGTTCCAAGGAGCATGCTCGTCGTCAGGAGAGGAGTCCCAGCGTACCGGTTGTAGTCGCAGAAGGGTGCCTGCAGAAGCAGGGAAGGGACTCCACAGGATATTCCTTAGGTCCTTCTGGTGCAGGGTGGAGACAGGCAGTCCTCAGAGCGTGGTCACCTTAGAAACTGTTGCAAATGCTGGCTGGAGCTCAAGTTGCAGGTCACATGATTCATCCTGGATACTTTGTTGCAGTTACAGCGGTTCCTGGAGCAGTCTGCGGTTGATTCGTCAGTCAGAAGCTGAAGCATAGGATGCAGAGGAGTCCTGGAGGAATCTTGCAAACCGAATCCGAGAAAACACCCAGAGGAAAGATCCTAAATAGCCCTGAGAGGGGGATTGGCTACCTACCCAGGTATGCACCAATCAGGAGGGGTCTCTGACATTATCACCTGGCACTGGCCACTGAGAGGTCTCCAGAGGGTCCCCAAACCTTGGAATCCAAGATGGCTAATGCCAGGGACACTCTGGAGGAGATCTGGGCACCACCCCTGGGCTGGTGATGGACAGGGGAGTGATCACTAACCTTTCCTTTGTCCAGGTTCATGCCATAGCAGGGACTGGGGGTCCCTGAACCGGTGTAGACTTGATTGTGCAAGGAGAGCACCGTTTGTGCCCTTCAAAGCATTTCCAGAGGCTCTGGGAGGCTCCCTCTCCATGCCTGTAACACCTATTTCCAATGCGAGAGGGTGTAACACCCCATCTCCTAAAGGAAATGCATTGTTCTGCCTTCCTGGGATTGAGCTGCTCAATCTCCAGGAGGACAGAAACCTGTATATGAGGTGGCATCATCTGGGGCTGCAGTGGAAACCTCAGAGAGCTGGTTTGGTAGTACTGGGGGCCCATGGTGGAGCCCCAAAAGTGCATGTGATAGGGGGGTCAATTCGATGATCTTTGACACCTTGCATGGCTATATTCAGAGTTACCATTGTGAAGCTACATATATGTATTACCATATATGTAGTGCACGCTTATAATGGTGTCCCCGCCCTCACAAAGTCTGGGTAATTGTCTCTGATCAACATTGGGGCACCTTTGCTAGTGCATGGGTGCCCTCACACACAGCAACTTTGAACCTAGCCTTCAGTAAATGAAGGTTAGACATATAGGTGACTTATAAGTTACTTAGTGCAGTGAAAAACATCTGTGAAATAGTGTGTGCACTATTTCACTCAGGCTGCAGTGGCTGTCCTGAAGAAAGGTTTGTGGAAGTTCCTTATGGGTGGCAAAAGAAATGCTGCAGCCCATAAGGATCCATTGGAACCCCAATGTCCTGGGAACCTAGGTACTATATAGTAGGGACTTACAAGGGGGGACCAGTGTGCCAATCAGAATTGGAATATGGAGTCACTAAACTGTAGTGAAAAAGTTGGTAAGTAGAGAGAGCATAAGCACTGGAGTTCTGGTTAGCAGAACTTCAGTGACACACTCAAGCATCATGACAACACATTTAGGCCACAAACTATGAGTACTGGGGTCCTGGCCAGCAGGATCCCAGTGAGACAGGCAAAACACACTGACAAACAGACAGAAATTGGGGGTAATATGCCAAGAAAGATGGTACTTTCCTACACCGAGACAAAGTCAAAAGTTCAGACCAACCACAATGAGGTGTGTGTCAGATACAGGGACCAGCCTTGACCCGCTGCAAAGCATTTTACTTGCATCATTGTCGAAGATGAGATGCAGGGTGCAGGTGAGGCGATGCGTCGTCATAGGTCCAAAAAAAAAGTTATGCATCCACACAACAGCAGTGATGCATTGAGAATTGAACTGATGCGCCACTCCATCAGCGATGCATCCGAGTTGATCCCGCAGTGGCAGTAATGCAGCCATGATGGAGATGCACCAGTTCTGACTCCTTGGGTCAACCTATTTACAGTGGACAGATGCCTTTTCTTCCTGCCCTGGCTCCAGACTTCTTGTGTCTGTCTAGTGGGAATTCACAAATCTAAGCTGTCACCCACCCCAGATGTGTATTGGAGACAGGCTGCAGGCACACAGGGCTAAGAGCAGGGAAAAACCAACTTTCTAAACGTGGCATTTTCAAAACTGGAATGATAAATTCAACTTTAGCCATTAAAAAGGATTTACCACTACAGTTTGATAGGTACCAAACATCACTAATCCATCCCTTCTCAATTAGGAATTGCAGCTCATTAAATGTTATCTTATAGAGGAGTAGGCCTCACAGTAGTGAAAAACACATTTGAGAGTTTTTCACTGCCAGGACATATAAAACTTTAAAGAATGTGTCTTGCCTTTTATTTACACTGCACCCTGCCCTATGGGCTACCTAGAGTCTACCCTAGGGGTGATATATATGTAATAAAAGGGGAGTTTAAAGTTTGGCAAGAGGGATTTAAATGCCACTTTGACATGGCAGTGTAGCACTGTCTTCAGGTAGGGAGAGCGCACAAGCATTTTACAGCTAGTTAGCAGTGGTATTGTGCACAGAGTCCTAAGGCCAGCTATACCAGTAATCTTCAGGAACCTTGTGTACCCTTAAAGCCACTTCATAAGCTGAGAACCCTTTATCAATGTCATCTCCCACCACATAATTGGTCACCAAATCCTTTAGTATGTGGACTCTTCCTGGTCCAGTGGAGACTGCAGGTATGGTACCACCATTACTGCTGGACTCTGCCTGTCTAGCCTTGTTGTCCAGCTCCTTATGTTTGTGGTCGAATGCCAACCTTTTCTACTCTATCCTTAGTTTGGATAGCTTAAATTTAAGTTTTCTCTCACCCTTCCTGTCCTCCAGCTCCTGTGGGGACAGGCTTCTTGCACATACACAGCACCCTGCTCCATCCTGAGCATCAGGGTTATCCATGTCATCTGCTGTGGTAGATTGGGACTCTCCTGGGATCTCAGGCCCTTGGTCTGAGTCCTTCCTCTCCACTTCCTCTGATAATGCTCCCTCCTCCTCATTGTCACCCACCTCATCTTCCTCCGAAGTGGCCTGCCATCACTTCCTCAAAAGCCCTCAAGGCTACCCGGAGATCCAAAATGGTAGCCTTTTTTGTATGGTTTCAATACCTTTTGATTGCAGAATTTCAGCAGCTCAGACCTGCTAAGGTTGTCAAAGTTGCAGTCATCCACATACATGGTACAAAAAGGAAGTTAGGGCACTTAAATTTGGAAAAGAGGAAAAACTGCCAATTGATAACAGCTAGAAAGAATTTTAAAAAAAGCATAGTGGTCTTTAGATATGGAATAGTGGTGTACACAAAGCCACTGTATGGCACTGCACAAAAACAAATCCCATCCTCAACACTGATCACCAGTGTTAGAAATTGGGCTTCTGGTTGCTATGTGCCCTGTCCAACCAGGAGCCACAATCATTGGCAGGAGAAGTCACAAACACACCCTATGGCAGCTTGGCACAAAGCAGTCAGGCTTAACTTTAGAGGCAAAGTGGAAAGTATTTGTGGAACACTGAAAACAGTGAAACAGTACACACACTACACAAAAAGATGCCACACCTGTTTAGAATAATAGTAATCAATTTAAAGAATAACCAAAACAACAAAAATCCAATTAATAGAACCAAAGTTATGAATTTGTAAAGATTAAACTGAAAAACAGTGCTTAGAAGCTAAAAGGGCCAACCAGGGACATCTGGTTACAGTGGACCGAGAGAAAGTCAAGAGTTCAGGCTGAACACAATGGAACATTTGTCTAATACAGGGACCAGCCTTGGTCCACTGCAAATTACCTCAGTTGTGTTATTATCCAGATGTGGGTGTGTGGTGTGGGTGAGGCACTGCGTCATTGTTGGTCCACACGGAAAGGTGATGCTTTGGCTCCAAACTGCGCAATGGCAGTGGTGCATCGAGAACGGAGTTGATGCTCCATGCAGTCGGTGATGCATTAGATCCTTGCAACGGTGGAGGAGAAGAGCCGGTTCTGAGTCCTTGCATCAATGATGAGGAGTGGATTCTGCTGGAGCAGCACTTCAAACCCACTTCCAAGGGCCCAGGAAAGGGTTAGCACAACTTGGCAGGGCAGACTCACAGATGACAGAATCCATGTGATGTAGCAGTTGAGTTGGAAGTCTTTTATGTGACTCAGACCTCAATCAGGAGGAATGCACTCAAATTCTCGGTTCAAGGGATGTGGGTCCAATTCTTATCATCTCATCAAAGTGGGCAGCAGGTCAGCACAGCAAAAAAGCAGTTGTTCTGGAGCAGAAGTCCAGCAGAGTGGCAGTCCTCATAGAAGTACTGCAGTCCTTCTTCCTGGCAGAGTATGCACATGCCCATAAGTGTATTCAAGTGGTAGGGTCAGAAGTCCAGTTCTTATACCAAGTGATCCTTTGAAGTAAGGGAGACTTCAAAGAGGGGCTTCAAAGTGCTCAAATGTCTTTCCTTCCTGCCCTGGGGGTTAAGCAGTCCTTTGTGTGGGGATAGGACACATCCTCTTCAGGTGTAAGTGTGAGGCTGTGCCCATCCTGCCCAGGATAGCCCATAAGGGTGTGGATGGCCCATGAAGTTACACCTAAATTCCCTTTGGATGTGGCTGTCTAGAGGGAATGCACAAATCTCAGCTGTCACCCACCCCAGACATGTATTGGAGACAGGTTGCAGGCACACAGGGCTAAGAACAGGGAAATGACAACTTTTTAAAACCTTTTCAAAACTGTAATGATAGATTCAACTTTGCCATTATAGAATTGTTTTCTGCTCCCAGAGAGTATAAGCCCTCACTTTAGGGATCCAGAACTTTGTCTGCTTGGTGGCAGCTTTGTAGACCTTCCTGCCCTACTATAATGCAAGTTTTGGCATCAGTGCCAGTATGAGTTTCACAGCTACAAGGTGACCACTCTCAACCCTGGGTTGCCTGGTACCAAACAACTCAGAACAATCAATCCAAACTGGTACCAGTATTGGATTTATTGCAAAATGTACCCAGGGGCCACCTTAGAGGTGACCCCTGCAAAAGCTTAACTTACCATGGCATGGATAGTGGCTGGTCCTAACCGGCCTGCCACCACCAGACAAAATTCTGGATCCCTGAGGTGAGGGCCTTTGCTCTCTGGGACCTGAAAAACAATCTCGTCCTGGACAGAGGTGTTACACCTCCTCTCCCAGGAATGTGCACAGCCCTGCCTGTGAGATACAAAGCACTTGCTGCCTTTGGAACTCGATCCCCAGCCCTGCTGCTAGAAAGAGATGGCTGCCCCCATTGGAAACCCACCACTTTTGACAGTAGCAATGGTGGGAAACTGCACAAAGACCAGAAGGAGTGGCCGCCCCCAACCTGCACCACCCCCAAGGTGTTGAAGGTGATTTTTCTGTGGCATTACATTCACTGAATCTTCTCTAATGACACTTCCAGTATTTGACTTTCCTAACTGGCTTGCTCTGTGATTTTAACATTACACAACTGGTCTGACATTCAGCATGTACAGAACAATTTCAGTGCCTTAGTGCCAGGTCCCAAGTCATGTTTGAACACAGGAGACTATTAACTTGGAAGAGGTGGCACACAGGATAGTGGAAAATGCACATTCACAGTTGAAAGACTGCTTTTCTCAGACTCACATATATAGTCCCTGCCACTAGAGGACCAATCAGGCACATTTTCAGGTCAGAAGTGGCAAACCAGGTATTTCAACCCCACCTTTATAATGCTCTCTAGTCTTGCAACAGGTTGTGGCTTTTCTTTTTTTGCTGCAGTTAATATTGAGCTTGTTTTCTTTCTTCACCTTTGTTGTTTTCTCCCTTGTTCAGTTCCTTTCGGTCCTTTAATTTAATTACACTGTTGCCTTCTGTTGTGTGGTCATTACATCTTTGGTTTCTGTGTAGGATCTGTGGAAAGCCGATGGCTGGTTACAGCATCCTCTCTGCTTGAACTGGGTGGAGACCTTGATGTTCCTAATTCAGCAGTTAGGTGCTGGGCCTCTGAAATCAATTCTGGGTTTTACAACATCACCAGTCTGCAGGAGTGTGAGACTCTCTTTTCCACCTCATCCCCTTTTCCCCTTAGCCTGGGTCTTTACTAGCTTAATTTTTCCAGTGCTAGTAGGGTGGAGCCAAGATGGCAACCTAGTAAGCCACACAATTCAGAGCTCTGCAGCCCTCAGTACTGATGTCAATGATCTTGCCTTTCTGATTCCATCTGCTTGCCACCTTTACATCTGTGGCAGCTCCCCTGTTCCTGAGTGACCCTGTGGAGGGGATTGCGCCCCATGTCCTGGGTGCCTACAGTGGCTGTTGTGCTACGCCTGGCTCCGATCGTCCTTGGGGGTGCTTGTGGGATTTGCCTGCTGTGATGATCGGGCATGACTGCAGCCACACAGGTCCCCTCTGGGCATTGGCCAGAGTTGTTGTGAGACATATGTTTCCCGAGATAGGAGCGGAAGCTGATGTGGCTCATGCATCTGTAGGAGGAGATGTGACACGAGGAGGTGAGGGGGAGAACCGGCAGGCGTGCCTAGTGGAGTCTAGCGCTGTGGTGGGCTCGGGCCTGTGCCTCGGGTTCCTCAACGGCCCACGCAGCAAAGGCCGACAGACTCTACTCTGCACCCCCATGGGCGCTGACACACCCTGACACCTCTGTGCCTGCCTGGAGTGACAGAAAACTGGTGCGATTCCTAGCATGGGAATTAGTGCTGGCTTCCCTCCCATATCCCGGGGGTAATGCTGGTGTCTTACGACAGTACAACTCACTAGTCTGAATTATCCTAACTCAGGAAACTGACCTCCAGAAGGAACTGCCACATAACTGTGGACCCTGGACTGTGTAAGGTGTGGGAACTCTACCTTAAACTGCAGCCTTTCCATCCCTCCAGATGGAGCCTCATCCATGCAGACCTGTGATGGGCAGGCACTAGACACTTAGGCACCCTGCAACTGACCTGATAGTTGCCTGGCCAATACTCCTGCAGCTGAATTGGGAGTATCTGCAGCCACACCTCCCCCAGTATAGTATGATGTCAATCTGGCTCTCACTGGATGTGGATTTCTTTTGATCGGCTATGCTCGCACCTCAGTCAGATCATTCCCCCCTGTTGCCTGCCACTGCAACTGCTAACACAGCAGACAACATGTAGCACTTGTGTTCCTAAAGGAGCTACACTCTAGTCTGGGCACCTTCTGCATACAATGCGCAGTGAAAGTCAGGGCACTTTCTCGCAACTGCGTCCTCTTTCTATTGTGATTTTGTGAGATCTTTAAGACTCTGTACCTCTCCGGTGGCCCACACATTCACCATCATGGTACACACCAAGCAGGACAAGACCCAACCAGAAGAGCCTGCTGCTATTTGCAACCACCCTGATGGAGACTCGCAGAGCTATACCAGAGGTTTGCTAGAGAAAATGCTAGATGCACACTCCAGCAATTCTGGCCGCTGTAATAGACATCAAATCCACGCTGGAACCAAAAATTGAGGCTCTCAGAATAGATGTGGGTCTACTATATGAAGACCATAAAAAACTGAAAGTCCAAAATGAAAATTTGTAGTCCAGCTTGGCTTCCATAAGACCTGCAGGCTCCAACACCACTGGTCACATCAAAGCCTTACAATAAGAAGGGGACTTTCTTTGGAAATGTGCCACTGACCAGGAAGGTAGATCACGGCGAAACAATGTTCGACTCGTGGACCTTCCAGAGGGAAGCAAGGGCCCCTAGCATGGAAATCTGGAATGGTTCTCAAAGATGATCCTACAAGGTAAATTGTCAACCTTTTTTTCGGTGGAGCACGCCCATAGGGACCCGGGCAGTTGCGTTTTCAATTATAAGGCCTGACACCACATGCTGGGTGAGGGGCGCCTGCCTGGCGGACAACACTCAAGCCAACATCTACCCAGACTTCACCATGGAAGTGCAGCAGAAGCAGTCCTCTTTCCTTGTGGTGAAACAATCCCTTCGAGAACACGGCATAAAATATGCTTTACAATTTCCAGCCACTCTTCGGATTACCCACGATGGCAGCACTCACTTTTGAGCAAAACAAGGTGTGTCGTTGGCTTGGTTGGAAGATGGAGGCATCATTACCTCGCATCAGACGACACAAGAATCTCCTTCCCAATGGAAAGCATATATACGCTGCCGCCTTCGTGTACTGTGCCTAGTGTGTCCATCAAGGGAGCAAGCAGCCAAGAAACGGGCACGTGCAGCGGTGGAGGAAGAGAACAGAGTATCCACTCCTGTGCCTCCTGATCTGGAGTCAGGCAGCCCTTTCCCAGAGGCACCTGACATTCCTCAATCTTTACTGGATTCCATGCTTGGGGGAGGACAACCAGTTACCCCACAGACAGCTGAAAAGCTGGTATGAACACAAAGGTCCTTTACAACTGGCAATATGTTTGTCTTTCCGCGGAGACCACAAAATGAGCAGGCTGGGAGATCTGGCCCAACAATCTTGTGACTGGGGGCCAGGAGACCTCCCTCCCTCTTGTGTCACCAATACCTTATTGGCATTATCTTCCTCTCACCTAACGATACACTATTTACTGGTTCAATATTTGATGTTATAGCATTTTAGTGCTGCTGGCCGGATGCCCGTTGGTATGCTGACCAGGGATGGGGTATTCTGGATTCGATATGAGCTCACTGTTTGAGTTGTTTATTATGCTTTATTTGTTTCTATTTGCTTGTTTAACACATTGTACCAATGGCATGTGGTTGATAAGATGGGGGTTTGGGTGGGGTTGGAGGGACGGGTCGTGTATTGGGTTGCCATTACTTACCATATACAGAGAACACGATGGTGGTCATTACAACCCTGGCGGTCGGTGTTAAAGCGGCGGTAAGACCGCCAACAGGCCGGTGGTAAAAAGTTAGCAATTAGGACCGTGGCGGAAACCGCCAACAGACACAGCCATTTTAACACTCCGACCGCCACGGCGGTATAAACAAAAAGCTTGACGGTCACCGCCAACAGACAGGCAGAAGACAAAGTCACGCCCACAGTATCACAACCTACCAATCCGCCACCTTTTCCGTGGTGGATTCACCACAGATAAAAACACGGCGGAAACAGGATTTCAAAGGGAAAATGCTCACCTCTACACACCCCACGAGGAACCAGGACACCATGGAGCCGGAACTCCAAATTCTCCGTGCGATAGTGTTCCTGCTCCTCTACCAGGAGCACGAACGCCGGCGGTGAAGACCACTGTGAGTACTGCACCTACGACATAGGGGAGAGGGAGGAAAAAACAGGAACACATACACGCAACACCCCCACCCCCACTTCACCCACTACAACACACACACTAATACATATTTATACATGATAGTTACACCCCCCCAAACCCCCGGAAGAATGCAAAGACAAAAGAAAATGAGTGTAACCATTGTAATATATTAAAATCAAGTAGGAAAAAAAATATATATACACCATAAACAAAATATACACCAAGCATAGTAGTCCAGGTAGTGCTCCAATTAAGTCCGTGGAACACTGGGCGCACACGGTATGGGCGAGGCCCACACAAGATCCCCGACCATGACAGAGAGAACACTGCAGGGGCATCAGAGAGCAAGAAAACAGGCACCTCAGGGGGAGGGAAAGGGGGGGGCACCTCAGCCGTTTGAGTGCACGACGCCAAATCCACGAGAGGGCCACATGCCCACTGTTCAATCCTGGGGAGTGCAAAGCCACAGTCCCTCAAGTCTCTACAGTGGGTGGGTTGCCCACTGTTCCATCCTGGGGAATGCAAAGCCACAGTCTCTCAAGTCTATACAGTGGGTGGGTTGCCCACTGTTCAATCCTGGGGAGTGCAAAGCCACAGTCTCTCAAGTCTCTACAGTGGGTGGGTTGCCCACTGTTCAATCCTGGGGAGTGCAAAGCCACAGTCTCTCAAGTCTCTACTGTGGGTGGGTTGCCCAGTGTTCCATCCTGGGGAGTGCAAAGCCACAGTCTCTTGAGTGGATGCCTTTCTCCACTGGTTCTGGAGGGGGCTCTGTGCCCAGAGTGCTTCATCCTGCTAAGGACAGAGGTAGTGGATGTATCTCTCCACGGGTTCTGGAGGGGGCTCTGTGGCCAGAGTGCTTCATCCTGCTAAGGACAGAGGTAGTGGATGTAACTCTCCACTGGTTCTGGAGGGGGCCTTGTTCCCAGAGTGCTTCATCCTGCTAAGGACAGAGGTAGTGGATGTAACTCTCCATTGGTTCTGGAGGGGGCATTGTGCCCAGAGTGCTTCATTCTGCTAAGGAAAGAGGTAGTGGGTGTATCTCTCCACTGGTTCTGGAGGGGGCCTTGTGCCCAGAGTGCTTCATCCTGCTAAGGACAGAGGTAGTGATTGTATCTCTCCACTGGTTCTGGAGGGGGCTCTGTGCCAAGAGTGCTTCATCCTGCTAAGGACAGAGGCAGTGGATGTAACTCTCTACTGGTTCTGGAGGGGTCCTTGTGCCCAGAGTGCTTCATCCTGCTCGTGACGGACTCAGTAGCGTCAGTGCCCTTGGCGCTCATGGGCCAGCGGTGCTTGAGGCAGTGGTGCCCTGTTTAGCGGTGCTTGGAGCGGCAGTGCCCTTTTCAGCGGTGCGTGAGGTGGCGGTGCCCTGTTCAGCGGTGCTTGAGGCGGCGGTGCCCGGTTCAGCGGTGCTTGGAGCGGCGATGAACTGTTCAGCGGTGCTTGGAGCGGCGGTGCCCTGTTCAGCGGTGCTTGGAGCGGCGGTGCCCTGTTCAGCGGTGCTTGGAGCGGCGGGCTCCTTTGCAGTGGCTCAGCTGCTGGCGGTCCTCTATGTCCCAGCGGGGCTTGTGCTGGCGGTCCTCTCTGTCCCAGCGAAGCTTGTGCTGACGGTCCTCTCTAGCCCAGCGAGGCTTGTGCTGGCGGTCCTCTCTAGCCCAGCGGGGCTTGTGCTGGCGGTCCTCTCTGGCCCAGCGGGGATGATGGCGGTGGCCTTCTGGGCAGCGGGGATGATGGCGGTGGCCTCCTGGGCAGCGTGGATGATGGCTGTGGCCTCCTGGCCAGCGGGGATGACGGCTGTGGCCGTCTCTTCCGCCGTGCTGCTCTTCCCAGACTTTCCTGGTTTCTTGTGGCTCTTCCCCACCTTGGAAGGTGTCGCAGCTGACTCCACACTCCCACCGGGACCCTTGGGAGCGGCTTTCTTGGCTGGAGTCTTCCCCTCTCCAGCCGGGCACTGGCCAACTTTTGATGCTTGACAGGTGGGGGACTGTCCGTTCTGTGGCTCCGTGCCACACTGGCTGCCCTGGTGGCCGGTGCACTCCAGATTCCTGTGACTACAGGTACCACTGGTCCGGAGATGTTGTGGCTGAGGTGCTAGTTCGTGACCTAGGAGACGGACGGGGTGGGGGAGGTGTGGGAAAGAGGTCAAGGTTGGACAGGAAAAGTTTTTCGGAGACACTGGGACGGATAGCTGGAGGAGGTTTGGGAGTGGAGGAAGAGGTTGTGGTTGTAGGAGGTGTTCGTTTGCTGACATTGGGTGAAGGTGCATGCACTGGAGGCTGCCGTGAGGTGGATGGCTGTTGGGTGGGTGGGTGCCTGCGTTTGTGTATCTTGGGAGGTGGCGTCACAGACACACTGGGAGAGGACACAGGGGATGTGTGAATGGTAGTGGGGGTGGTGACTGCACGTGAGCGGGGTGTGGTGGTGTGTGTGCTGGTGATGGCAGTAGTGGCTGTAGATGTAGTGCATGCAGGTGTGAGTGTAGACGAGACTGGGAGGGAGGAGGGAGACGAGGAGGAGGGGGACAATGTGGAGGCAGTGGATGTTGGTGTGTCTGCATGTGTCTGATGCTTGCGTGAGTGCCTGTGGGAGATGTGGTGCTTCTGTTTGCCTGAGCTTCCCTTGTGTGTTGACGTGTGTGCATGCTGCTCTGTAGGTGTGCTTGTGACAGGATTGGGTACAGGGGATTGGGTCTGGGTGGAGGAAGTTGGAGGGGGGAGGCTAGAGACAGGGACAATGGCTGCCATCAGTGCTGAGGCCAGAGTCTGAAAAGCTCGCTGAAGGACCGCCTGACCAGAATGAATGCCTTCCAGGAATGCATTGGTTTGTTGCAACTGCCTTTCTACACCCTGGATGGCATTAAAAATGGTAGACTGTCCACAGTGAGGGACCTGAGGAGGTCAATGGCCTCCTCACTGAGGGCAGCAGGGGTGACTGGGGCAGGGCCTGAGGTGCCTGGGGCAAAGGTGATGCCCACCCTCTCAGGTGAGCAGGCACGGGGCAAAGGCTGAGGGGCTGCTGGGAGGGCGGTGCTGGTAGGGGGGGTGGCGGCTGTACCTGTAGATGGGGGGGCACAGATGTTGCCGCCACCACAAGGGAGCTCCCATCAGAGGATGAGTCTGTGTCGCTGGTCTCAGCTCCCCTCGCCCTCCATCCCACTGGTGAAGTCCGAGTCCGTAGTGTGGCCCTCCATGGCCATGTGGGATGCAGCCCCCTCTTGCTCCGGTGCCACTGCTCCTCCGACTGATGATGCTAATGCACACAAGAACAGGGAGACCACAAATATGGGGGGACGACAGAAGAAAGACATGTTTAGTGTATGCATTACCGCTACAGTTGGCGGACACGACAGACACAGAAGCCCCCTGCACTACGCCACGCTCTTGGGCTCCACTGTTCAATTCCTGGGAAATGGCCTACTAGGCTATGGATGACATCTGCACACATGGATGACACAGGGGCATGACTAGGTGTACTTGGCACTCTACAGAGGTGGGGTGGGGTGCCACATGGCCTGCCTTACGGAGCGACCTTGCCTACGGAACTCGCCCTGGCCTAGGGAAACCCAAAGCCCACCTCCCCCACCCAGACACCTCCACTACGTGCAAAATCAGCAGGATGAGAGTGTACTCACCCCCTTGTGGCTGTTGTGATGCCCTCAAGCGCCCATCCAACTCTGGGTACGCCACTGCCAGGATCCTGAATATCAGGGGGGTCATGGTGCGATGGGCACCCCTCCCACGTTGGGAGGCCATCCCCAGCTGAGCGTCCGTCGTCTTCTTGCTCCAGCGGCGAATGTCCTCCCATCTTTTCCAGCAGTGGGTGCTCCGTCTGTGGTAGACCCCCAGGGTCCGGACGTCCTTGGCGATGGCACGTCAAATATCTTTTTTCTGGTAGGCGCTGACCTACATGAATTGTACAGGGGGAAGAGAAACTTATTACCAACTGCACCATCACAGTCATTTGCCCCCATCCCTACCCTTGCCATGTGGCACATGCACTCACCGTCGTTTCATGCACGCCACAATCTCCCCCCCCTTCTTACATACACCCCAATCCACACACGCATAGCCCATACAGCATTCTCCCAGTGTACTTACCTGTTTGTCTGGAGGACCGTAGAGTAGCTTGTACTGGGGAAGGACCCCGTCCACGAGTTTCTCCAACTCCTCCGATGTGAAGGCAGGGGCCCTTTCCCCAGACACTCGAGCCATTGTCTCTTCCAGACCGAGGTCACAGCAGCACTTGCAGTGTAGGTCCTCTCCTGTCGAAGATCAGGTATCGAGTGATTGAACAGATAGAAAATGTCGGTCACGTCCGCGGCGGTGCGTACCGTCACCGCCGGCGTACATCGTGATTGGCTCCTGGGACCCATAGGGTCCAATGTTAACCAATACAGCATTGCCCCGCGGTCTTCGACCACTTACTGCGACGGTGTACAACGCCAGTGCAGTTACCTCACATCCCATTGTCCCACTTTACAGGTCAGGCAGCCGCCATTTCAGGGGCCCACATGGCTTAATTTTTAACTGCGTCACACATACCTAGGCCTAGACTCAACACACATACAGGCCACTTTTTGGATTATGATTCGTTTTCTGTGTAAGCTGTGGGTACGTATCTCTGAGTGGGTTGACTCTGTGCTCGCTGTTGTCCTTCATAGGCACCGTCCGCTGGGACATGTGAGGAGATGGCAGCATCCTCCGGTGTACCGACCGTTGGTGGACCTGTCGACAATGGAGGAAAGACATGTGATCATCCCCTACAGGCTTGACCGTGCCACAATCCAGGAACTGTGTACCCAGCTGGAGCCAGACCTGATGTCAGCTATCTGCCATCCCACAGGAATCCCCCCTCAAGTGCAGGTGCTGTCAGTGCTCCACTTCCTTGCAAGTGGGTCATTTCAAACAACTGTGGCCATAGCATCAGGGATGTCTCAGCCTATGTTTTCCAACGTATTGTCCAGAGTGTTGTCTGCACTGCTGAAACACATGTGGAGCTACATCGTTTTCCCTCAGGTGGAGGATTTGCCTACAGTGAAAGGTGATTTCTATGCCCTGGGACATATCCCCAACATCATAGGTGCCATTGATGGGACCCATGTGGCTTTGGTACCCCCCGCAGGAGTGAACAGGTGTACAGAAACCGGAAGAGTTACCATTCCATGAATGTACAGATGGTATGTTTGGCAGACCAGTACATCTCCCATCTTAATGCCAAGTTCCCTGGTTCAGTGCATGACGCCTACATCCTGCGGAATAGCAGCATCCCTTATGTGATGGGTCAACTCCAGAGGCACTGTGTGTGGCTATTAGGTGAGCACCTGGAAGCAAGACATTGGGAATGGTTGTCTGGGTCTGGGGATATCCCTACAGGTTAGTGTGTGTCTAACAGTTGTCCCTCACCATTTGCAGGTGACTCTGGTTAACCCAACCTGTCATGGCTACTGACCCCAGTGAGGAATCCCAGGACAAGGGCAGAGGAATGCTACAATGAGGCCCATGGGCGTACATGGCGGATAATCGAGCGGACCTTCGGCCTCCTGAAGGCCAGGTTCAGGTGCCTCCATATGAAAGGTGGATCCATATTCTACTCACCAAAGAAGGTGTGCCAGATCATCGTGGCCTGCTGTATGCTTCACAACTTAGCTTTGCGACGACAGGTGCCTTTTCTGCAGGAGGATGGTCCAGATGGCGGTGTTGTTGCAGCTGTGGAGCCTGTGGACAGTGAAGACGAGGAAGCAGAAGAAGAAGACATGGACAACAGGGACTGAGTGATCCAGCAATATTTCCAGTGAGACACAGGTAAGAATACAAACCTGCCTACTACATGTACTTTAACACTACTACCTCTCTACTGTCTGTCGTTTTCACCCAGTGTATGGTCACTTAGTTGTCACTTTCCCTTACGATTTCACAAATGTGGGTCCCACAGTGTGAAATCTGATTTGATTCCTCATGGACTACAGCTGTGTGGCATAGGTATGTTGACATTACAAATGAAAGAGCTTTTTGAATCTGTAATTGCTAATACACTATTCCGAAATCACAGACTGACTCCAGATTGTTTTGTGCTTTAAGGGTGTTTATTTTAGTGCTCAATATTGGAGGGGGTAGCAAAATGGTGAGGGATGATGGCGGAGGAATGTCCATGGCAGAGTCCAGTCTACTAGTCTCACAGGTGCATTGCCCAAATGGGCATAGGAAGTGGAGCTGGGGCAGTTTAAGGATGGACAGGGTGACAAAGTGGGACAGAAGGATGACATTCAGGGTGGTCTCATTTCTTGGCGGGGGTCTTGGCATCGTTCTCTGTCTTTGTCCTGGATCTCAGGGACCGTTTGCGAGGTGGTTTTCCCTCTGCAGGGGGTGGGGTGCTGGTGTGGCGGTTCCTCCTGTGCACTAGCGCCGGCGGAGGTGGTGGGCAGTTCATCGTCCAGGCTAGTGTCAGGGGCCCCTTGTAGTGCCACAGTGTCTCTCCTGGTGTTGAGTACTTCCTTCAGCACCCCTACGATGGTGCCCAGGGTGGAATTGATGGCTCTGAGTTCCTCCCTGAAGCCCAAATACTGTTCCTCCTGCAGGCGCTATGTCTCCTGAAACTTGGCCAGTACCGTTGCCATTGTCTCCTGGGAGTGGTGGTAGGCTCCCATGATGTTGGAGAGGGCCTCGTGGAGAGTGGGTTCCCTTGGCCTGTCCTCCCCCTGTCACACAGGAGCCCTCCCAGTTCCCCTGTGTTCCTGGGCCTCCGTCCCCTGGACCGTGTGCCCACTGCCACTGCCCCCAGGTCCCTGTTGTTGTTGGGGTGGTGGGTTAGCCTGGGTTCCCTGTTAATGGTGGACACAGTGCTGATTGACGTGTCCTGGGGACGGAGTTATGGGCCCACTGGGTGGGTGCTGCGCTGGTGTTTCCAGAGGGGGGAAGCTCTGTAGTGGCCTGTGACTTTGTGATGGGAACCGACTGTCCCGAGGTCCCCGATGGTCCGGGCTGGTCATCTAGATCCAGTTGGACAGAGGTGCTGTCATCACTGTGGGCCTCTTCTGTTGGTGATGTGGACATGTGTGGACCCTCCTGTCCCGTGACGTTGGGTAGGGGTCCTGCAGGGGTATAAAAGGATGTTTATTACATCTGTGTGTGCCATGGTGTGCAATGGATGGGTGACCGTATACCCCAGTGCTTGCATTCCTGTGTGGGACCTTGTGTGATGATGGTTTAGGGGGTGTATAGGTATGTGCAGTGGACATGCTTTAGTGATGGGTGTCCATGCTTTGTGGTTGCATGCAGGGCTTGGTGTTAGGATGTGTGGTTTGTGATGTTGGGACATTTGTGAGGAGTTAGAGTGATGGGGTGAGGGTGGGGGTATGTGATGGCATGCAGGTATGGTGGGGGATGTAATAGTTAAGATTTGACTTACCAGAGTCCATCCCTCCACCTACTCCTGCTAGGCCCTCAGGATGCTCCTCCCATGTTGTTAGTTGTGGGAGAGGAGGTGGGGGTCCGCCGCCAGTCCTCTGAACCGCATGGTGGTGTCTTGAGACCACGGAACGCACCTTCCCCCGTAGGTCGTTCCACCTCTTCCTGATGTCATCCCAATTTCTTGGGTGCTGTCCCACTGCGTTGACCCTGTCCACTATTCTTTGCCATAGCTCCATCTTACTTGCAATGGAGGTGTGCTGCACCTGTGATCCGAATAGCTGTGGCTCTACCCGGACGATTTCCTCCACCATGAAACTGAGCTCCTCCTCCGAGAACCTGGGGTGTCTTTGCCGTGCCATGGGGTGGTGTGGGTGATGTGTGGGGTGCGGTGTGGGTTGATAAGTTTGCTGATATGTCGTGGTATGTTGTGTAAGGTGCATGGAAGTTATGTGGGTGATGGTGTTGTGTGCCTGTGGATGCTAGTATTGTTGATGGTGGTGTCTCTCTCTGTGCTTCTTTCTCAATTGTGGTCGTAGGGGTTTGTGGGTGATGTGGGTGTGTGTTTTATATTGTATTGGGTGTGTGGGAGTGGTGTGTGTATGTGTATCAGGTGTGTGTATTTCGAATTGTCCAATGTGGTTGTGTTTTGTAAATGGGTGTGTATTTTGAGCGTGGCGGTGCGTACTGCCAATGGATTACTGCGGTTGAAAGACCACAGCGTGGATTCGTGGGTTGTGATAGTGTAGGCGTATTTCTGTTGGCGTGACGGTGTTGGTTTTGTTATCGCCAGTTTATCACTGACCTTTGGTGTGGCGGACTTGTGTGGGTGTCTGAATATTGGAGGATTTCGTGCTGTGGGTCATACTAGCTGTGGAGGAATTCCGTGGCAGTGTGTTGGCGGTTTTCTGCACGGCGGTAAGTGGCTTTTACCGCCAATGTTGTAATGACCGCCTATATGAGCACACATCGTAGTAGACAACATATGTTCTACTAACCTGGAATAAGAATAATCTGGTTTAGGACAGGGTGAGGTAGGTTTTAGGGTTCAGGACGGAGGCAGGGGGTTGGGTTAGCTTTTAGGACAGGGTGGAGTAGGTTTTAGGGTTCCAGGGGGGCTCAGCATAGTTTTTAAGACAGGGCTGGATAGGTTTTAGGTTTCAGGGCAGGTGCGGGGATCGGGTAGCTTTTAGGACTGGGTACGATAGGTTTCAAGGCTCAGGATGGGGGTTGGGGTGGTGTAGTTTTTAGGACAGGGTGGGGTAGGTTTTAGGGGTGAGGGTCGGGGTTAGGTAATGTAGGAAAATCCTCCTTTTTGCCCTGGTCACCCACAAACATTTTGGACAGATACTGGTGGTTACTGACTCTTGGATGTGCCCTGGGTATTGCTTACCAGTCCCTGGGCCAGTGCTCTGTGTAAAGTGGATATGCAAATTAGGCTAATTATAATTGGCAGTATCAACCTACCTATAAGTCCCTAGTATATGGTCGGGCATGTAGGTTTAGGAACCTCAGTATAGGTAGTACACCCAGAGGTGCACTGCTGAGGTGCCAGTGCCATTTTAAAGGCAGGCCTGCCTTGGTAGCTGCTTTTAAAGTAAAGGTATATGCAAATTCGACTTTGGTATTAAAAGTAGTTCCAAAGTTCTAAACTACCTTATTTGTACATATAAGACACCCCTAAGGTATGCCCTATGTGCCCCTAGGGTTGGGTACCATGTAATTATAAGCAGGGACCTTATAACAATTGTTTTATAATGCCCTGGTAAGGTAAAATAGTCAAATTTGTATTTCCCTCACTGTAGTGAATGGCCTCCTTAGGATAAAAAGGGGAGACTTTATTTTCATTAACAAAGTCCCCATAAGAGCCAGATATCTTGAATTTGGTATCAAATCAATTGTTATAATAAATCCCACAACTTGCCATTGTTGGATTTAACATAACTAGTTCAGGTAAAGAGTTTTAAAACTCTACCTGAAAGTTGCCAGCTTCAGCTCTGTAGTGCTCTTCTCTGATTTGCCGGCCTCTGGCAGCCTGGCAAGGCTGCCTTGATGAGGTGTGAAGTGGCATAGGCTGAACACAAAGGATGTTCCTTGGGGAGGAGATCTGCCTCAGCAGATGGTGAAACAGGATCGGGGGAGAGCTGCTAAACTGGTCTTCAAAGGCAGGGAAGGACATTTGGAGCAGCTCAGGACCTCCCTTATTTCCTGCAACCCCAGAAAATCAGGTGCCCTCTTGATTAGATTAGGAGAGGGCATGAGAGGGGTGTGCTTCGGATTTTTAGGCACACCAGTGGGTGGGCTCAGCCAGATCTAACCTTCAATAATCAGTTTCAGCCATGTTGGATTTTTTAAGAATGTTGCTCCCTGGGATTGATTTTTGCCACACTTCCCAGGAAGTGGTCATCAAAGTGGAAAGGGGCCTCCCTGTGATTGGACAGTTGACCCCCTGCTTTCCACCCCCAGGAACAAGGATAAATATGGCAGAGCTGCACCCACATCTCAGATCCCTACAAGGAACAACATCAGAAGAAAAAGGACTGCCCTGCTAGACCACTGTCCTGCATCCGGACACATTGCACTCTGAAGGACTGCACCAGCTGCACACTTGGGCTTCATCACAAAAATGACTTTGCCTAGCTTCAACTGGTTCAAGAAGGGACTCCCTGCTTGCTACAGGTGAAAAATAGCTAACCAGGGTCCCCTGCATCAAATCCTGAAGAAACTGACCAGCTGACCACTGTCCAGTGATCATTTTGGAGTTTGAGCCGGGTGCATTCTGAGAGTTGGAGTCTGTTAGACCCGACAGCCTTAGGGTGGTCACCCCTAACTTTTTGCCTGCCTCCCTCCATGTTTTGGATACTGTTTTTGCTGGTTTTAGGATTCTGTGCACTTTACCACTGCTAACCAGTGCTAAAGTGCATATGCTCTCTCCCATTAAACATGATGGCATTGGATCATACCCAATTGGATTATTTCATTTACTTATAAGTCCCTAGTAAAGTGCACTATATGTGCCCAGGGCCTGTAGATTAGATGCTTGCAGCACTGATTGTGCCACTCACTTAAGTAGCCCCTGAAACATGTCTCAGGCCTGCCATTGCAAGGCCTGTGTGTGCAGTTTCACTTCCAATTTGACTTGACATTTAGAAGTATTTGCCAAGCCTAAAACTCCCCCTTTTCTACATATAAGTCACCCCTAAGGTAGGCCCTAGGTAACCCATAGGGCAGGGTGCTGTGTAGACAAAAGGCAGGCTATGCACCTGGGTAGTTTACATGTCCTGGTAGTGTAAAACTCCTAAATTCGTTTTTTTGCACTGCTGTGAGGCCTGCTCCTTCATAGGCTAACATTAGGGCTACCCTCATATACTGTTTGAGTGCTAGCTGCTGATCTGAAAGGAGTATGAAGATCATATTTAGTATGGCCAGAATGGTAACACAAAATCCTGCTGACTGGTGAAGTTGGATTTAATATTACTATTTTATAAATGTCACTTTTAGAAAGTGAGCATTTTCCTGCACTTAAATCCTTCTGTGACTTGCAATTCACGTCTGGCTAGGTTCAGGTGACAGCTCCCTTTGCATTCACTCAGATGAACCCCAAACACAGGATGCTCAGCCTCACTTGCATACATCAGCATTTTGAATGGGTTTTCCTGGGCTGGGAGGGTGGAGGGCCTGACACTTACATGTCAAAGGGCAGTAGCCTGCTCTCACACAAAGGACTTCCACAGCCCCTACTGGGACCCTGGCAAACAGGATTGAACTGAAAGGGGACCTTGTACACTTCTAAGCCACTCTTTGAAGTCTCCCCCACTTCAAAGGCACATTTGGGTATTTAAACAGGGCCTCTGCCCCTACCTACTCAGACACTTCCTGGAGAAGAGAACCTGAACCAGAACCTGCAACCTACTAAGAAGAACTCGCTGGCTGCCCAAATGACTCACCTGACTGCTTTCTGTGAAGGACTGCTGCCTTGCTGTTGCCCTGCTGCCTTGCTGCTCTCTGGCTGTGCTGAGAAGTGCTCTCCAAGGGCTTAGATAGAGCTTGCTTCCTATTCCCTGCAGTTTCAGGACCAAAAAGACTTGCTCTCTGCAAAAAGAACTTCCTGTGTGGTGAAAATTGATGCACAGCCTGCCAGAAACGACCCACATCCTGCATTGTGGTGAAAAATTCACCACACGCCTAACCAGAACGATGCAGCCCGACTTTGTAATGAGAAGATCGATGCAGCGTCAGCGTAGCAACCGGAAATTTGATGAACGGCCCACTGGATCGACGCACAGCCGAGCCGGAACGGTGCAGTTCAACTTCCAGAGAGGAATCGATGCAGCGCCTGCCACGCAGTAGAAATTTACACCCAACACCCACCGGATCGAAGCAGCCCCTGTAACTTCGTCCTGTCACCGCCGGATTTCAACACATTGTCCCCGGGGCATCCGAAAGAGGATCCAAGACCGAGCATCGGAAATGGACGCAAAGCCTTTCCTACATGAAAAATAAACAACACATCGCCGTGTGCGGCCCGAGAAATCAACGCATACCTCCCAGTTTTTGCACGCATCTCATCATCTGCGGTTCTTTGCAGAGATTTTGAACACAAACCAGGTACTTTGTGCTTGCAAGAGACATTTATTGCTTTTAAGAGTCTAAAGACACTTTTTACAGTGATATTTCAACATATACTTATTGAATCTTAATCGTTTTGACCTGCAATTTACCAGATAAATGTTATATATTTTTCTGAACACTGCGTGGTGTATTTTTGTGGCGTTCTACTGTGTTATTGCATGATTTATTGCACAAATACTTTACACATTGCCTTCTAAGTTAAGCCTAACTGCTCAGTGCCAAGCTACCAGAGGATGGGCACAGGATAATTTGGATTGTGTGTGACTTACCCTGACTAGAGTGAGGGTCCTTGCTTGGACAGGGGGTAACCTGTCTGCCAACCAAATACCCCATTTCTAACAGAGTCCTGACCCTCAAGGAGCAACTCAGAGCTTCTGGAACCTGGGGGTGAGCTGTGGACTCCTAAAGGACCTTCAAAGACCTTCTTGAAGAAGATCCAGAAGTTTGGAGAACTTTTGGAATAAAAGGTCGATAAAGGGACCGACTCGGCATCGAGAGTCAAGCCAGCTTACATCAACCGCGAACCAGCATGACTTGAAGGTTCATCCAGCTGAAAAGCTCCAGGGCCACAGACTTCCAGGATTTCACCGGAGGTTCCTGCAAAGGCAATCCGATGTCGTCGATTTGAAATCGGCTTTCTGTGGACGGTCGTCCGACGTCAGAGAGGAAAAGCTCTAAAAAAGTGACTACGCCCGAAGGTTAAAAGTTTACTGGGACTTCCCGCACAGTGTATCCGAAGAGGACTCTAGGGATGTTGGATCAAGATTTAGCTTTGACCAAGAGGATGATTTTCATCCCAAAAAACTATCTAAGTCTGAATGTAGAAATCTTCACTGAGGTCTCCTGCGACACGTATCCGAAATGGGATCCAGGGAGGTCGAATTAGAATGGTGACTTCATCCCGCTGAAGAAAATCTTCAAGAAAAAGGCTAATGTCCTGATTTATACAGTTTTAGCTCCACATTTGCATCAGTTTTTTATGCAAAATCAGCACAAACATACAGAATTCAATTATATTTTGTAAGTTTAATCCACTTTTGCGTAAAAAAATAACGCAAATGCGGCGCTAAAAAAGTATAAATGCGGCCCTAAGTCCGAAGGTAAACTTTGGACCAAGGCCTCCTGCTTGCTGTAGCCGAGCAGGGCTCCATTGCAGTCAGCCTTAAACTTTGACCGTGCCCCGGTCGAGGTGCGACCAGATGACCAGTCTGGCGCTTTTAGTTTCTATGCTCTAGAAAACACCAATTCTTTAAAAATTCATATCTCCAGTTCCCCTTATCCGATTTTATTCATTTTGGTGTCAAATAAAGACAACATATTTCCTATTTGTATTAATTAGTTTTAGATTTTGAAACTGTTTCCTTTGTTTTATTTTATTACTATTTTGCGATGCTTGAATGCTTTACACACTTTGGTGGTCATTATGAACATGGCTGTTAACACTGCTTCGCCAGCGGTGGCGGTAACTACCGCCAAGAGGCTGGCGGTCCGGAGCGTCATATAATGATGCACAGTAGAATCAGCCAGTGGGCCAGCCACTCACCACCAGTATGGGAGAGCAGTCGTCGACGGTGGTAGGCCTTTTCAGGGCCATTTTCAGCCCTGTTCCGCTGCAGGTGTAATGATGCCAAGGACCACCATGTGTTCCGCAGCAGTCATCACAGCCAGGTAAAGCATGGTGGTCCCTATTGTAAGTATAGGGGGGACTGGGAGGCAACTCCAAAGGCACCTCTCATTCCCATATTTATCACACCCATGACTCAAACCTCGTCCTCTGCCACTAACCCCGTGCCCCCACACACATACACAGCTAATTAAACATATATAATTTTTACCAACACGGTTCTACAACACCCACCCAGACACCCCATTTGATCACCCAGACACCCCAGACACACATAGGAACACCCACGCTCATCCATGGACCCCGCTTGCTTACATTCTTTGAGGTCCACGGTGACGGCTACTGGGGACCCATGTTTTGTATGGGCAGTCCCACACCGCTCACGTTTTTCCACTGTCGTCCACACCGCCCAGCTGAATTCAACATCGAATATGGCGGTATGCATACCGCTGCCACTGGCGGTCTTTTGTCGACCATCAGCATGGCGGTCGGAGGAGTTTACCGCCATGTTCATAATGACCACCTTTGTCTCCTAAGTTAAGCCTTGTTGCACATTGCCAAGCTACCAAGGGTTGAGCTGGGATTAATTTATTGAGACCTAAATAAACTTAGTGGGGTTAGTGGCCTATTGCTCAGTGTAGATACTTACCTGCCCTTACCAATAATCCACTTTCCAAAAGGTAGTTTTTAGGTCAGGGCGGGGTAGGTTTTAAGGTTCTGAGTGTGGGCTGGGTGGTTGGGGTCATTTTTAGGATAAAGTGGGCTAGGTTTTAGGGAGGGGGTACGGGGGTTAGGTTAGGACAGGGTGGGGTAGGTTTAAGGATTCAAGGTGGGGTCGGGGTTGTTTTTAGGACAGGGTGGGGCAGATTTTAGGGTTCAGGGTGGGACCAGGAGGTCGAAGTTGTTTATAAGACAGGGCAGGGTAGGTTTTAGGGTTCAGGGTAGGGTGGGGTAATTTTTAGGACAGAATATGGTTACTTTTAGGGCTCAGAGATGGGGTGTCAGGAATTCATTCGTAGGAACAAAGACTTACTTGTGCAAAAGACCAAAATGCCAGAGATTGACAAGACCCCGGTGATATCCACATTGGTGGCATGGCAAGCCATCCGCAAAACTGATGTAGAAGGCCATCCTCTGGATTTTTGCTACAAGCACTGACTTCGAGATCTCCAAAATGGCAGACGTTCCTGGAAGGTTAGCGGTCTAGTATTCACGTGGGAGCTGAAATCCCAGCTCAACATGCAAGTGCTCATCAAAGAAGGCGGCGCACTTCAAATGGACTCCTGAGGCGCTGGTAGCATCTCTTTAGTGCACATATTTACCTCACAGAATATTCCTCATCAGAAAGGACACTGCACGGCCTGGTCATGGAAAGCAGCTCACACATATTGGAGTAGTGTCTCTTTTTTGTCATACAGCAAGTATTTCAGTTCTCTGCATCACTCATAGTTCAAAGGGTGTTGGAGTGCTAACTCCCCATTTAACATCTTGGCAAAGGTCGGATAAGAGATACCTGTTCAAGTGGCATAACGTTTTAGGAAAAATTCAAGATTTTCTACATTATGAGAAACTTTCCTCAGAGAATTCTCGCAACTGAATAATCGAAAATACATGAACTTTGCTCATTCTATGAAAAACAATACATTTCTTTACTATCAAACTGTAGACCACTCACTCAATCAAATACTACAACTGCTATACTGACATACTGCTGCAGTGTTAAAATCATATACTGATGTAGGAACATTCAAAATCTTATTCTATTTGTGACAGAGTTTATTTAAAAGAGAGGAGCTCAAACCTTGCTCTACAGGGGATTGGAACATTGATGTACATGCAATAGAAATAGAGTTTAGTAACATTAGAATATCAATTGAAATGTGAATTGCATGTTTGTGTTTGTCTTCCCTTGCAGGTTGCTGTCATTTATAATATCAGGCAAAAATGAAGTATAGCAGCAAAGATCTGGTCGCAAGGCAGTCTCTCCTATTTCTTTTTCCACTTCCCCTTCCTCCGTCGATATTTCACACTGGTAATAATCAGAAGGTCAGTGTGGATGTTAGTGGAGGGGTGTTGGGACTAGCTTCTGCTCTTGAGGATTCCAGCTGTCCAGTATTTGACACTCCTGACAGATTGAAGTGCCAATTCAACTGATTCAACCCAAGCAGAAGATAGCGGAGGGTTTACATTTAAAAGCCTTAGTAGAAGTTTTGGATAACATGCAGAAACAAATAAATAATACTGTGGGAGAGAACAAGAGTTTAAAAGAAGATATAAAAAGATCCCACGTAGAAACTCATCATCTTTTTCAAAAGATGGATGAATTAATGGCTAAATCCCCACCTCCCTTGAAAGATCCTGAAAATGTACCCAAGAGCTCGTCCACACACGCTGCAGAGATCTCCACTCGGGTGGTTCATTCCCTTTCCCCACTAATTCCTTTGGCCCATCCAGAATGTTTTAGTGAGGCTCCACAGAAGGCACAGATATTTTTAACTCAGTGTTCACTACAGTTCTTATGCAGACCGGAAGTGTTTTTGGAGGATCAATCCAAAGTTGCCTTTATACTGTCTTATTTGAGTGGAGATGCTGAGGCTTGGGCTATGCCTATTGTAGCTCAGAATGACACCATTCTGTATGATTTTGACAGGTTCAGGTTAGAATTCCTTTGGATTTTTTATAGACATTCAGCCAACCAAGAAACAGACAATTAGCTTTTATATCTAAGACAAGAAATCAAGATTTAATTTCAAATTTGGCACAATTTAATAAATTAATTGTAGAAACAGTATGGCCTGAGAGTAAGCATGCTGCAATTTTTTATCGCGGACTCAAGGATGAACTCAGAGACGCCTTAGCTCAAATTCCAAATCGACCTCAAGAAATTTTGGAATTAATCGATTTGGTACTGCAGATAGGTCACATATTGAGCAAAAGAAGATCTAAAAAAAAAAGAGATTTTCCTCCTCCTCCTCCTCCTCCTCCTCCTCCTCGGTTTGACAGAGTCAAGATGGAAATTAGTAAGGCAGAACATTCCTCTGGAGAAGAACCTATGCAGATAGACTCCATCAGAGGCCCGCTTTCCAAGGAAGAGCAAGAAAGGAGGAGATTAAAGAACTTATTAAGTATTGCGGAAATGCAGGGCATTTCATGAAAGAGTGTACCAAGAAATCCAAGACCAGTTTTTCGGGAAAAGACAAATCTCACCAGCAGAGGGAATTGCCCTGGTGAGAAAACATACAGAGGCAACTCCAGGTAGTCCTGTGAATTCTGAAACTCAACAGATAGCCCATAACTTGCAGTCTGCCGCACTGCTTCAGGTGGTCCCCTTCACAGCGAAGTTTGGGAATCAAGAAAAAAAAATGTTCTACCAATGATTGACTCTAGGGCCTCTGGGAATTTTTGTGATCAGAAGTATGCCAATAAGATGGAAATACGTTTTGTTAAAAAAAATCCCAGAGAGAGTTCGAGCAGTAATTGGTACTAATTTAACTTCTGGACCGATAACTAAAGAAGCTGAAACTATAGAATTATTGAGTACTAGTGGGCATAAAGAGTTTGTGATATTCAAGATATTTGACGCACCTCAATTCCAGTTGATTCTGGGTTCACGATGGTTGACTGAACATAATCCGAATATTGATTGGGAGAAACATATAGTGGATCTGAATTCAGAGTATTATAAGGAACAGTGCTTTCAGAAGAAGTATGAGAAAAACTATTGATTATCCGGCCACAGTGTTGGATTCAATGCCCTGCACAATTTGCGTCATGGATCTAAAAGAAATACCTGTGGCGTATCGGGATTTGGCAAGGGTTTTTGATAGAAAAGAATGCAGAAAAGTTGCCCCCTCATTTAGACCATGATTACAAGAAAGAATTGGAACCAGGAGCAATCTTACTTTGTAGTCGCATCTGCACTTTTACTGAAGCGGAAAATCAATATCTCAAGAAATATATAGAAGAATATTTAGAGAATCGGTTAATTCGTCCTCCAAATCCCCAGTCCCTTTTCCTTAATTTTTCATACCTATGAAGGATGGAAATCTCCACACCTGTCCAGATTATAGAGCAATAAACAAAGTAACTGTTAAGAATAGAAATTCTCAACCACTGATCTCAGAGTTATTAGATCAAGTGAAAGGTGCGAAAATATTCACTAA
The DNA here is from genome assembly GCF_031143425.1 of Pleurodeles waltl. Taxonomy (NCBI): domain Eukaryota; kingdom Metazoa; phylum Chordata; class Amphibia; order Caudata; family Salamandridae; genus Pleurodeles; species Pleurodeles waltl. The sequence goes on along the minus strand of NC_090438.1, from coordinate 587,833,697 downwards.
ACTAGATTTGAGAGGAGCTTACCATTTGGTGAGAGAAGCTGAAGGTGACAAATGGAAAATGGCTATTTGGACTAAATATGCCCTATACGAATACCAGTTGAGGCCCTACGGATTGTGCAATGCTCCAGCAGCCTTCCAACATTGGGTGAATGATGTTTTAAAGGGAGTATTTGGAACGAACAGTGGTGGGTTACCTCAACAACATTCTGATCCTTTCTGAAAGTAAAGAAGAACATACGAAGCATGCAAGAAGCATTCTACAGAAACTACCAAAAAATCATCTTTATGTGAAATTGGAAAAAAAAATATTTTCTTGTCGAACAAGTAGAATTTTTAGGTTTTCTGAAATAAGGGAGTTTCCATGGATTCCTCTAAGGTGTCTGCCATCAGAGACTGGCCCACTCCGAGAAATGTGAAAGAGATTCAAAGGCTTATTGTTTTTTCTAACTTTTATTGACGATTCATCCACAATTTCTCTGCCTTAATAAGCCCCAGCACTCGGTTGTTGAAGAAAGCAGTAAAATTTCAGTGGACTGAAGAAATGGATAAGGCTTTTTAGTTTCTCAAAGAAAAGTTCACAACAGCTCCCATTTTGATGCATCCAAATCCAGAAGAGGCCTTTTTTGTAGAAACAGATGAATCAGATCATACTGGAGGAGTGCTCTCTCAGAGCAATAAACAAACTGGACAATTACATCCAGTAGCTTATCGATCCAGAAAGTTTACAGATGCAGAAAATAATTATTCAATTGGAGACAAGCAATTGCTGGCAGTTAGGGATGCCTTTAGATATTGGATACATTATTTCTGGGAGCCAAACATGTTGTAACAGTTTTTACTGATCATCACAATCTTCCGTTTTTGAAATCTCCTAAAACAATTACACCCCGTCAATTAAGATGGTCTCTGTATTTCTCAGATTTCAGTTTTGTGATCACCTATAATCCTGGTGACATTAATGGTAAGGCCAATGCCTTTTCTTGATTTAATGTGGAAGAAGAAGTTATGGTTCCAAAATCAGAACCCATTATTCCATTTACCAAGTTTGTGGGTGAAATTTACCCAAGAGATACAAGAAGAACTACCAAAAAAAGAAATGATTGATTGGGTGAAGGCAGATCCCACAAGAAAGATTAAAGATGGTCTCCCCTTCAATGGAGATGCTCTATATTTGCCCACTGAAAACTACAGGAACTAGCATTGAAGACCTGTCATGATGACCCTATGGCTGGGCTCAAGGGTATAAAGAAGACTACAGATTTAATTAAAGGGCAATTTTGGTGGTCTAGCATGGATGCTCAAATCAGACAGTATGTGTGAACTTGTCTTAAGTGCATGAAAGGGAAGTCTAGTAGACAACCCCGGCAAGGATTGTTAAAACCTCTGCCAATTGCACCTCACCCTTGGCACACAGTATCTATGGATGACAGGGGGTATGTTTAGGGCTCAGGGCAGGGGATGGAAGGGGCAGTTTTAAGGGCTTGGACAGGGTGGTGCATGGTATCAGGTGTAGGGTGGCAGGGTAGGGGAGAATTAATTGTAAAGGCATACATGATAAAGGCATGCGTGGTAAAGGTGTGTTCATTGTTGAGACTGCTTTTTTTAAGGCATATACACATGTTGTTCCATCATACATCCACCTGGAATATACAGGGGTTGGACAGTTGTATGAAATGATAAAAGGTACATAGATACCTGCGCAGATGGAAAATTCACATTGCAATGCTTTAATAGACTCATCTTACGGCCCCAGCCCTAGTAGGCATGCGTAGACTTTGGTGCAGTACACTGGTTTGGGCCACATAATCCCAATACGCCTGGGGTGCACTTATTTGGGTGGCACCAGGAACACCACTGCATGTAATGCACACGCGAGTGGACCTAAAAGGTAGATATGTAGCCTGAAGGGGGTCTTGGATAGTCTGCCAGTATCCCGGTGTTTCCCTTCATCCCCCTAATGCAAATCAGGTGCATTTCTTTCATTTCCTCACCCCAGTATTGATCCAAAATATAATGGCACCCTGTTACTGAGGGCGGGGGATTTTAACTGTCTCCCGGTCCGCCAGTTCTCAGAGCACATTCACTGGCCCTCACTCAACAACTCCAGCGTTGGACCTCCAATCCTCTGGTGATGGATGCATGTCACAACCTTAACCCTCTAATCCATGAGTATTCTTTTTACTCTGGGTTATATGACCTCCATTCGAGGATTGATCTGGTTTAGTGTACCTCAGCAGCCCTCACAAATGTTAACCGGGCCGAATACTTAGGTCGCACCACATCAGAACACTTTCCATTACAAATACAATCAACCTGGAGCCACGGACGTCCCCATATACCTACCTGGTGCCTCCCTTCCGCTGCCCTATCTGATACACCTTTCCAAGACACTTTATCTGATTTAATTACCTCATACTTCACTGACAATGAAGGCATGGCCTCTGGTCCTAGAATTGATTGGGACGCATTCAAAGTGGTACTGCACAGACATACAATCGAAACAATGTATGGCTCCCGTCCAACCCTTGCGTAGGGAACTAATCATGTTGGAAACAGAAATCCGTAGACTTGAACGCTCAGTTACGGCTGATCCAACAGGCCCCCATCACAGGTCAGAATAGCACATATGACCATACTGGAGCAACTGAGAAAACTAGGCTTCCACGAATACCAGAACAGGAAACACACAGAGGGTGACAAGGCGGGTTGTCTTTTAGCCTGACTGTTTTATTTTCAGACTCCCCTAGTGTATCCATAAGGTCCACATGAGTAGAGGCAGACACAATACTTAACACCCAAGATGCCATCAATACAGCTTACCACTCTTATTACACTAAACTATACACATCCCCACTTCCCACAGATGTAATTCAAACCTCCACATTCCTATACGCAATGCACCTACCACAACACCACACATCACAGTGTGAGGCCCTCGAATCCCCCTTGTTCAAGGGTGAGATTCTGGAAGCCATCAAACAAATGGCTTGTGGTAAAACGCCAGGTGCAGATGGCTGGCCAGTGAAGTTTCAATTCAAATTGCCCCACGCCTAGTAAAGGTCTATACAGATGCCTTTAACACAGGACTACTCTCACCCTCTTTTTGAGAGGCAGTGTTGATAATATTGCCAAAACCTGACAAGGGCGCCCTATTAATGGGGTCATACTGACCCCTCTCACTACTGCATACTGATCATAAAACTTAGGAAAAGACATTTGTGAACTTTCTGGTCCCTACAGCCCAGTCCCTTGTACACCCAGACCAAAATGGGCTCATACCATGCAGATAAATATTCCTGAAATGATGACGTCCATTCATGTTAATGAACTAGGTGTGGTCAACGGGCTTCAACTCATGGATGGCATCGTTAGACATAGAAAAAGTGTTCGACACCCTGGGTTGGGTCTATTTAAGGGAAGTACTCCAAAGATTCAGTATGGGGCCAAGGTTTCTTAAGTGGATAGACCTTCTTTCCAACAGGCCTCTAGCGTAAAGAAAGACAGGTCACACAATCTCTGATTCGTGTAATATAGGACGTGGCACCCAACAGGGATGCCTCTTATCTCTGATGATATTTGCATTAGCAATGGAGCCCCCAAGCCTGTACACTCGTGCGCAGGCCTCCGACTAGGGAATCCGTGCAGGGGAAGCTGGAACATCATCTCCCTCTATTCATATAGGCCCTCATTACAACTTCGGTGGCTCCTTATTATGACATTTCCGCTGGGCCAGCGGACAGAAACAGCGTTTCGGTCCGCTGGCCCAGTGGAAAAGTCACATCAACATTGCAGCCGGCTCATAATAGAGCCGGCGGCAATGTTGATGTGCAGCAGGTGCACGATGGGGCTGTGCCTTGGGGCCCCTGCACTGCCCATGCCAAGTGCATGGGCAGTGCAGGGCCCCCCAGGGGCACCCCGAGTCCCCCTTACCACCAGCCTTTCCGTGGTGGTGTTTACCGTCATGGACAGGCTGGCGGTTGGGGACTCATAATCCCCAGGGCAATGCTGCCCTGGGGATTATGACTGTCTGGCGGAAGCATGGCGGTCAAGTGGATGGGCCGGCGGTATGGCTGTGGCTAATGCACCACGGTCATAATACACTAGTGGAACACCGCCAGCCTGTTGGGGGTGTTACCACCAGTGTACTGCCAGCCGCCAGGGTCGTAATAACCCCCATAATGCCATAATCTGCCTGGATAATGATGCTACAATACTCCCTCACTTTATGTCATTGCTGACATGTTTTGGCTTGGCATCTGGCTTCAAAGTAAATTTAAGTAAATCACAGTTGTTCCCACTGACCACCTTAACGACCCCCTAGCGATACAACCTTTCAAGCACCCTGGTTGTTAAATACATAGGAGTCAGGATAGATCATTCATATAAGGATTTAATAGAGGGCAATATAGGCAGAGCTCTCACCAATGTGTGGTCCTCTCTACCTTTTTGGCCGTTTTGCCACTATGCAGGGTGGCTATCGCAAAAATGTTAAACCGTCCCAGATTGTTATACTTCTTTTCTGCACTTCTGCTGCAGTTGCTCGCTAGGATGTTCACGGAAATGCAGTCCTTCTTATTGGTAGTAATATTGGACAAGGGCAGGTGTCGGGTGGCACTTGTTAAATTATATGCCCCCTTAGACTGAGGCAGGCTGAGGGCCCCTATTTATGAACACTACCATGCGGCAGCCCAGCTACAGGGGTCTATGCGTTGGCTTGCTGGACTAAATAAATTCAAACTCAGACGATGGGCCGAGGCTGCGCCACCACTTTAGTTACTAAGTTATCTGCTGGGTTCTGGTCCTGTGGCACCAGATAGGGAGGAAAATGCCCTTATGCACAAGGCTATGACTTATTGGGCCACATACGTGACAAAAAAAAATACTTGTATACCGTATGCACCTGAGTTATCTCATTTGGTGCTACCTGGAAACCAAGGGTTGCAATTGCAACTGGATTCGGCAGCCTGGCATGTGACCAGCCTGTCTGAATGGGGTGACTTCTTTACAGGTAAGATGCTTAATTCATTTGAACCCCTGATGGACAACTATGGTATCACACAGGGGTCATCCCTCATATATGCCACCGTCACCCACTACCTGTGCATGACATGGCAGAGAACACATGATGAACCTGTGATCCCTGTAGGAAAGTACCATCTTCCTTGGCATGTTACCCCCAATTTTTGCCTGTTTGTCAGTGTGTTTTGCCTGCCTCACTGGGATCCTGCTAGTCAGGACCCCAGTGCTCATAGTTTGTGGCCTACGTGTGTTTTGTCAGTATGCTTAACTGTGTCACTGAAGTTCTGCTAACCAGAACTCCAGTGCTTATGCTCTCTCTACTTACCAAATTGGTCACTATAGTTTAGTGACTCAATATTCCAATTCCAATTGGCACACTTGACTCCCCCTTATAAGTCCCTAGTGTGGTGCCTAGGTACCCAGGGGATTGGGGTTCCAGGAGATCCTTATGAGCTGCAGCATTTTGTTTGTCTGAGGAGCTCAGACAAACCTTTCTTCAGGACTGCCACTGCAGCCTCAGTGAAATAGTGCTCATACAATTTCACAGCCATTTTCACTGCACTTAAGTAACTCATAAGTCACCTATATGTCTAACCTTCATTTACTGAAGGCTAGGTGAAAAGTTACTAAGGGCCTCATTCTGACCTTGGCGGGCGGCAGAGGCCGCCCGCCAAAGTACCGCCGTCAGAATACCGCTGCGCGGTCAAAAGACCACTGCGGTAATTCTGAGTTTCCCGCTGGGCTGCGGGCGACCGCCAGGAGGCCGCCCGCCAGCCCAGCGGGAAACCCCCTTCCATGAGGATGCCGGCTCCGAATGGAGCCGGCGGAGTGGAAGGGGTGCGACGGGTGCAGTTGCACCCGTCGCGATTTTCAGTGTCGGCTTGGCAGACACTGAAAATCTTGGTGGGGCCCTGTTAGGGGGCCCCTGCAGTGCCCATGCCAGTGGCATGGGCACTGCAGGGGCCCCCAGGGGCCCCGCGACACCCGTTACCGCCAGCCAGGGTCTGGCGGTCAAAACCGCCAGAGCCAGGCTGGCGGTAAGGGGGTCGGAATCCCCATGGCGGCGCTGCCTGCAGCGCTGCCATGGAGGATTCCCCAGGGCAGCGGGAAACCGGCGGGACACCGCCGGTTTTCCGTTTCTGACCGCGGCGGTACCGCCGTGGTCAGAATGCCCATGGATGCACCGCCAGCCTGTTGGCGGTGCATCCGCGGTCGCTGGCCTGGCGGTAGTCTACCGCCAGGGTCAGAATGACCCCCTAAGTGTTAGGGCACCCTTGCACTAGCAAAGGTGCCCCCACGTTGTCCAGGGCCAATTCCCCGGACTTCGTGAGTGTGGGTATACCATTACACGTGTGCACTAAATATATGTGAACACATATATGTAGCTTGACAATGGCAACTCCAAATATGGTCATGTGAGGTGTCTAAGATCATGGAATTGTTCCCCCATTCCAAATCTGGTATGGGGGGGCCAATCCCATGCACCCTGGGGGCTCCACCATGGACCCCCAGTACTGCCAAATCAGCTCTCTGAGGTTTCCACTGCAGCCCCAGCTGCTGCCACCTCACAGACAAGTGTCTGCCCTCGTGGGGACTGAGCAGCTCAATCCCAGGAAGGCAGAAGAATGTATTTCCTTTGGGAGGAGGGTGTTACACCCTCTCCCTTTGGAAATAGGTGCTACAGGCATGGGAGGGGTAGCCTCCCAGAGTCTCTGGAAATGCTTTAAAGGGCACAGATGGTGCCCTCCTTGCATAAGCCAGTCTACACTGGTTCAGGGACCCGCCAGTCCCTGCTCTGGCATGAAACTGGACAAAGGAAAGGGGAGTGACCACTCCCCTGTCCATCACCACCTAGGGGTGGTGCCCAGAGTTCCTCCAGTTTGTCCCTGGCTTTAGCCATCTTGGATTCCAAGGTGTGGGGACACTCTGGAGACCTCTGAGTGGCCAGTGCCAGCAGGTGACATCAGAGACCCCTCCTGGTAGGTGCATACCTGGGTAGGAAGCCAATCCCCCTCTCTGGGCTATTTAGGGTCTCTCCTCTGGGGGTTTCCTCAGACTCGGTTTGCAAGACTCCTTCAGGAATCCTCTGCATCCTCTGCTTCAGCTTCTGACCGTCGGATCAACTGCAGACTGCTCCAGGAACCACTGTAACTGCAACAAAGTATCCAGGACGACTCCTGTGACCTGGAACTTCAGCTCCAGCAAGTATTTACAACAGTTGTGAAGGTGTTCATGCTCCGAGGACTGCCTGTTTTCATCCTGCACCAGAAGAAACAAAGGAATCTTCCGTGGAGTGATGGAGTCACCTCCCTGCTTTCTGTAGGCACCCTTCTGTGATGACGACCAGTACTCTGGGACTCCTCTTCTGGTGACGAGCATGCTCCCTGGAAAACAGGTGGTGGACTGACATGACCCAGACTGTCCTAAGGTCCAGCTGTCCAAATTTGGTGGAGGTAAGAGTTTGCCTCCCTGTGCTGCGACAGTACCTCTGTGCACCGTGTCTTCTCCAGCTCCTTAGACTTCTGTGCACTTCTTCCAAGAATCCTTTGTGAACAGTGTAGCCGAGGTCCCCAGCACTCCATGCTGTAAAGCACAACTCGCTGAGTTGTTCTCAAGCGGCGTGGGACCTTCCTTGGTAGTGCTGAGATTACTGCAATTTGTATCTTCTTTGTCCCCATGTCCTGGGTCTCCTGTGGGTGCTGCTTGGTCTTCTGTGGGCTCTCTGAAGTGCTGAGAGCCTCCTCTGTGTCTTCAGTCTGAGTTGAGACCCCCAGGTCCCTCCTGGGTCCAAGCAGCTTCATTTTGATGCAAACTGCTTACTTGCGTGAACCAAGGCTTGTTGTTGGACTCCAGAGAAGCAAACAGCCTGCATCCAACAACTCAACGTGAGTCATCACGTGCACCAAGCAGGAATCCGCAGCCATCTTCTTTGGTGCTCTCCTGTACTCTTCTTCTTACCAGAGAATCCACTTTTGCACCATCTTCTAGGTTGACAGGGGCTCCTGTCCTTCCTGGACTCTTCTTCAACTTCTGGACTTGGTTTCCTCTCTCTACAGGTCTTTAGGTCCAGGAATTCATCGTGTGTTGCTTGCAGTCTTACTTGGTTCTTGTAAAATCTCAGGACCTGTAGTGTGTCCTGAGGAAACTTGCTGTACTTTTCTCCTGCTTTCCTGGGCTCTGAGGTGGGGTACTCTACTTACCTTTGGTGTTTTCCTACACTCCCAGTGCCCCTCTACACACTACACTTGCCTAGGAGGTTAATTAGTGATTCACATTCCACTATTTTAGTATATGGTTTGTGTTGCCCCTAGGCCCATTGCAATCTATTGTATTTACTACTTTTTGCACTATTCTATGGCTGTTTACTTACCTGATTTCAGTTACTAGTATACATATTGTGTATAATACTTACCTCCAGAAGGAGTATTGCCTCTAAGATATTTTTGTCCTTGTGTCACTAAAATAAAGTACCTTTATTTTTGGTAACACTGAGTATTGTCTTTTATTGTGTATAAGTACTGTGTAACTATAGTGGTATTGCAGAAGCTTTGCATGTCTCCTAGTTCATCCTAGTCAGCCTAAGCTGCTCTGCCACCGCTATTTCTAGACAGCCTAAACTGCTAGAACACTGACTACATTTCACTAATAAGGGATAACTGGACCTGGTATCAGGTGTCAGTACCTTAGGTATCCACTACAGACCATGCCATTCTCCTACACTCCCCACTGCTACAAACTTTCCTAACACTTAGGGGCGCTTTAAAGGCTGTTACACACCTCTACAACTCCATACGCTTGGTAATTAAACCCCCCCCAGGACTCTTAGTGGGTCCTAGGCACTGCTCTCTCTGTCGCGCTCTCAGATAAAAAATGAGCCCAGTGCCTTGAGAAACCCAAACTGATTTCCATGAACGTTAGGTTGAAGTACACACCGTTCACTTACATCAGACATATCTCACACCAGAACGACTCTCGCAAATGTACCCAGGTGCTTCAGCTGCTTGCCCTCGCTGTCACACAAGTCCAGCAGATTTTATACATGCGGTGTGGCACTGCCCCCAGATTACCTCCTACTGTGGCAAGGTTGTGGTGGTGATCCCGGATGTCACTGGTGTCACCTTGTGGGGTGAAGGCACTCATTGCCTTCTGGGAATTGCCTCTCGCATGTCCAAGCGCAAGCCGATCAATACATTTTTAGATCTTGCTTGCTTAATGGCAAAAAGACACCTGTCCATGTGCTGGAAGTCCTCTACTCAGCCTCCTACTTGGTTGTGGCTGTCTTACCTGCACACAGCTATTCTAGCAGAATACCATGCACAGAAAGTGGACATATCAGGTAGACAGTGTCCACTACATCTCCGGATTGGCACACGTATCTAGAGTGGGTAGAAGCCAAGTCTGACACACCTTCACCGTGGGCTACTGCTATACAGTCCCGATGTCCGACATTAACTCCACACTACTAGACATGTCCTCTTAATGCTCATAATAAGCTTGATTCACCTGGACGCCCTTCTGGCGGCATCCCCTGGCCATCTGCCCTCTCCCCCCACTAACATGATCATGTTTTCAGTACATCATTCCCTCCCAACTCACACGCCATCACAATTATACTGTGACTCCATGCTAAGGTTTATATTATTGATTATCCATCTCGAAAATTATGTTACTGGTTATATCCACGATCTCATATCTCATATGTAGGACAGACAATTATGGATCACCTCATGTGGATGTTACATGCCCCTCGGTAAACAGTTATCCACTGATTATTAAGAGGTGTAACGCACTATAATCTGTACCACCGATACTACATTTCGTGAGATAAGTGTTCTAAGTGCTGCCAGTCTTGTTCTCATTTTTTATTTCTGTTTGTTAAAACGATAAAAATAAATATTAAACTAGAGTCAACGTCTAGTGGGAGATAGAGGTGTTGGCTTCCACATTCAGACTCTTGAAACATTGTTCGTGACACTTCAGCATGTTTAACTGTACATTCTTTCATAAATAACTATGATTTTGAAACCAAATCTTTGGTGTACCTATAATAATGATTTATCTTTAAATCATTTGCAAATTGAACTTGTTCAGTATATCAAAGAACGTTAACTACCTGAGAGATATAGACGCGAAAAGCATATCAAATCATATCAAACATTTACAATATTTAATTTTAAAAGAAACAAGGAAAGTTGTTACAGTATGTTGAAAACAACCTAAAATAAAAAATAGAGGAGTACAAAAATCATTTCAAGAAACAAAGAAGAACCCGAAGTGTAAAACAACAGTAAGAAAGGTTACGGATAAAGTAGGGGAGTGCATTAAAAAATGAGACACAAGCTTTAAGCTCCTTGAACACAGCAAAACATTGCCTCCACATTGTCTAACTGCTCCATCTATGATATCATTTTCCAATTAATTGAGCAATTAATGCAACTGGGCCCAGACATCAGTGCAAAAACGTTTTTTGTGCAACATTAGAATTGATAGGCTTAGTGTTTTTTCATCTTCAAAAATAGGCTAGTTGCTTATAGGCTTTTGTGAGGCACGCATCTTGAAAACTGCCTACTGTTTATTTCGTTTAAGTTACTGTTGTACCCGCATCCGACCCACTCGTAGAAGGACGTGACTAATGCTCCTGATAATTTTCATGTAAGAAGAGGCTCTGCTATTTTAGGAGTCAACAGAAAAGCATACTGGAAGTATTTAGTGGGAAAAACAAATGACATAAAACTAATGACAAATTCATCCTCTCCCACTACTGCTCTGGGCCTCTGCTCAGGCTCTACAGGTGCCCCCTCCCATTCTCTTAATCTTGTATACAGCTTTGCTCGGCACTGATTTTGATACTCTCAGCACGTTACTACTGCTAACCAGTGCTAAAGTGCAAGTGCTTTCTGCCTAAATTGTATTGGTGATTGGTTATCCATGATTGGCATATTTGATTTACTAGTAAGTCCCTAGTAAAGTGCATTACAGGTGCTCAGGGCCAGTAAATCAAATGCTACTAGTAGGCCTGGAGCACTGATTGTGCCACCCACAGGAGTAGCCCTGGAAACCTGTCAGACCTGCCACTGCAGTGTCTGTGTGTGCAGTTTTAAACTACCAGTTCGATCTAGCCAGTGCACCCACCTGCCAGGCCCAAACCTTTCCTTTTATTGCATGTAAGTCACTCCTATAGTAGGCCATAGGTAGCCCCATGGGCAGGGTGCAGTGTATTTAAAAGGCAGGACATGTACGGATGTGTTCTACATGTCCTGTTAGTGAAATCTCCCTCATAGGATAATATGGGGACTGCCTTTAAATATCTTTTAAATGATGTTTCCCATTTGGAGCAGATAGAGATTTGGAGTCTGGGGTCTCTGAACTCACAATTTAAAAATGCATCTTTTGGTAATGCTAGTTTTAAGATTGTCTGTTTAAAAATGTCACTTTTAGAAAGTGGGAATTTTTTTGCTTAACCGTTCTGTGTCTCTGCTGGCCCATGGAATCCACATCTGGGTTAGACTAACATTTGAGCTGTTTGTGAATTCCTACTAAATAGTGTCACAAAGGGAGCTTGGGAGTGTCCTACATATCCCGATGAGTCTCCTGGGCTATAGTGGTGAGGGAAGAGCTGACACACCTGAAAGGGCTGTGCCTGTCCTCACACAATGATGACTCCAACCCCCTGCCAGGGGGCAGCCAGGCCTGGGCAAGGCAGGATTTTGCAGACAACAGAGACTTTCCTTTGAAGCTTGCCTACTTCAAAGGCAGAAATGAGTATAAGAAGTGGACCCAAAACCCCAGATTTTCAGATCACTTCTGGACCAAGAGGAACCTCTGCCAAGGAGAAGAGCTTGATGCTTGAGGAGGACCTGCCACTCTGCCTGTTGCTCTGCTGTGCTGGCCTGCTGCTTCTGTTCCTGCCAACGAAGGAAAGGACTGGACTCTGCTTTCTGCAGTCCTGCTGGTGAAGTGTCTCTAAAGGCTTGGACTGAGCTTGTATCCTGTTAAAAAGTCTCAGGGACAGCAAAGACTTCACTTACCAGCCTCTGGGTCTACTTGCTGTGGATCCTAGTTCATCAGGTGGTGCCTGCGCCAGTCTCTGGGCCCCCGGGAGTGAAAGCTGTTTGAAACACAAGAAAAACCATCAGACAGATGCCACTACTTGAGTCCCCAACACTGCCTGCAACTGAACCTGTGGTCTACGCTGATGTCCCATGACTTTGTGAGTCTGGAGTGCCGTGTCACCGAACTCCGTGACACCCGACTTCACCGGGGTGCCTGCAGCCCTCGTGAGGTCGCCCACCATGTCTTGACCTGCTGGATATTGACCCTGCCGGAAGCATAAGAAACCAATGCCTTGCAACAATGCTGCCTCACCTCCACTGCTCCGCAGCAAGGACCTGAGTCTCACCCCGACACCTCCGCTCCTCCACTCCACAGCACCAGAAATGATGTTGCACCAGGTCCAGCGACACCAAGCTCCCAAACTCCTTGCACCAGCATGTTTCCTCACTTTCACAAGGTTCAGTAGCTGGGTGTCCGTGTGACTCTGTGACAGGGCCATTGACGTTGCATAGTTGGGAACGATTGTAGTATTTGTGTATTCAGATTTAATCTTTGAAAAGTCATATCTTTGTGTATGTTGGATTTTTGTCATTTTTGGTCTTGTTTTAATCAGATAGATATTGGCTATTTTTCTAAGCTAGTGTTGAGTCCTTTTGTAATGTTTTTGTTGTGTTACTGAGTGTGTTTGTACAAATACTTCACACATTGCCTCTGAGATAAGCCTGACTGCTTGTGCCAAGCTACTAAGGGGGGAGCAGGGTTTATCTCAGCTGTGTATCTCCCTTATCCTGACTAGAGTGAGGGTCCCTGCTTGGACAGAGTGCAAACTGACTGCCAATCAGAGACCCCATTTCTAACAATCTTGAATCCTTGATTTTCTCCTACAACTTTGCATAAAACACACACCCTCATCTTCATCTTCTTCCCACCTCCTCCCATACTTGCTTTGCCTACCTGTCTGATTGCATTGTCTAACAAAGAATCTTCATCCACATTCTGGTATTTCACCACACCCTTGTTGCTTAAAATGCCATCTGACACTTATTTGACATTCTTGCGAAATCATCAGCAAAATACCACCTTCATAAATTAAAAAAAGCTTGTGCCCTTGACACAAGTCATGCATAGTCATTGCATGTGGAAAAATATTACTACCTACCTCAAGTAAAACATGAGTAATTATTTTTTTGAACCATATGTATGATGTATCTTTGCTATAATCATTATCTGCTCTGATCACAGACCTCTTGACCTTACAACTACAACTTTGCACCTTGAAAGTAATTCCATTTTCTTTTCTACAATGAAGCAATTTCATTTACTATTGTCATTTGCAAAATGAGAAATCTCGCAGACTGTTATTTTGTATAAAATAGAGCAATTTTGCTCCCTGTCCCTTTTTGCTGGTGAAATCATTTGGTGTAAGTGTAGTGTCCATACTGCCACAAACCAGTACTCCAAAAAGGCTATGCCTCAACTTATCACATGCAGGGAACATGAGCAACAAGCTCATGACGTAAAATTATAATAGTTCACAATGATGGATCAACAATCTACAAACCAGCTACCTCTCCTATTACTTTTTTACTTAATGATTGTTATTGATCTGTAAAGTCTTCCGCTGCCTTTTGTTTAGGTTTGCACTGTTGAATTACCACATACGTACATACATACACACATACATGCAACACGTTATCTGTGAGCCATAAAAACAAAGGCCCACAAAAAACAAGAAAGTCAATGAGTAACAGCCCAAGAAATCAGCACATGAATAGTTACTGGTTCTTATATAGAACACAAAAGGAACGCTCAATGATTTTCCCGGAATCAAAGAATTCCAGCAGTAAGTGCACCATTAGTAATGCTGACTAACGCTTATTAGCTTGTACTGGAGCGCATGGGGACTGAATTATTTTTTTGTGACTCATTCAATTGTCATACACAATTATAATGACACATGTGAGTACTCTGTAATATTATCATTTAAAGTCATGATATAGCTCAAACTACTTTGCACAAGCCTATCAGCAATTCTAGTGACCATTCAGAACAGAATGCAAAGTAAAACAAACGTGATAAATGAGGAAAAATATTCCAGGTGGCTTCTCGGTCACCATTAACATGGTAAACTATTCCATCTTTCTTAAGTACATTGGGGAAGTTGAACTTCGGGGAACTGCAAAGTCGTGTTTTGCCTTGCTCTTTTCAAGAGGAAACTATTCCCTTATACTTCCACTTTTTCATTCTATATCAATGCTGATCCACTGTGGTGTCCCTCGGGGCTGCTCTGTCTTTGAACTTCAACTACCATTTAGCTCTTCTCTCTTGCTATCATTACACAACTATGATTTCAGACTTACCTCTTATGTTGATGATACTGAGCTGAGGTTTAGACTCACCAAACTCTTCCCTGACCCTAAAGAAGGCATTACAGGCTACCCCATTTTTCTTAAGACTCCACAGGTCTCTGGCTAATGCAAGGTGTTAGTCTATAAGTCTCTTGTGTCTTGAGCAGTTTGGCCCTCATATTTTGGAGTTGCTACTTACAGGGGAGAGAGTCAAATGTTTTGAATTCCGGGTGGACAAGTATCTTAATAATTCGTCACAGATCAGTGCAATATTTCCTGTCTGTTTTCACCAAATGAAGTTTCTAAAGGAAATTTCTCTGTTTATTCATTCACACCTAAAAGCACCTGTGGTCATTGCTGCCATAATCTCTAGACTTGCCTATCCACAGATTACACATCATTCCACACCTGGTTCTATGCCTTGTCTACAATCTCTGAAAATTTGATATTGTCTCTGAAGATCAGCGTTCATTGCATTTGCTCCCATTCTTAAAACATATTCACTTCAAGGTGCTGTGCCTCTATCACAAATTCCTCTCTAAGCCAGGCTCTGTCTATGTCAAACATATATTGCCCAAACACTCTTGCTCCCTCAGATCCACCTATTGCTTTTGCTGGCTGTCCCTTGCTTCCCTGGAGTGAAGATGGGAGGTTGAGCCGTCTCAATGTTCACTGCTTCCCTCTAGAATGCTCTTCATTTTCATCTCAGTCAGATAGAAAACCGTCTCTTATTTAGAAGAGCACGTAAATCTTAATTACCTATGTTGAGTTACTGAATTTGGCTGTTTGTTCTTGCAACATGATGCTTGCATGCCCTTTATTAGTATTCTATTCTATTCCGTTCCTATTGCAGAAACATTACCACCCAGATTGCATCACAGAACACAGGTTTTCCTTGTCATAACCCAGCCTATCATGGCAATTCTTCAAGAGAATCTTTGAGAAAATGTGTCTTTTTTTGGTCCTCATCATCTGTATGGTTCAATGCCTGCTATAACTAAAGACCTATGGGCAGAACAGGCCCGTTCTGCATCAAAGATGCTAGGATTCAGTGATTTATGTGTACAAACATGTTCCTTCATATTGAACTCAAAAACACTCTAGATCCCGCCATGGGCCTGGACCTGTCACCCTAATTGTTAGTAGCAAGCCCCAAACTGTTCCCAAAACTGAACCCTCTTCTCCTTTCTAGTCGCTAAATCTAAACTGCTAATTCTCCTTACTTCGATAATCCGCTCCCACTTCACAGGAGGGTTCATGTCTAACCATTTTTACAGATGGTATACCTTTCTATCGAAATCAGATAAAAAACTAAGGGCCAGATGTATCAAAGTTTCGATTTTTAAGGAATCGCTATTACAGAATCGCAAATGTGATACATTGCATTTTGCGAATCAGAAATAGTGATTTCTTAAAAATCGCTATTTCCAACTCACAAAATGCATTCTTGATACATCTGGCCCTAAATGACTCTCTCTTAGAGGCAGGCTTTTGTAATCATTCAGTTGCTTCCTAAATATTATTAAAGGGGGGCTTATGTTAACATCTGTGTTGATGTTGGATCAATCAATAAACACAACAACAAAACACCTTTATACACAAATGTTACATTTTCATCCACGAACAATGTCAGATCACTCCTGTTGGATTCCCCCATCATGAACTCTGTGAACCCCAGCAAGTAGGTACGTGGTCAGGAAGGCTCTGTGGCCCAGGCCTGAAGGTTATTGACTGGCAGGTCACAGGTGGAGTAACAATTGGCCGACAGCCACACACACAAGCTCAGATCAGATCCCATAGATAGGCAGCAACACTACAATGGTCCCCAGAGATTGGCCCCAAAGAAGCACAAATGGCCAAAGGGACATATGCATTCCCAAAACACCCTTAAAGTCAGATGTCACACGTAGTTAGGTAAACTCAGCCAATCAGGACTCAACACATACAGCACACGCATTGACCACGTGCCCCTCAGGACAGACATCTGGACACATACTCACTGGCCCACATGGTGCCCACACAAGATTCAGACCAACCTGCATTCCTGCAGACTCCAGTGCTGTAATTGCTCTCTTGGCTGTAATGGTTTATTAAACAAACTGTTTCTTATTTTGCCAGATGCCTCTTTCTCTTGTTTTATAATGTAAAGCCTCATTTTGGAAAGCCAGATTGGAGCTTATTGGTTCTTTTACCCTGCATGGATAGAATCACATTTGCGCAAACAAGAAAGGTGAGCAGACGCCGCAATTGACTGAAAGTTCTGCTGAATCCCGTGGGCGAAGCTCCATCCTGAACCCACCGTCACAAGGGCAAGAGACTACATCAGAGCCTTAGTCCTAACAGTTGGTTTGTGGCAAACTAGGAAACTAGGAAAATTATAATCCGCAGAAGTCACTTTTTTGAATGTCAGCATCGGGAAGGGTGATCTCTTGGACCGCTTGGTGTAACACAGTCAGTACGCTTGACCCCTGTGTGTAATACAGGATTTTTTGGCTTGCTGACCGCTTGGACCACTGGGCATAACACAGATCGTATGCCTAGGTCTCCGGGTGTGACATAGGGCCAGCTCTCTGTTTTGAGAGGTGTCTTCACCTGGACAGCTGGTAGTGATGCAGTTGGTATGCATAGGCTTTGGGTGTGATATAGGGCCCACATCTTGATATTATTAGGCTATCCAGGTTTTCTCAGTGCTGCTTGTTTCTTAACACTGGCGGTATTTGAAAGAAGTGAGCGGTGTGCTTCGCTTGTACCTCTGGGCATTATACACATGGTACGCAGGACCCCTGGGTGTGACATGGGGGAATTCAGACTTAAGGGTACTAGAATGATTGGGAGATTGGGTATAGCTGTGTTTTGCCAAGAGGGGTCTATGGTCTTTGAAGTAAGTCTTTTTTTCCTGCACTTTGTTGACTTCTTTACCCCCAATCTGGTATCAATAAACATTATCAGCCTCCCCTAGCTTCATGCAGCACAGAGCTTTCTTTAGTCACATTGTAACACGCACTAGTAGTGGACAGGGCTAAAGTATTGCGGGCAGGCCATGCCTCTGAATTTTTGGGGCCTAGTCAGCATCTCCCCTGCCATTTGAAATTGTGTTGTTTTGCTATTGTGATGCTACTTGACCAATGTGACTATGTTTGTCTTAAACGTTGAATGTTGTGTTGTTGTCAGTTTTTAATGTATACCTGAAGAAAAGTGTTGATTTGCACAAAGTGTTGTTTTTTGCTGAAGTAAGACTTGCTATTTTAAATTGCAGGTTGTTGTAAACTAACAATTGCACTTTTTTCCCAGGGTTGTGTTTCTTCATGCATTTGTTTGTTGAATGTCTATTTTGATGCATCTGTGATTAGTGTTGAGCTCTATAGATCTAGGAATCCCCATGTGTATATCCTCCACCACCGGATTACCTTCAGTAAACCCCTTGTGTACATAGTTTCCCAATATCGAAGCGATCCAGTAATACTCTTGTACATATTTTCCCATCACCGAGTAAAATTTAGAAACCAATAAAAACAGAAGAGTCAGCAAATTGAAAGAGAGAAGAGCCCTATGCAAATGGAAAGCTAGAAGTTGTGTAACTTAAAAGTCCCCTAAAGAGTGCAAACCAAGAAGAGTAACAGTCCCCTGACAAGACTAATCAATACCACCATGGGATCACCTTTAGAACACATGCAGCGTGAGTTCCCCACACAGGCCAAAAAAATTAACAAGCTCTGCCATGAATGACACACGCACACCAAAACACACATGTTCTCCTTGCCCAAAGAGGGAAAATTTGATATCAACACCATTGAGCACACAAGAACATATGTACATATGAGATACATTGGGCAAAGGAAGGACAAAAGGGATACATTGCTGGATCTATAGGTTTTCTTTGAGGAAGTACAGGCTAAGAGCATTGACCCAGCGGAGAGCACACAAGAACATATGTACAAATGTGATACATGGAGCACCAGAAGGACAAAAGGGATGCATTGCTGGAACTACAGGTTGTCTTTGAGGAAGTACAGGACGACAGCATTGACCCATCAGAGGTAAGCAAGGCGTTCGCACCTCCCCTGACTCATAAAATGGAGGAGCAGGCAAGTTCAGGCAAGAAGGGAAGAGAAAAGGAGCAAGAAGTGGTCAGGATGGGACCAGCTCATCACCTGGAAGCAGACGATCCTGGTCAGTACAGCTGTGACTCCAATAACACAGAAGATGGTGGCACCATTGGGGCACCATTGGGGGTACCACCGCAGAGGTTCAGAGGGGACAAAGCATGTAGCAACAGGACTCGGGGAGGTTGTACAGGGGACTCCCAGGGCTGGGACGGGGTCACAATCTCCCTTCCAATGCCAGAATCAGGTAAGCCACAGTACCAACATGGGTCAGCCCTGTGCTGGGTGGATGATGCACACCTACCTGCTCTCAAGTGCCCCTCATTGTCAGTACTCCAACGATAAGAAGAAGAGCCTATTGTGACTGTACTGGTAAATAACGTACTCTATTGCTTCCTAATAGATACAGGAGCTCTGAAATCATACTTAAAAGAAGGGATAGTGCTCTTGTCCCAAGTCTCCATGGATGCACAGGGATTCTCTGGTGCAGTCATGAGAGTCCCCTTCACAAAACCTCTGGAGTTAGACGTGGGAGGCAGCTGCGTGAAGAGGTTGACTGCTGTATCATCACTCCTACCCAATTAATTTCCTAAGGAGATACCTAATGACCAAGCTAAACATAACCATTCATTTCTCTAAGGATGGGACAATGACCTGTCCAGCACATGGAATTGCTCCCTCTAGACTTATGTCTTTACCTGAGCCACACTGTGCAGACCAGTCAATAAGGGCGGTGCCTGACGGTCTTAACAGTAGTAAATGGTGCACCGAGACTACTGGGCCGTAAGCTACAGCTGCCCCCCAAATTTGTGTTCCGCTGGGGGGGTCACATTAATACGGAGCCCCAAGTAGAGGCAGTGCTTCGTTGAGAAGCCATCGAAGTGTGGTCTAAATACGCAGTCCTGCTGGCCACTGACCAAGCAATTGTCATATGGGCATGCATCATTTTTGTCACACCTGGTTATAGTGTGCAGTAGGTAACTGATGAACAACTGTTCAGTGAGTATCCTGGAGCCTCTCAGATCATCTTTGTCGACTCGTTAAGTTTAGAGTGGAGCATCAAAACAAGGCTCCATCGCCCATGGCAGTGCTGACAACAGGACAGGAGTAAGACTTGTCAGTGGTTCCACTGCAGATGTTGGCAAGGGGTCCCTACAAAGTAGGGCTCATCAACACCACCAAGCTGGTGAGGATAACATTGAGAGACATTGCCATCCTACCCCGGGTGCATGAGAACCCTCTCTCCAAAGAAGCTGATGAGGGCATAGTGCCCACAATATAGGCACTAATTGACCAAGGGGTACTCCACGTGGAGGTCTCTCCCTACAATACACCAATTTTCCCCATCAAGAATAGCAAAGGAGGGCCCTGGTGCCTGGTACAGGACCTCCACCCCCTCAATGACATAACGGTCCAGGAATTCCCCGTGGTGCCAGATCACTCCATCATACTTACCAATATCCAGCAGAAGTCTGGTATTTCTCTGTGGTAGACATCAAGAATGCATTCTTCAGCATTCAGCTGCAACCCGACAGCCAGAACCAGACTGCGTTCACTTTCCGAGGGGTTCCGCTGCTATATCGAAGATTACCACATGGCTTCTGTGAGTTTCCCAGTATTTTCAACACGATACTGAGGAAGGACCGCACCAGCTTCCAATCGGATAGCACCCTGATAGAGAATGCAGATGACATTTTGATATGCAGTCCCTCCAAGGACCTATGTTGTCAGGACACAATAGCCCTCCTGACTGCATTTGATGAGCGAGCGTACAAAGTAGAGAAGGGGAAGATGTAGTATAAATCAGTGGCCAGTCGGCTGATCACACCGCAGGGCATAGACTGTATCAGGGCTATGCAGCCAAAGAAAACAAAAAAGGGTATGCAGCAGTTTTTGGGTCTGTGCAACTATGTTTGGCAATGGGTCTTCGATTATAGCTTGCTTGTTGCCCCCTTACTTGAGGCAATGAAAACAGCAAAAGTTGGACATGAGGAATTAGCATGGACACCTGAGCTGCACAATGTTTTCTGCAAGCTAAAGACAGAGATCACACATTCTCCCATGTTAGGGACACTGGGTTATAGGAAGGAATTCTTCCTATTCAGCCACAGTGATGGGCGAGTCATGTCGGCAGTCTTAACACGAAAATACCCTATGCGACACAACCCCTCGGGTACTACAGCAGGCTCTTAGACTTAGTCATGCAGGGTAATTTCCCCTGCGACCAAGTGCTAGCTGTAGTGTCCTTTGCCATTGACAAGAAGACCTCCATTGTGACAGGACTGCTCCGAATGATGTATGCAGAGCATTCAGTGTTTGTGGTTATCCAGAAAAGCAAAGGAACCATTTCACTGGGCATGAACGAGAACTGTGGCACGATACTGCACATTCCAGATCTGCAATGGGGCACCTCAATGACGATGGACACCTACAAGCAGTGCAGTGAGCTTGTTTATACTCAGCTCACCACTCTGTTTCCCCGTCACCATCCACACCCCAACACTGGTCAAACCCAGAGAAGACCTGTCTGAACTGGTCTAACACCTGTTGAGGAAGAAAACAACATTGTTGCATCAGGCTTGAAGGAGAAGAACTGCTGATTATTTTGGTTGGGCTAAGTACAAGGACATTCCTAAGGAGTTTAGACTGTTCACTGATGCTCAAGTATCAGCAGGAGGGTCTATACCTTTCTTCATCTTGCAGAAAAAAGCAAATGCTCACTGGTTCGAGATAACACAGTGGGAGATACTCAAAATGACGAATAGTACTGAGCTCGGCCTTAATGTAATTAAACAAGAACTAAGAGCCATTCTCCTCATGATGATTAAACATTGATATGTTTTGGACTTGATGACCGCAAAGGAGGATGGGGTGTGTGCCAAGACTGGTGCATCCTGCTGCACCTATATGCCTTGCCATGATATGGACAATGAAACTTTGGCACTTGACATTCAAGCATTGCACCAACTGCAGAGAGACATGCATGATGATGGAGGCGCCCCTGAGCAGTAGTGGTTCACAAACTGGTTTTCCTGACTCCCCTGGTGGCTGACCTGTTTGTGTACATCATTGTTGCTCATTTTCATTGTTACTCTTTTTGTGAGGTTTCCTACAACTTGGGGTTTCCTTCTGTAAAAATGCAGTCCTCAAAATGGGTAGGGCACAAATAGAGAGGGAGGTGGAGCAACAAAGTGTCACCACTGTGAAATATGGGCTTGATGGTGTAGTTGAAAATTCAACTAAAGGGGGGATTGTTAACTTCGGTGTCGACATCGGACCTAACAATACACACAATAATAAAACACCCTTATACACGAACTATACATTTTCATACACAAACAAAGTCACATCACCCCTGTTGGATTCTCCTGTCATGAACTCTCCATCAATCTCAGCACATAGATACGTTGTCAGGCAGGCTTTGCGGCCCAGGGCTGAAGGTTAATGACTGGCAGGTCACAGGTGGGGTAACACTTAGGTGACAGCCAAATACACAAGCTTAGATCAGATCCCACAAATAGGTAGCTACACTACAATGGTCCCTGGAGTTTAAGTGACACAGGCATTCCTAAAACACCATAAAGTCAGATGCCACACATACTTAGGTACACTCAGCCAAGCAGGACACAGCACACTCAGCACATGCAGTCAACTAAACGCCCCTCAGGCCGGACATTTGGACACATGCTCACTGGCCCAGATGATGTCCATGCCAGATAGTGTTCCACCTCCATTCCTTACAAGGAAATTGTATCTGCCACTCCTTGTCAATAGTTTGCATATTTCACCAGGAAAAGAATGTGTATGTGTTTTAATGCTCTCAGAGAAATTTATGAAACATTGGTCTTTACAATGTTCTATGTGAGACAGTTCTCAGACCCAGGTGCTGTAACTGCTCTCCTGGCCATAATGTTTACTTAAATAAACTGATAACTCTTTTGCCAGCCGCCTCTTGTCTCTTGTTTTTTAAGGTAAAGTCTCATTCGAGCAATACTTACCTTGAAATTCTAGCTCAGAATCTCCAAAATGACCATACTTACATCCTCCCAAAATTGCATCAGGGCGAACATGTGCACATCATTTGCCTCTTAGGTAGCACAATTCTGGCACAATGCTCCTCGGGCTCCTGCCATTTTTGAGATCTTAAGCGGAATCCAGTATGTCCTGTGCAAAACAAAAAAAGTATTCCTCTTGAGTGAGGTAGGTTTTATCACAGCATATAAAAATTGTATTGATACTTGCTAGATCTCCATCTGCTGGTTAGGCAACTGGTCTTCCCAAACTGCATGGAGCTGTGGTCTTGTTGAGTCTTCAGCCTCATAAGAAGATTTTCCCACATGGCACCCTCTTTTTTAACCAAACCAAAAACAAAGCTGGTTTCTCTAATGCCTAGATCTAGATTATTTTTATCTTGTTCTATTGTTCTACTCTATGAGGAGAGTTGCATGAATTTGAACTTGGAAAGCCTGGAGTTGGGCTTCCCACAAAAATACTCCCATGATCTCAAACCCTCCCTCCCCTCTACGGCCCCCAGGCTGTAAGCCCAACTTCTTTAAGCGTCACTCAAGGCATCCTTCGAGCATTCTGGGTTACCTGGGGAGTCCTAAAAGAGAGTAAAATTGGAGTAGTATATAATTGTCAATCTAGACCCTCTGCAATACCATACGTAGGCCCCTATTCTGAGAGCCTTTAGTCTGACTTTTTATAAAACTTTGGAGAACCAAATTTGTGGAGAAAACCATTGCTCCAGTTATGGGTGTTTAATTTTACAGTGCCACAATTGCCCCCTGGAAGATCGATCGGCAGAACCTAATGACATTCTGAACAGTGGCGCCTCCTCCGCTAAGGCAGTGCGCAGTGCAAAAATGGAAAAATAAAATGATAATAACACAATGTTTTTATCATTTTATTTTTCATCCGGAGCCAGGTTAGGGTGGGGCAGGGCTGGGTTGTTCCACATGGAGGAGGAGTATGTGCACCAAAAATGCGCATCACAGTTTGCCCATTCGTGTTGGGCCAGCCAAACAGACATGCACATTTACCATTTCTCCACCCGGCTATTGCACAGCCGGGTGGAGAACTCCCTGCCTGAGCGCTGACCCAGGCCGCTCAGACCAATCACGACACTGATGTCATGCTGGTGACAGCAGTGTTCTAATTGGCTTAGGGAAGTCTGGGAGCCTGTGTGCTACCAGGTGCCAGGAAGAAGACGCAGGAGAGACGGAACCTGTCCATGGGATGGAACAGTGTAGTGGCAAGTATGAAGGATGCGAGGCAGCCGGGTTGCATTGTAATATCTTTTATTATCTTGCCGCAAGAAACAAGGCCCACGAGGAGCCGGCGAGCGCGCAACACTGCGCTTCTTCGCGCTTCTCTCCTTCTCGGCCGCGCCGCCCCCTGACGTCACGACCGTCCTCGATACGGATTGGTCGTGACGTCATGAGGCGACCAAACATAGAAGACGGACCAATTCTGTCCCTCCCGGTCTCGTACGTTAACTCACGTACGACAAACAGGTAAGAATTCTTTTTTATTTATTTATTTTTTCTAATCCCCCACCCTGCCCCGACTCCCCCGTTCAGTAGCAGCCGCTACTGATTCAGAATCATTTAAATTGTACAGCCAAATAACAGAATTGAATGTCTTGCTATTTGTCTGAAACCTCTCCTCAATTTCGTCGTTAATTTTCCCATGATATTCTGGCACTTTTCGGGGCCCAGATAAAACTACTTTATATCTTATAGAGTACTTGCTTCTCAAAATTGAGAGGTATGCAGCTAAAAGTAAATTTTGATCAGATTATTCCGTCCGTAAATTGAAAGCGGAAGATTCTACCACTTCTCTAGTAGTTTTTTTTTTTTTTATTCTTCCTGAAATGCCAATGCTAAATTTGGCCATCATGATAAAATGTGTCTTGAATGTACTTGGAAGCATTCTTCTAAACGGTTTATCCAAATTTACATTATATTGCAAAGGTTTAATTTAAATACAAAGTTCATTATTCGTGTCAAAGCCAGTTTTTTTTTCAAAACAAGAGTTGTTGCAGTATACTTTTGTTTTATTAAAAATGTTGCTAATACGTATACAGTTCAAGTATGTTATATGATACTGCTGGTGAGTTCATGTCCGACTTGCACCTTTAAAAGGCAGAGCTGCCTTGTGGCCTCAAGCAATGGCTGCCTTCCAGTCTATCGGGGCTTTTTATCCAGTTGTGCTGTGTATATAAGCCAAATCTTTTTGTTTTAAAGTAAATGGAAACCCGAGTGAATACAAATTGCAATTGGGTAAAGATACAGGCGAAACTAAAAGTTTCTTAAATGACCTGAAGGCAAGTAGTAGCTTCAGACAGGCCTGTGCAAGCAGGTCTCTGGATTGCCCACATTGCTTTTTGCTGGATGAACATAAAATGCTTACCTTTGCTTACTATTGCAGAGTATTTACAACATTTTTCAGAAGTCTTAAAAGTGCATTTTTTTCCCCGGATTACTGGAGGAAAGAATTTATGTGTGACCTATTCATCTAGGCACTTTATCAAACTGCTGCTGTCACAAACATGTGGATTCAAATCACTCAGAAGTGTCAGGAATGCCTACAGGCTCAAATTATGTGGAACATTCATTAAACATTGACAGTTCGTATTGAGACACAGCTAACAATTCTCTATCTTCTAAATTATTAACTCACAGCTCATGTGTAACAAAAAAACTGAAGTTTCAGCCAAAGGAATAATACACACAAGAAGGACTTTAAAGAACCAATTCAAACCAAATACCTTTTAGTGGAAGCAACCAATTGGGAAGCTATAAGAATAAAAATTCAGTTCAAAGCAAGCACCCCTAACTAGTGTTAATCAATAAAGAAGCATCAGGAAGCCCCAAGCAATGGACCAGCAGTCATCACTTAGACCACAGTCCAGGGCAGAATCAGCCTTTGTTCAGTAGATCGACAGCACTCTCGTCATTATCAACAGTCCCCTCACCCTCCTGGATATTTCTGGAGCATTCATTATATCTGCCCATCGAACTGCGATCAATTACCCTGACTTAGCACATGGGCTTTGATGTTGATGGCATCATCTTCAAATGGGTCTCTTCTTATCTGACCAGTGGATATCAGTTTTTCCACATGAAGTCCATCACACCTACTTCTATCTCTCTCCTAGTTCATACATGTTCAGCTATGACATGCGTCTAAATCACATACTTTTAATTCTCTGCTATCTAATTCGCGTATGTCTAACTCACACGTTCTATGCACTCAAGCTCACTCATAACCCAAATATTCCTTACTAACTCATAAAGTGCTAAGAATTCATTCCGAGCTTCCCTTATATTAAATAACTGCTAAACCGACCCCTCTCATAACTCACTCGTGATTTACTGACTCCTAACCAGAGATTATGGATTTAAATATCTACAAAGTAATCTGTGAACAAAAGTATTGACGTGTTATATATATTACCAAAGTAGCAATTCTCAATACGTAAAATTAAAAGACAAAAATATATACTATTCAGCCATTATATCCTATGGAACTCGTAATATGGCTGGTGGTATATCCGTCACTTTACCGTCACTTTTGGGACGGATTAACACCTCCTCCAAAGTTGTAATAACCCCCATAGTCTTGCAAATTATTGTTAGAAATAATTAAAGTCATTAACTATACTAATTATTATATAAATATTTTAATATCTTTATATATGTGGGTAGGTATAGATAGATGTGCGTTTCTATAGGAGAAGCCTTTTCTAGGTTTGCTAGTAACTTTGGTGCCGTTTGACAAATCTTCATAAAACTTTCCAA
The DNA here is from genome assembly GCF_031143425.1 of Pleurodeles waltl. NCBI lineage: Eukaryota > Metazoa > Chordata > Amphibia > Caudata > Salamandridae > Pleurodeles > Pleurodeles waltl. The sequence continues at coordinate 587,807,369 of NC_090438.1, read as the reverse complement.
CAAAGTGCTCTTTTCTGCTTAGTTTCTTCATGAGAAGTTTCTGGGTGATCCGTCAAGCAGGGGGCTAGAATAGGGGAAGTCCCAAAAAGACATTTTTTTTAATGGGCTATAGCCCAAAAAGCTGAACGGAATTACACTAAATTTAGCAGTCAGCTAGATCTTGGTCACAAAAGTTTGCTGTTTGTGATTTGGTTTAAATCCAGTCAGTAGTTTTTGTGCATTTGTATGTCTGAACAATTGAGTTTATGAAAGGCTCGCAAGAGTCCTACAGTCAAGGAAATTTAAAAATAGAGCCAAAATGGATTGTTCGAGAGGCCTATTTTTCCCGTCTCCATCCCGTGACAGCTCATGCTTAATTGGTTTGCTGCACTATGAGGAGAAATGTTGTGACTGCCATTTCAGGAACCAGTCCCCACATCCTCAAATTTAGAAAAATAAGCTACAAGGGGATGGGGTAGCGGTATCCTGATCATGTGAGGTATGGGGGCCGGAGAGTGGTCAGAGAGACCCCACATAGGCCCAAATGTCAAATAAAAGTTTTGGGGGGGATTTGCAATCCTGCAGGTGTCTCACAGGTCCTAGCGTGGCCCCTACATTCCTGGAGTGCTTCTCTAGTGGGACACCCAGGGAAGAAAAATAATAAGTTGAAAAGAATGGCCATGTTTGGTGGGGGGAAGAACAGGCTCTGCGGCCAACCCCACACTGTGCACGGTCGAAGGTAAGGGGTTATCTTCCCGTGGTGTTTGGTTGCAGGCCAGCCCACCCCATGCTGTACAGCACAGGGTTAACTTTACGTATCATAATAAAATATTACTTTACATTAAAAAATAGAGAAATTCACTAAGAAAACCAAAGATTAAAGTAACATTATACTTAATTATTGTAATTATATCTTGCTTTACATATAAAAAAATCTTTAGAAATTGACTGAAAAAAACCAAAGGTTAAAATAAAGTTTTAGTTAGGTGAAAATTGCAGTGAAAATGAAACATATTAAACGAAAAAATACTGAAATTCACTAGTTATAGTTCTCTAAAGGAACTATAACTTGTGTTTTAAATTAACTCCCTTCCCATGCATTGCTTATGACCTAACATATTGCAACACTCATGACATGACAAATGAACTGACATCATTGATGATAATACTGTGCATGGAGGGGGCGCAAGCTATAGTTACATTAGGGCATGAGTAATAGTTACATGAGATAACCATAACTGGTGATTTTCTGTGTATTTTTAAAGTTAAAAATGTTATGTTGTCACTGTAATATTTACCTAATTATAACATTGATAACGCGTCCCTCAACATTATTTATCTTTTGGGTTTTTTCAGTGACGGGATACATAGATGTAGACATGGATTAGAAATAGATATAAATACTGTAAGAAATGGGGCCTCTAGTTGGCAGTCAGTTTACCCCGTGTGGAAGTAGGGACCCTCCCTCTAATCAGGATAAGGGAGATACACGGAAAATAACCCCTGATCACCCCCTTGGTAGCTTGGCACAAGCAGTCAGGCTCATCTCAGAGGCAATGTGTAAAGCATTTGTACAAACACACACAGTAACACAGTGAAAACACCACAAAAGGATTACACACCAGTGTAGAAAAATTGTCAATATTTATCTAAATCAAACAAAACCAAAACAACAAAAAGCCAACATACACAGGCAAAGATATTAATTTTTTAAGTAAAAAGAGTCGTAATCTATAGAAATCAATGGATGCACAAAGTACCTGGTATGCATCAAACAATAAAGCAGCACAGGTGAGTGTGCATCAAAAAAGCAAGCAATGCATTGATTCCTTACGCTCAAGTGAGACTGTGCATCGATTCTTTCTCCACCGGGTAAGCAATGCGTCGATTCTTTCCTCGCAGGTAAGGAGTGTGTTGGTTTCCAGACAAGCAGCCTCAGGTCTGTGCAGTGATGTTGAAGATTTTGATGCCCCGGGTCGATGAGTGGTAAGTTCTGACGTGCTGTGGGAAGGGTCCATGTTGAGAAAAGGTGTTGCGTCAATTCTCCAGCAGCGAAGCAGGCACTGCATTGAATTTTCAGCCGTGGGACAGGTGATGTGTCGATATTTCTGATGGGACTGGATTTGGCACCACTTAGCAAGTCAGGACTCTCAGCAGAAGAGCCCAGGAACTGGCACAGGAAGTCTTTTATGTCCCTGAGACTTCAGAACAGGGGACAAGCTCGGTCCAATTCTTTGGAGAAACTTCACAAGCAGGATTTCAGAAAGCAAAGTCCAGTCCTTTCCCTCTTAAGGCAGAGACAGCAGTAGGCCAGAGCAGAAAAGCAACAGGCAGAGTGAAGAGTCCTCATCAAGCATCAAGCTCTTTTCCTTGGCAGAGGTTCCTCTTGATCCAGAAGTAATCTTAAGTTGTGGGTCAGCAGTCCAGTAGTTATACTCATTTCTGTCTTTAAAATAGGCAAACTTCAAAGGAAAGTCCTGCCTCCTCCTTGCCCTGCCCCAGACACACACCAGGTGGTTGGAAACTGTATTGTGAGAGGGCAGGCACAGCCCTTTCAAATGCAAGTGACAGCTCCTCCCTCTCACTTCAGCCAGGCAACACTCATCAGGATATGCAGGACACACCTCAGCTCTCTTTGTGTCACTGTCTAGAATGAATTCACAAACAGCCTAACTGTCAGTCTGAACAGACGTGTATTCAGTAGCCAGGCAGAAGCACAAAATGGTTAAGCAAGAAAATGCCTGCTTTCTAAAGGTGTTTTTTTCAAACAGACAATCTAAAAACCAACTTTACCAAAAAACGTATTTTTTAATTATGAGTCCAGAGTCCCCAAACTCCATATCCCCATCTGCTCCTAATGGGAAACTGCTCTTAAAAGATATTTAAAGGCAATCCCCATGTTAACCTATGGGAGAGATAGGCTTTGCAAAAGTGAAAAACAGATTTGGCAGTATTTCACTATCAGGACATGTAAAATACAAAGGTTCATGTCCTACCTTTTAAATACATTGCACCTTGCCCACGGGGCTACCTAGGGCCTACCTTAGGGGTGACGTACATGTAATGAAAGTGAAAGTTTGGACCTTGCAAGTGGGTGCACTGGCCAAGTCGAATTGGCAGTATAAAACTGCACACACAGACACTGCAGTGGCAGGTCTGAGACATGTTTACAGGGCTACTCATGTGGGTGGCACAATCAGTGCTGCAGGGCCACTAGTAGTATTTGATGTGAAAGCCATGGGCAATCTTGGATACACCAATCACCAATACAATTTAAACAGAGAGCATATGCACCTCAGCACTGTTTAGCAGTGGTAAAGTACCCAGAGTCCTAAAGCCAACAAAAACAGGTCTGAAAAAAATAGGAAGAAGGAGGTCAGAAAATCAGCCTTGGGGACAGCGTGGTGACAGGGGCAGCAATGATGGAAGAAGCCGACATGGGGTTGTGGGCAAAGATATTTGACTACTCTACATGCACTAGCAGCCAGGTAGAGGACCCGGCAGAGAATGTTAGCAATCCAAGCAGTGGCCAGGGGTTTGTGACTGTAGCTGCAGCAAGTAGACCACCCCAAGTACTCATGCAGCTTTATCATGTGAAGGTGTGCCTAAGGAGGGGAAGGTCAGCTTGACGATCGGTACAAACATCCCCCTGGAGAGAGAGTAAAGGCTATTGATGGTTCACAGTGTCCTGGAACTGATGAAAGGCCCACTTGGCAGGGGCCTCAAATGGTACATCATACGCCAGAGATACGGACCATGGTATCAGATCAGCCCTTTGAAGGTACTGTTGGAAGTGAATCTGACCAAAGTACAGCAGCATAACTACGGGGGCCTGGAGCTGACAGTGGAGGAAAATGTTCCTATGTGCAGTTCCAGTATAATGGGATCGGCTTTGGCTGGGGGCCTGCCAGGGACATTGGACAACAAGGTCAACAAGAACAATAATGCTCATCAGTACCAACCCAAACCTCAGGGCTGCCTGCTTATAGTCCCTCTAAAGGTGCGATCTGACCTTGAATCTGCCAATACGTTTTTTTCCTTGTCAGGCTGGTCTGGGAACAAGAGCCAGGATGAGAGTCAGGGGAGGGCTAGTCCATCAAATGCGGTAACAGATTTGAGCAGTGTAGAGGAAGACCATGGTGTCCCCTCTGTTGAAGTCCCCTGTAATAGTATTACTACAGTTATGAAGAGGGGGAGGAAAATGCTCCTGCAAGTGAAGTCTAAAGCTGTTACAAAGGCTCTTATTTGGGACTACCCAGATTCTCAAGTTTTGGTAGAGGACTCCCATCAAACAGTGGTGTGGAATCTGAAGGTCAAGAGTCAGTGTGTCTGGGAGTCATATATCAGAGTATAATGGCCCTGCGGGGCAAAACCCGGGCAGAGAACCAAAATACCCAGTCTGCATGCCGGGAGCTTCAGGGGGCTATCAGATGGGTGGCAAAAACTTGCTCAGAATTCACAACTAGACTGGAAGGAGCTGAAGATAGAATAGTAAAATTGGCAAGTGGAACAGCACCTCAGAAAAATGCAATAGGGTCCCTAGAATCCCAAATGATTGGCACTCACTGGAAACTCTACAACTTCGAGAAAAAGTTAAGACATAATAACCTAAAAGTCCTGGGTATTTCTGAGGTCAGGAGGGGGATGAAACCCACAAGTATATTATTGCCCTCCTCAAAGGTGCGTTTCTGGAACTGGGCAGTTGGGGATGGGAGCAAGAAATACACCGTGCTCATAGATTCCCTTTCAGACTGAATGTGCAATCACTGCAGGAAAGGCATAAACCAAGGGTGCTATTAATCTATGTAGGAAGTTTGTGCGGTGGCAAGCTGTTTTTGATTTGGCTTGTCCATACTACAAGCGCTCAGGGGAGGGATGATCATTTTCTGCTAGGCCTGATTATTGTCATTATACAGTAGAGCGACGTTGTCACCTACATCAGTTAATTCAGCCCTTTCAGGTGAATGGGGCTCAGGCTTATCTGATGCAGCCAGCCAAGCAAAAGGTGATTTGGCATGACAAATCTCAGTTTTTTACAACAGATATAAAGGCATGAGAGTTTCTTCATAGCCTAGTCTGAGAATAGCATTTTCACTGGTATTGCACAGGACAGTGGACTCTGGTAGTCGTGTTTTCTGGCTTCATTTTCCCTCATGGAATATCTGGTTTCGCTTTCTGTCCTGTGTTTCAAGGGTGGGGTCGATTGGAGTAGTGAAATGCGTTTTTTCACATGAGGCTGGGCATACTGGGAGGGTCAGCAATCCATCACATACCTAGGTGGTCCAATTGCTTTCATGAAGAGGTGGGATGGGGGAATGAAAAGGGAGAGGGGGAGGGGCCCAGGAGGCAGGGCAGTGGGGGGGAAGCAGAGGTGGTGGGATGGATGAGACGGCAGGTTGTGGGGAGAGGGCCTGTGAGTATGTGGAGCTCTTTGAGAAATAGTGTGCCAGACAGGGGATCAAATTGGGTTTATGAAAAGGTGTACAGTTTAATAATAGTAACTCAGCAGCAGTCAGAAAGCAATGGCATCATAACTTTGCAAACAATGGCTATGGATAGAATACATATTTGTACTATCAATATTTCTGGTCTTACTGAAAAAAGCCAGCAGAGTCGCCCTTGTATTACGCTACATGAAGGCAGATGTAATCTGTCTATAAGAGACCCACATCCCTTGAGACAAGTGAGCCTGGCTAGAATACCTAGAACTGTCTCTGATAGCATCCACTCATCAGGGATTTATATCAAGAGGGTGGTTATACTAGCTAATAAAGTGTTCTGCTTGTGCAAGCGGATCAGGGAGGGCAAAGGGGGTCGTTGAACAATTGTTCAGTGTAATATACATGGGGCTTGTTGGCGATTTGTTCTATATGTGAGTATAATACAAATGAGGCAGATGTGCTAGATTGTTTTAATACAGAACTTGTTCTTTGGCCTCACCCCTTGGTGTTCTGTGGGGATTTACCCAGGGTCATGTCAGATCATAAACCCTTAAATCTGAAAATTACTATAGAGACTGGGGAGATTCACAAGAAATCCTGGTAGAAAATGATTATTAGACCAAGTATATAGGGATCATATGTCCTGATGGATTACTGAATTTTTCATAAATAATAGAGGAACTGCTTCAGTAGGGTCTGATGGGGATTTCTTTAAAGCTGGGGTGAGATTTGCAGTATGCCCGATAGGATGAAGGTGGTAAAAAGTGAACTTGTCAGGTATATTCAGAGTGGGCAGGATCCACTTCAACTACAGCAAGAGATGGAAATACTCAAGTTGTTAGTTAATAGACAATTTGGCACTGAGGTTGCAGCTAAATATCACCTATACACGATGAAATGTTATGAATTAGGGAAGGCTACGGGCGAAACCAGTCAGACAGAAAGATGTAGCAAATCAGCTTGTGGCCATAGAAGATCAGGCTGGCCATCTGTGTTAATCCCCCAAAGACATCCTAAGGCATTCCGGGAATTCTGTGTGGCTCTTCATACTGGAGAGTCACCTTTCCTAGAAAGTAGCAGTGCAGACTTTCTTCAAGGGCTACCCACACCTAAGGTTAATAAAGGGGAAGAGGGCATGTTAGAGGCTTCTATAACTGCTGAAGAAATCAACAAAGCAATTAGTTGGTTAGCGTCTGGGAAGGCCCCAATTATATCCTGGTTGAGTTTATAGACCTTTCTTCTGAGAAAATCAACAGCATATGTTGCTGACCTTCCCGCAGGCCCAATTAGGGACAATTCTAGGATCATGGGAAGCAAGTAACATTGTTGGGTTGAGCAAGAAGTGGAAGCTCTCAGAATTACCAGGTTCATACAGGCCGATTTCTCTTATCAATTATGATGCCAAAATTTATGCCAAGATATTGGCCAGCAGACTAGGGAAAGTGATTTCTCCCTTGGCATCTCCACATCAACACAAGTTAATTCCGGGCAGAAGTACAACAGAACACGTCCGTAGAGTGATTACACTTTTTGACACCACATCAACCATAGGGCTGTCATTGGGTCTTTCTTTATTCAATGCAGAGAAAGCGTTTGATCGCGTATCATGGCAGTTCTTATGGGCAGTGCTACAATATAAAGGCTTTGGTAGTAATTTTATTTGATCTATCCGAGCTCTGTACAAGATCCCAAGTGCTAGACTCAGGATACTGCGGCGAGAGTTGGACAGCTTTATCATTTCAAGGGGTACTAGACAAGACTGACCATGCTCCCAGCTCTTATTTGCTTTTTATATCGACCATTTCCTACAGAAGCTAGAGGAAAGTGGCACCATCAAGCCTGTTATAGTTTATCAAATTAAGTATGAGACCCTGGCACATGCAGACGATATTGCAATCCTCACAGCGGACCCATGTACGGCGCTCCCTGAGATCGAGGCTCAGGTTTGTCTGCTCGGGGTACATTCAGGCTATAAGCTCAGTGAACAGAAGACACAAATACTTTGTACTGAGGGTATTACTCTGAAGGATTCTCGAGTAGTGACTGAGGCCGTGTATCTGGGCGTGAAACTCACCACAGATGTAGATAGGATTGTCTAGATAAATATGTCTCCAATCTTAGATAACATTCAGCAGGTGTTGATGAGGGTAGATCGCCTGCACTTGACTATATTTGGCATTGATAATGTCTTAAAAATGAGTATCTGCCAAAGGTATTATACCTTTTCAGAACAATCCCGCTAGAAATTAATAAATGCTAGCTCTCAAGCATGGAAAGCATTTGTAGCAGGTTTCTCTGGGTGGGTCTCATAGACCTAGGAGAGCAGAAAAGTGGATGACTTTGCCACATCTTTGAGGGGGTGGTCGGTTCCAAGCTTTAAATTCTATGATTGAGCTTTCAAGTTACAGCACATGGGTATCTTGCTCTCTGACACATGTAGTAAAATCTGCCTCGCCAAATCTACTACTATCCATGAGATAAGTTTGGAACTAAGGCAAAGAATATTTTGGTTTGAATTTAGAACTGAGCTGCTATAAAAAATTCCTAGATTCAAAATTGTGAAGGTGGCATTTAAGATATGGTCTCAGGTCAAGCAGCTGTTGTTTTCTTCCGAAGCTAAATCTATATTCACCCATGACTGCTGATGCTTTACTCCCACCTGTATTTTGGGATTATGTAGCTACTAAATGGGTTTGGAAGGGGTCACATCTTTGGAATATTTTTACACCAATGCACAAATCTACACATTCACTGAATTACAGAAGTGGTTCGGCCTCCACAGGTGAGATTTCTTCAAATTCTTGCAGTTGCAGAATTGTTAAGCAGACATTTGAGGGATTTAAAATTGGTTACTTATCAAGTCGAAGACATCAAACAGAAAGCTAGGATTGGTATGATTTATGATATATTGATACAGTCGTTTACTGATGATCTTGAGGCACAAAATACCAAGTGGGAGGCTTGGTTGGGGATAGAAGGCCCCTACTTAAAGGAATCTCTAGAGCTGGGGAACAGCGTTCACTTAACTGCAAGTTTAAAAAGCCAGCACTTCATGACAATTTTCAATCTCAACTATACTCCGGCAAAGGTGGCAAAATAGGGCGGTAGGTTTAGGGGCAACAGATGCAATAGATGTGGGACCCAGGAGGCAGATTTTTTGCATTCTTTTTTTGCTTGTCCTAAATTGCAAGGTTTTCTGTATGAGATTGAAAGCTTCTTGAGAGGAATAATGGGGGTCCATCTTAACATCACTCCGGCCTTGATGATCTTAGGGGTAATCGATTCTCCTGAAGATAATGAGGGATTAAAACGGGAGGCATAGCTTCTATTCATGCTATGTCGGTTGCCCAGCTCTGCATCGCCTCTCAATGACTTAGTGTTGACCCCCCCCCATGTTTATAGCATGGAGAGCTAGGCTGCTAGCAATCTATCATATGGAGACATCACTATACAAAAAGCGGTGGGGACTTAGGGTATGGGCCCCAGTCATCAAATGGTTGAAGGGATTGCTGCGGTAATATTAAGACCAATGAGATGTTTATAATCACTCACTGATCGGAAATATTTATTCTTTCTTTTCTATTTGCTGCATTGTTTCATTGACTCCTGTCATGTGTGATGCATTTTTTATGATTCAGCTCATCCAAATCTTGTTTCTGTATGAATATTAAGATTTATGCTTATATATATTTAAGAAATTCTTGATGCATTGCCAGTATTCAGTACGACATGATTTAGGCCCTCATTCCTACTTTGGCGGGCGGCGGTCGCCGCCCGCCAAGCGGGAACCGCCAGAAGACCGTACCGCGGTCAAAAGACCGCGGCGGTCATTCTGACTTTCCCGCTGGGCTGGCGGGCGACCGCCAAAAGGCCGCCCGCCCTCCCAGCGGGAAAGCACCAGCAACGAGGAAGCCGGCTCCGAATGGAGCCGGCGGAGTTGCTGGTGTGCGACGGGTGCAGTTGCACCCGTCGCGATTTTCAGTGTCTGCCAAGCAGACACTGAAAATCAATGTGGGGCCCTGTTAGGGGGCCCCTGCAGTGCATGGGCACTGCAGGGGCCTCCAGGGGCCCCACGACACCCGTTCCCGCCAGCCTGGTTCTGGCGGTGAAAACCGCCAGAACCAGGCTGGCGGGAAGGGGGTCGGAATCCCCATGGTGGCGCTGCTTGCAGCGCCTCCGTGGAGGATTCACAGGGGCAGCGGGAAACCGGCGGGAAACCGCCGGCTACCCTTTTCTGACCGCGGTTTTACCGCCGCGGTCAGAATAGCCCCAGAAGCACCGCCAGCCTGTTGGCGGTGCTTCCTCCGTCCCCTACCCTGGCGGTCTCGGACCGCCAGGGTAGGAATGACCCCCTTAGTGTTATTCATATGATTTATTAGATATTTTGTTTATTATATTTATGTTTGGTATGGTATTTTGATACTTTTGGAATAAAAAATTTAAAAAAGAAACCAAGGTGCAATTTTAGGCCAACCGCAAAGGAACCCAGGTTGGATAGACCAAGTAGACCAGTTGTGGTGAAAGTCTAGAAGTCAGAAAGTTCAGAAAAGTTTCTAAGTCCCACTTGTCTGGAGGAAACGTTTTCAGAAATTTCTAAACTTGCTTTTTGTGTCCAAACAAGCACAGGAGTATGCTTTTAAATGTCCCGTAGAAATTCAGGGGAGGCACTTAGACACACTTGGAGTGTCAGGCAGAGGGTAACCGCAGGGTCCAGTCCATGTTCATTTTCCACTCATCATCTGGGAACTTCCAGAAAAAAGGCCTCTTGCAGCATGTTGTCTCCCTGTAGCCACACAGGAGGACAGCCAACTGAGTCTTGGAGTCCATTTCTTTGCCTTTGGTAGAAAAGGGGGCTGGTCCAGCCCTCAGAGCTACCACCAGGTCACAGACAGAAGGTCCTGTCCTCTTTTGGTCTTTTGCAGGTACAACGAGTGTTCTATGAAGGGGTTTGAAAGTGCCACATTTATGCCTGGCCCAGTTAGTGAGTGGAATGACTCCTGGACCCTCTCTAAGTCAATGGGTTTGAAGTTCCTGGAGCCAACCATACTCACTTTTTTAGATGTTCCTGTTTACCTTGCTGTAAACAGGCCATAAATGCCATTTGTCAGGGTATTTTCTTGATAGTGAAAGTCTTCAGCCACACTAAACCTGGGTTATGGGGGCTAGGTGTGTGTGCGGAAGTTTCATAGGGATTCCCAGATCTAACTCTAAAATCTGGCACTGAACCCACAACAAACACAGAGGGGTCTTTTGTCAACCAAAAAGGCGATACACAAAAATATCCTTGGCATCCTATCCTCTCCCTTGTGCCGCAAGTGTTACATGTAGCTCAATAAGGATGATATCACAGGATACCCACAGCTCCCATTCTGAATATTTATACCTAAATGGCTCAGTTAGATATGTTCAAGGAGGAGGAGAAGGTGCTTGCAGCAAGCAGTTTGCCGTGTGCAATGGGTGAAAAGAGCAGCTGGGAGAGCTATGGGCGGCTCAGGCAGCACTGGGAGATCATAGTCGGACTTCGCTTCCCATCTCCCAATAGCAGTCAACTGAGGGAGATGGAGATAGGAGCCTTCACAAGGCTTCAGGATGTACTCATTGCGAGGTGAGGTGCAGCAATAAGCAATAGGCTGAAGGCTCCTTGCGGAGCATGGAGACCGCCGGTATTAGGCAGGTACGGCTTGTATTTGTTTGAGGTGCCTGCACGCCCGTTGACACAAGCACCATTGCCAGAGTCTATTGTCTCTCTTTGTTGGTCCCCTTTGGCTACCTTTGGCCCCCTTTGGCTTCCTTGGGCCTATTTCAGTGGACTGCTGCCACCTGTTGAGGTGTTTGAGTGCCCACTGCACTGGATGATGTAGGATTTTTTTTCTCTATATCTTTGCCAACATCTAGCAGTTTCCTTCACCACTGACTCTAAGGTGCGCTTGTGCAAAGCCATGTCTGTTGCTCCCCCACCCTGGACTGAGGCTGGGTAATAGTGTTGATATTGAAAAAGTTGATGTGCACAATGATACATTCATATATCAAAACGAAATCGAATCACTATTATCAAATTAACCCATCATGAACTCGCCATCAACCCAGACTCCGAAATACATAGTCAGGCAAGCTCTGGGATCTAGGCCAGAGGTTACTGATTGACAGGTCACAGGTCAGGTGGCACCTAGCCTGCAGAAAAATTAGTCAACAGGAAACTCTGATCAAACCCACAGAGAGGCGCAGTGATACCACAATGGTTCAAGGAGGCTGGCCCCAATAAAGCACACATGGCTGTAAGATTGCACCTGTTCCCAAAATACCATAAAGTTAGATGCCACATAAAGTTAGGAACACTCGTCCAATCAGAACAAAGCACACACAGTAACATGCAGTGATCACGTGCCCCTCATGCCAGACATCTAGACACATTACCCACTGGCCTTCATTGTATCCGTGCTCAAGGTCCCCCTGCAATTATTATCAGAGACTTTATTTACGACTCCAAGAAACCGGCTCACATCCTTTACCAAAGAAGGAATGCTGAAATTGTTTTATGATGCCCAGAATTTTTTTATAAAACACTGCTCAGATCGATTGTACCTTGAGACAGTCCTCAGACCTCTTTTCTATAACTGTTCTCCCGGTCGTAGTGTTTGATTAAACCAACTGTTCCTGTTTTGCCAAACACCTCTTCTCTTCAGTTTTTTCAAAGTAAATTCACATTTGAGCAACATTTGGCGAGCCAGATAGGAATGGTACCTCGGACCCGACTGAAGCCAAAGGAAGGGGACCCCACCCAGACGGATTCACATTTGCACAGCAAGAAAGGTGAGCAGACACCCTAATTGATTGGATGTTCTGCTGAATCCGTGGGCGGAGGTCCATCCTTAAGTCACGTTGAAGGGTAAGAGACTATGGCCCTCATTACAACCTCAGCGGTCTTTCAAAAAGACCGCTGAGGCTGTGGGAGACAGAATACCACCAGTGCCGGCGGTATTTCTGGCTCCCTAATATGACTTTTCCGTTGGGCCAGTGGACGGTAACAGTGTTACCGTCCGCTGGCTCAGCGGAAAAGTCACATCAACATTGCTGCCGGCTTGTAATAGAGCCGGCAGCAATGCTGATGTGCAGCGGGTGCAGTAGCTCTAGTCAGTGAAATGCGTGATGGGGCTATGCCTGGAGGCCCCTGCACTGCCCATGCCAAGTGCATAGGTAGCGCAGGGGCCCCCAGGGGCGCCCCAAGTCCCCCTTACCGCCAGCCTTTCCATGACGGTGTTTACCGCCGTGGCCAGGCTGGCGGTTGGGGATTATGGTGGTATAGTGGAGGGGCCGGCGGTATGGCCGTGGCTATTTTTGCCACAGTCATGATAGCTGGAGTAACACCACCAGCCTGTCGGCGGTGTTACCGCCAGCTTACCGCCGGCAGCCAAGGTCGGAATGAGGCCCTATGTCAGAGCCTTAGTACCAGCATTTGGCGTATGGCAAACTAGGAAGAAGTGTCAAAAAAACCTGAGCTCCCTGCCACTAACAAAAATCTGCCATGTTACCTATTTTATGTGTCTGGACGGAGTAGTCACAAGGTGGCCTCGGAGGCGTTCCCAGGGAGGTCACCTTTTTTTGATAGTCAGCACATTAGGAGAGGTGAATTTTGTTTGTCACTTGGACTTTTGGGTGTGACACTGAAGGTACGCTTCTCCCCTGGGTGTGATACAGGACTGAGGCCTCACTGCTTGTACGATTGAGTGTAACACAGATGGTGCGCATGGACCTTAGATGTGATATAGTGCTGGCACCTCAATATCGTTTTTTAGTCTAAAAGGGTTTTTTCAGTGCTCCCAGATTCTTTACACTGTTGGTATCTGAAAGAAGTGAGTGGTGTTGTTTGCTTCGACCGCTGAGCATCACACAGATGGTACGCCTGACCCTTGGATGCGATATAGACTGTGATTTGGACACTAGGGGCAAAAATTTGAATGTTGGAGAATAGGTGTAGCTTTTTTGGCAAAGAAGGGCCTGTGGTTGTCGAGTTAGTCCCTTTCTCTCCATAAATTGTTATTATCGTTGTCCCAGAGCCAATATTGAAAGACTACGAGGCTCACTAGTGCTGTGTACCCTGCAGAGCTTCCCCTTTTCACAGGGTGGCATGCGCTAGGAGAAGGCTAAGGTGTTTTTGACAAAATCATAATTTCTTTCTTTATTTTAATTGATGTGGTGCTGGCAAATCAAATGCAACTGTATTTTGTCTTGAGTATTGTGATTTATCAATGACTCAATGTACTATATGAAGGTGTTGATATTTTTCACAATCACTATTTAATACCAAAGTAAAGTATGAAATTTGATGCCAAATTTCATGACGTTTGAAAGAAGTGCACTTTCTTCTAGGTTGTGACCCTTCATTTGCTTTGTGTTCGTGCTTGTGAAATGTTCATGTTGATGAATTTAAAAATAACACCAGAGTAGAACTTAAGGTTACCTAAAACCTGAAAAGCTAGAGGTGTATCTGTCCCCTAAAAATCGGCTAACTTATCATGGAGTCGCCACTAAAACATGTGAAAACCAGGTTCTACACACAGACTTAAAAACCCAACAAGTTTTGCCATGAATGGCACACACACGTAGGTTTTGCCATGAATGGCACTTGCGTTGCCCTGGCCAAATGAAGACACACATACAGACCAAATACGTAGCACAAAAGAAGGACAGGAGAGAAGCACTATTAGAACTATGGGCCATCTTTAAGGAGGCCCAGACCGATAATCCTATCCCACAGTCGGCAAGCAAGGCGCCTGCACCTCCCCCGCCATATGCAGGAATGGGGGTGTTTACTCGATGCCTGCTATACCCGCATTAGGTAATACCAATTTGCTGGTTGAGGGAGTGGGAGGGTCTCCTACCGAACAATGAACTGTTAGGTCCAGTCATGACAGTATAATAAGCCAGCAGTCCCAGGCAATCCCAGCACCACACCAGTCCATCGCCAGAGCTCCCTAAAGTTCAACCCCCCCCATCGGTCGCATTCAAACCATCGAGTCCCAGCTTCACACAGAACATGCACTCCCATTGGTTCCAGTGAAAACACTTAGAAGTGGTTGGGCGGAACCAGGACATTACTGTGAAATCCCTGATCTCGGAGCAGGCGGTCCTGGTCAAAACAGCTGTGGCACAGAAGGTGGAATTAATAAGGGTACTAACTGAGAGGTTTGGATAAAGCACATAGTAGCAAGATTCGAGGAAGTAGTACAGGTGACTCCTAATGCTTGGACTAGGTCACAATCCTCCCTCCGCGCCCATAACAAGATAAACAATGGGGCCAACCTGGGTCAGCTCTGTGTCCGGTGGATGGCACATGCACCCACTCTCCCAGTCAGTGACTTGACAGTCCAAGGAGGAACCCATTATGACAGTGCTGGTCAATAGCACACTTTACACCTTCCTAATTGACACGGGGCAACAAAATCATGTTAGAGTTAGGGATCGTGCCCTTATCCAGAGCCTCCATGGACACGCAGGGGTTCTCTGGCACTGTTATTAGAGTTCCCTTCACAAAACTCCTTGAGTTAGATGTGGGAGGCAGCTGCATGAAGGGACAGCTGCTATATCACCCTCATCCTTGACTATAATGGCCAAACCAAACTTGACCATTCATTTCACAGAAAATGGGAAAATGACATGCTCAATCCCTGGTGTTACAACAGGAAAGTTTAAAATCTTTAACCAACCCACATTGCTCAGACCGGCCAATAAGACACCGCCAACCTGACAGCTTTTACTAACGTTGTCCTCACAATTATTGCTAATGCACCGGGACTGCTGGATCAGAGGCTACAGATGCCCCCTGAATTCATGTTGATCCAGGAGGGTCAACATGATATGAATACCCTGTAGGAGGCACTGCATTGCTTGGAGGACTTTGAGATGTGGCCCAAATACGGGATCTTGGTGGCCACTGAACAAGCAAACGCAATGTGGGCATGTATCATCTTTGTTGCACTCAGTCTCAGTATACGGAGGTAACTGATGACCACCTGTTCAGTGAGTGTCCATAGGCCTCAGAAATTGTCTCCACTGATTCAACTATGGTTAGGGTAGAACTGCTAAATGGGGCTCAGTTGATCATGGTGGTATTCACAACATGGCTGGAGCAAGACTTGTGAGCAGTACCACCACAGTTATGGTCGGAGGGACATTATGATGTTGGGCTCATCAATACTGCTGAACCAGTGAGGATAACACTGCAAGAAAGAGCCATCCTACCCCAGATGGGTCAGTATCTTCTCTCCATGGAAGCTGATGCGGGCATAGCACCCACAATCCAAGCACTAGCCGATCAGGAGGTTATCCACATGGGAGTCTCCCCCTGCAATACACTGATCTTCCAGGGGAGCGACCTGGTCTCTGGTGCAGGACTTGCACCCTCCCAATTACATTGTGGTCCCAAAATTCCTTGTGGTTCCATATTCTACCATCATACTAACTAAGATACCCATAAGCCTGCCATGACAGACATGACAGAATGCATTTTTTAGCATTCTGCTGCACCCCTACAGTCAGTACCTGACTGCATTCACTTTCTGAGGGGTTTAGGTGCTATACCGGAGAATATTGCAAGGGTACTGTGAGTCCCTCAGTATCTTCAATCAAGTACTAAGGCAGGACCTCACTAACTTCTGATCGAATAGCACCCTGATACAGTATTCTGATGACATCTTGATATACAGTCCCTCTGGGGACCTATGCCATCAGAACACAATAGCCCTCCTGACCACACTTCCTGGGAGAGGATACAAAGAAGAGAAGGGGAAGATGCAGTATGTACACCAGAAGGTTAGTTATCTGGGTCAACTGATCTCAGCAGGTGGTTGGCAGATCAAGCTGGAATGCGCAGATTCTATCAGTGCTATGCAGCCACCAAAAATAAAAAAGGGCATGCAAAAGATTTTAGGACTATGCAACTACGTTTGGCAGTGAGTCTTTGACTACAGTACATTCATTGCCCACTTACTCAAGGCCATAAAAAAGGCAAAGACTGGCCACGAGAAACAAGCATGAATGCCCGAGATGCACAGTTCCTTCTGCAAGCTCAAACCAGAGAAAACACACTCCTTTGTGTTAGGAATGCCCAAGTATAAGAAGGAATTCTTCTTATTCAGCCACAGCAATGGGTCAGCAGTCCTGACACAAAAGTATCCTCTGGGGCACAAATCACTTACGTACTACCCAAGACGCTTAGACTCAGTCACATACGGGCAATACCCATGCAAGCAGGCGCTAACAGCAGCAGCCTTTGCCATCAACAAAAGCACCTTCATTGTGATGGGAGCACCTCTGACGCTGTATGCAGAAGATTCAATGAATACAGTCATACAAAAGAGCAAGAGCACACTGTCTACACAACATATTTTTGGGTTACAAACTGATGCTCTCCAGGCCATCAATAAAATAGTACATGCCATCAAGTAAACCAAGCCACCTTCCTAGTCCAGAAGATTCAAGAGGGGGAGGAGATCCATGACGTTGCAACATACACCCGAGTGGATCATCCAGGCAGAGGAGGATCCCAACCTAGATAGTGAGGCACTATTCATCAATGGGTTCTTCATGATAAGATCAAGAGACTGGGCTAAAACACACAGGGGCATTGGTAGTAATGGCTTGTAGCCATGCGCCCTCAGAAAAACTGCAAGACACCGCAGAGCTAACTCTCCACCCCTACCTCTCAGAACAGAGCTGACTGCATTAATCATAGCTCTCACCAAAGTCTCGGGAAAGACAGTAACCATTTACTAAGATCCAACCTATGTCACCACCATTGTGCATTGTAGCATAGCAAGGTGGAATAGGCAAGGATTTCTGAAATCAGATGGCACACCCGTCGCACAACGGGACCTCCTAGAATTACTAATCAACACGCTGACCCTACCTAAACCTGAGGCCGTGGTAAAATGAGCCAGTCATACTGGGGGCAAGGACTTGATATCCCGGGGAAATGCATTAGCTGACCAATTTGCAAAAAAGGGCAGCTTATGGAGTGATTAAGGAAGCATGTGTACGTCCCTTACAACAGGTATCAGAGGCGGAACCCTCACAGGACAAGCCTTATACAGAAACCGCAGGATTGTACTTGAGGGAATGTCAGGAAACAGCATTGCCTGACAAAAAGGAGTGATGGGTAGTCAGGGGCTGCACGTGGACCGCACATGACCTCATATGCTGACACGCACCCACAGAACAACCCATCATGCCGCAGAGATTAGCCAACGTAGCTTTGCCCCCATTACACTTATCAACACACACAGCCAAAGACAACATGATAGCAGAACTTCAGAGTGACTGGTTTATCTCCAACATTATCCAAACTGTGATGATGAATTAAAACAGACTCACCATCTGCCAACTATACTCACCCAAACCTACTCTCAAGGTTATGTCATCTGCTAACCCAAGACCAACTGTGCCTTTCAGGGCATTGCACATCAACTTTATGGACATGATCAATCGTAGTGCTATCTATCAATACCTGATTGTAGTAGTCTGCCAATACTCTTGGTAGATCAAAACCGGTCCATGCTTGTACTGTGATGCCAAGGCAGCAGCAATCTTCATTGTCAAAGAAGTAATACCCAGGTGGAGGGTAACAGACACACATCCGGTCAGACAATGGAAAGCACTTTGTCAAAACCATGTTTGATCACATCTGCACCCTTTTAGGAATAACGCATAAACTGACCTCATTGTATCACTCCCAAAGCAATGGGGTCATTAAGAGACTCAACAGCCTGTTAAAAAATAAAGTAAACAAACTCTACAGCAGCCTAAATAAGAAGTAGCTCCACTGTAGACCTGTTTCCACTAAGGAACACACCTAGCAGTAATCACCATTCTATGGCCAGAGACATTTCAGAAATTGTCATAGTGCTTGCTTCAGGACCTCTCTCATGTCCCCTATAATTACATCACACCAAAAATATAAGATATTTATCTGAGTGAATTTAAGCACAAGTTGAAATATAACTTTTGTAATGGTAAGAAGAGTCTTAAGTCTTTAAAAAGCAACAAGTGTCTCTTGCAAGAACAAGGTACCTGGTATGCACCAAAATTATACGCAAGGAGACCGCAGAGGAGGGCATGCGAGGAAAACAAAGGGTGTGCATCGGATTTCTAGGTGCACACAGACGATGCGTCGATTATTTCCCATGCGGCAAGGACTCTGCGTTGAATTCCCGTGTGCAGGCTTGAATACTCTTTGCGATGCGTGTTCTTTTGATGCCCAGGGACGATGCGTGAAAATCCTGGGTATGCAGGACAAAGTCACAGGTGCTGCGTTGATCCTGTGGGCAATGCATCGAAGTTTCTGTCGCACAGCAGGCGCTGCATCGATTCTTCCTGCAGGAAGTCGGGCTTCGTCTTTCCAGCTTGGCGATGCGTTGATCCAGTCGGCTGTGCGTCAAAGTTCAGGTTGCAATAATGGCGCTGCATTGATCTCCACTCGGAGAGCTGGGCTGCATCGTTCCAGTTCGACAATGCAGTGATTCTTTCACCGCTAGGCAGGCTGTGTGTCCATTCCGGCAGGCTGTGCTTCGATTTTCACCACACAAGTAGTTCCTTTGCAGAGATGAAGTATTTTTGGCCCTGAGACTTCAGAAAACAGGAGGCAGGCTCAATCCAAACCCTTGGAGAGCACTTCTAAGCAGAGCCCTAGCGTGTTTGGGGGCTGTCTTCATTAACAACAAATGGATCCCAGACATGGATTTCAGTACAGGGCCATCTTACTCAATGACATGAAGGTAATGGATCTCACAAGGGAGGGGTAAACAACACCGTAGGCACTGTGGGGGTCATTCCAAGCTTGGCGGGAACCGCCAGAAGACCGTACCGCGGTTAAAAGACCGCGGCGGTCATTCTGGGTTTCCCACTGGGCTGGCGGGCGACCGCCAAAAGGCCGCCCGCCAGCCCAGCGAGAAACACCCTTCCACGAGGAAGCCGGCTCCGAATGGAGCCGGCGGAGTGGAAGGGGTGCGACGGGTGCAGTAGCACCCGTCGCAAATTTCAGTGTCTGCTAAGCAGACACTGAAATTCTAAGTGGGGCCCTCTTACGGGGGCCCCTGCAGTGCCCATGCCATTGGCATGGGCACTGCAGGGGCCCCCAGGGGCCCCACAACACCCCATACCGCCATCCTGTTCCTGGCGGCCGAAACCGCCAGGAACAGGATGGCGGTATGGGGGTCGGAATCCCCATGGCGGATTCCCCTGGGCAGCGGAAAGTCGGCGGTACACCGCCGACTTTCCGTTTCTGGCCACGGCTGTACCGCCGCGGTCAGAATGCCCAAAGGAGCACCGCCAGCCTGTTGGCGGTGCTCCCGCGGACCACGGCCCTGGCGGTTTTTACCGCCAGGGTCAGAATCAGGCCCTGTGTCAGGAGATCTGGGGCACCAAATGTTAGATATGGGGAATCTAGTTGGCAGAGGTATACACCCTCATCCAAGTAGGGACCACAATCCTAGTCAGGGTAAATCACACACAATCCAAATTATCCTGTACCCTCCCTCTGGTAGCATGGCACTGAGCAGTCAGGCTTAACTTAGAAGGCAATGTGTAAAGTATTTGTGCAATAAATCATGCGATAACACCACAAAAACGGACCACACAGGTTTAGAAAAATATTAGATATTTATCTGAGTGAATTAA
Organism: Pleurodeles waltl; assembly: GCF_031143425.1. Classification (NCBI taxonomy): domain Eukaryota; kingdom Metazoa; phylum Chordata; class Amphibia; order Caudata; family Salamandridae; genus Pleurodeles; species Pleurodeles waltl. Next base: position 587,787,279 of record NC_090438.1, on the reverse strand, counting down.
GGTCAAAACGATCAAGATTTGATAAGTACAAGTTGAGATATCACTTTTCCAATGATAAGAAGAGCCTTAAGTCTTTAAAAAGCAACAAGTGTCTCTTGCAAGAACAAGGTACCTGGTATGCATCAAAATTACACGCAAGGAGACAGCAGAGGAGGGTATGCAAGGAAAATGAAGGGTGTGCATTGGATTTCTGGTTGCACACAGATGATGCGTTGATTATTTTCCATGCGGCAAGGACTTTGCGTCGAATTCCGGCATGCAGGCTTGAATACTCTTTGCGATGCGGGGTCTTTTGATGCCCAGGGACGATGCATGAAAATCCTGGGTGTGCAGGACAAAGTCACAGGTGCTGCGTCGATCCTGTGGGCAATGCATCGAAGTTTCTGTTGCACAGCAGGCGCTGCATCGATTCTTCCTGCAGGAATTCGGGCTGCGTCTTTCCGGCTCGGCGATGCGTCAATCCAGTCGGCTGTGCATCGCAGTTCAGGTCACAACGCTGCTGCTGCGTTGATCTCCACTCGGGGAGCTGGGCTGCATCGTTCCAGTTCGGCAATGCATTGATTCTTTCCCCGCTAGGCAGGCTGTGTGTCGATTCCGTCAGGCTGTGCCTCGATTTTCGACGCACATGGAGTTCCTTTGCAGAGATGAAGTATTTTGGCCCTGAGACTTCAGAAAACATGAGTCAGGCTCAATCCAAGCCCTTGTAGAGCACTTCTCAGCAGAGCCAGTGGCCAACAAGGCAGCAGGGCAACAGCAAGGCAGCAGTCCTTCACAGCAACGCAGTCCAGGTGAGTCCTTTGGACAGCCAGGCAGCTCATCCTGGCAGGTTGCAGGGTCTGATTCAGAGTGTCTGCCCCAGGAAGTGTCTAAATTGGTAGTGTCAGGGACCCAGTTTATATCCCCAAAAGTGCCTTTGAAGTGGGTCCCAGAAGGAGGTTGGCAGTCCATTGTGTGAGGGCAGGCCACTGTCCTTTGAAATGTAAGTGTCAGGCACTCCACCCTTCCAGCTCAGGAAGACCCATTCAGTATGCAGATGTACTCATGTATGACTGAGCATCCTGTGTTTGTGGTTGTCTGGGTAAAATGTACAAGAGAGCCGTCAACCAGCCGAGCCAAGATGTGGATTGGAGACAGACAGTAAGGCACAAAAGGATTTTAAGTGCAGAGAAATGCTTATTTTCTAAAAGTGCAAAAAGACCAAATGATGGATGGAATGCTGAACAATGCAAACATTCACCCCCAGTCACAAAGATATGGGTTTAACCCATCATTTTTTTGCTCACCACGCCACCCCAGTTTGGACCCAGCCATGTGCAAATCAGTCTTGACCCTGTTCCTCATGGGAACAGTCCAGCCCGAACTGCCAAGCCAGGTCCTCCCTGCACCAGAAACAAGCATCCTGGGACCGGTTTCAGGGTATCACCCTTCATCAACTAAGCTAGCTTGAATCCAGTGGCACAGTGAGCACGGGACCCACGTCTGGGCATATCCTTCCCACTTGGGGAAACAAATGCAAAAAGAACAGATGGTGGATGGAATGCTGAACAATACAAACATTCACCCCCAGTCACAAAGATCTGGGTTTAATCCATTGTTTTTTTACCCACCACGCCACCCCAGTTTGGACCCAGCCATATGCAAATCAGTGTTGAACCTGTTCCTCATGGGAACAGACCAACCCGAACAGTCACATTAATTTTACACTGCACTAAGTAACTTATAAGTCACTTATATGCCTAACCTTTATTTACTGAAGGCTAGGTGCAAAGTTATTGTGTTTGAGGGCACCTTTACACTAGCAAAGGTGCCCGCACGTTGTCCAGGGCCAATTCCCCGGACTTCGTGAGTTCAGGGACACCATTATAAGTGTGCACTACATGTATGTCAATACATATATGTAGCTTCACAATGGTAACTCTGAATATGGCCATGTGAGGTGTCCAGGATCATGGAATTGACCCCCAATCCAAATATGGTATTGGGGGAACAATCCCATGCACCTTGGGGGCTCCACCATGGACCCCCAGTACTGCCAAACCAGCTCTCTGAGGTTTCCACTGCAGCCCCAGCTGCTGCCATCTCACAGACAGTTTTCTGCCCTCCTGGGGATTGAGCAGCTCAATCCTGGGAAGGCAGAACAATGCATTTCCTTAAGGAGAGGGGTGTTACACCATCTCCCGTTGGAAATAGGTGTTACAGGCATGGGAGGCGTATCCTCCCAGAGCCTCTGGAAATGCTTTGAAGGTCACAAACAGTGCCCTCCTTGCATAATCCAGTCTACACCGGTTCAGGGACCCACAGTCCCTGCTCTGGTGCGAAACTGGACTAAGGAAAGGGGAGTGACCACTCCCCTGTCCATCGTCACTCCAGGGATGGTGCCCAGAGCTCCTCCAGAGTGTCCCTGGCATTAGCCCTCTTGGATTACAAGCTGTGGGGGCCCTCTGGAGACCTCCGAGTGGCCAGTGCCAGGAGATGACTTCACAGACCCCTCCTGATAGGTGCATACCTGGGTAGGTAGCCAATCCCCCTCTTAGGGCAATTTAGGGTCTCCCCTCTGGGTGTTTCCTCAGATTCGGTTTGCAAGGTTCTTCCAGGACTCCTCTGCATCCTCTGCTTCAGCTTCTCACCGTCGGATCAACCGCAGACTGCTCCAGGGACCGCTGTAACTGCAGCAAAGTATCCAGGACGACTCCTGTAACCTGGAACTTCAGCTCCAGCCAGCATTTGCAACAGTTTCCAAGGTGTGAACGCTCTGAGGACTGCCTGTCTTTACCCTGCACCAGAAGAACCGAAGGAATCTCCTGTGGATTGACAAAGTCACTCCCCTGCTTCTACAGGCACCCTTCTGTGATGACAACTGGTACTCTGGGACACTTCTCCTGACACCAAGCATAATCCCTGGAACACAGGTGGTAGACTGAAGTGACCCAGACTGTCCAAAGGTCCAGCTGTAGAAATTTCGTGGAGGTAAGAGCTTGCCTCCCCGTGCTGTGACAGTACCCCTGTGCACCACATCTGCTGCAGCTCCTTGGGTTTCTGTTCACTTCTTACAAAAGTTCCTCATGCACAGCGTAGCCCAGGTCCACAGCACTTCATCCTGCGACGGATAGCTCTCTGAGTTGTTTTCCGGCAGTGTGGGATCCTCCAGTGTAATGCTGTGACCGCACTTTTCATCTCCTTTGTCCCCGTGTTCTGGGACTCTTGTGGGTGCTGCCTGGTCTTCTGAGGACTCTTTGAAGTGCTGAGAGCCCCCTCTGTCTCCTCAGTCTGAGTTGAGACCCCTAGGTCCCTCCTGGGTCCAGGCAGCTCCATTTTGATGCAAACTACTTACTTGCGCGAACCAAAGCTTGTTGGCGGAATCCAGCAATGCAAACAGCCTGCATCCAACAACTCGACATGAGACATCACCTGCACCAAGCAGGAATCTGCAGCCATCTTCTTTAGTGCTCTCCTGTACTCTTCTTCTTACCAGAGAATCCACTTTTGCACCATCTTCTAGGTTGGCAGGGGCTCCTGTCCTTCCTGGACTCTTCTTCGACTTCTGGACTTGGTCTCCTCTCTTTACAGATCTCATGATCCAGGAATTCATCATTTGTTGCTTTCAGTCTTGCTTGGTTCTTGGCTCTTGCAAAATCTCAGGACCTGTAGTGTGTCCTGAGGAAACTTGCTGTACATTTTTCCTGCTTTCCAGGCAGCTCCTTTTTTACGCAAACCACGTACTTGCCTGAACCAAGGCTTGTTGGTGGAATCCAGCAATGCAAACAGCCTGCATCCAACAACTCAACGTGGGACATCTCCTGCACTAAGCAGCAACCCACAGCCATCTTCTTTGGTGCACTTCTGTACTTTTCTTCTGACCGGAGAATCCACTTTTGCACATTCTTCTAGGTTGGAAGGGGCTCCTGTCCTCCCTGGACTCGTTTATGACTTCTGGACTTGGTCTCCTCTCTCCACAGGTCTTCAGGTCCAGGAATCCATAATTTGTTGCTTGCAGTCTTACTTGGTTCTTGCATAATCCTTTATCACGACATGAAAGGTGTCCTGAGGAAACTTGCTGTACTTTACTCCTGCTTTCATGGGCTCTGGAGTGGGATACTTTACTTACCTTTGGTGTTTTCCTACACTCCCAGCACCCTTCTACACACTACACTTGCCTAGGGGGGAATTCAACATTTGCATTCCACTATTTTTGTATGTGGTTTGTGTTGCCCCTAGGCCTATCTCTGTCACGATCTGAATGCTTCTTACCAAGGTGATCTGTCAATCTCCAGGCACCACCTGGTCACTTGCTGGTTCTGGACTGACCAAGGTAAGGGCAACCCTTTCCAGTAGCCACGGTGCTGCTGACAGAGTACCTCCATAAGGAGTCCCAGAGGAAAACACCCAATCCTGGGAAAAACCTCAGAAGCAAGGAACTCCTGAAAAAGAGGTAAGAAAAAAGAGAAGCGTAATATGAACTGGAAACAGCAAAAACTGCAGACAAGAAAAAACAGGAGAAGTACAAAAAATCACCAGATACAGGAGCGAGGAGCACCACCAGAACAGAAGTGTTTGCAACGCAAAGAACAGAAGACCAACTGTGCTTATATACTGGCAAACAGGAAGTGACACGCAGGACGTTCCGGAGGCACCATCTTGAATTGGGAAAAGCCACATTAGTGTGAATGGAAAAATTGCCATGATTGAAAAGTGGAAGCAAAGCATGCAGGGAAGGAAACACAGACTCCTGGGAAGAAGAAGATATGGCTAAGAGGGAAACCACAAAGAAAGAGAAAACAAGCAGAAAGAAAAAAGGCAGAAAAAATAGGTAAGAGATATCATAAGGGCAAAAGGCAGGCGCAGAGCGAATCAGTGCCCAAAAAGAGATGTACGGAATGGGCTCCGGACTGAAAAATAGGCAGCGGCCTGAAATGTGGCCCAAAACGTGGCTCGCGGCAGAAACAGCTGTCCTGGACATGGACCACCGATCTGACCGCAGCCCGCAAGTGGGGCGCACAGGTCCTCGCGGCGTCACATCCTGTCCCCGCGGTGTCACAGTTGGTCCCCTCCCCAAAGCCCCAGGTTTGTCTGAAAAATGCTGATAAAATGTACGGACCAAGTGAGGAGCATGGACAGAGGAGGCATCCTCCCATGAACAGTCACTAATGGGATAGCCCTTCCAGCAAATCAAAAACTGGAGACGATTCCGAAAAATGCGCGAATCGCATATTTCTTGTACTTCATACTAAGGATGACCATCAACCAAAAGAGGAGGAGGACAATGGGCATTTCTCTTGTAGGGATCCGAAACAAAAGGCTTGAGTTGGGATACATGAAAAACAGGATGCACTTTCCAAGTCAATGACAGACGAAGTCGAACAGAGAATGGATTTATCACATGCAAAACTCAAAAGGGCCCATAGTAACGAGGTTTTGAACTTATTCTGAGATAAGCGAAAAGGCAGAAATTTAGAAGAAAGCAATACCTTGTCCCCGGGCTGAAAAGATGGAGCAAAACGATGCCGGGTATCAGATACCTTCTTCATATAACGTTTTGTGGCCAAGAGATTGGCCCGTATCAGATTCTGGACCTGATGGAGATTACGAACAAATGAGGTAATTGCAGGAACAGGGGAGTCCTTAGGAGTGACATTAGAAAAAGCAGTAGGATGAAAACCATAAGTGCAAAAGAAAGGTGTATACTTAGTTGCACTATGGACTGTATTGTTATAAGAAAACTCAGCCACTGATAGATAACAAGACCAATTACTTTGGGTCGCATTACAAAAACAGCGCAAATATTGTTGGAGTCCTTGATTTAAGTGTTCTGTTTGACCATTGGTCTGAGGATGGAATCCGGAAGATAGGGCCACATCAATATGTAAAGATTTACAAAACCCTCTCCAAAAACAGGATACATTATATAATTACTTGAGGAAGGCCATATAATCTAAATATCATGTAGAAAGACTTGATTCATTTCTTTGGCAGTGGGTAATTTCTTTAGGGCTGAAAAATGAGCCATCTTAGTAAAGGAGTAACCATTATGATCTGATAACCTGCAGAAGATGGCAAAGAACATATCAAATCTGTGGTTACGGTATACCATGGGATGGATGGTACCAGTAAGAGCATCAATAAAACTGCTGGATTAGTCTGAGGTGTTTTAGTTTGAGCACACATTGGGCAAGATCTTACATATGTTTCTGCATCAGATTTTAATTTGGGCCACTCAAAAGAGTGAAGGAGTAGTTCCTGTGTGTTCCTAATTCCGTGATGTCCAGCAATAGGGAGTCATGACACATTTGCAAAGCTTCTGTCTGTACCTTTTTAGTAGGTAAAAATCTGGTGTTTTTATGAAAGTAATATTCCTGATGCTTCTGTAAGTGGGGACTTAAAGCTTTACATTCTTCCATGGGTAACTTCTGGTACTCTGTCTTCACAAGGTCAAGAAAAGACTGAACTAGTCCCACAATGCGACCTGGCTCAATGATGTTTGGAGAAATAGAAATATTGCTCTCCGGATATCGGCGGGATAAAGCGTCTGCCACAATATTTTCAGATCCGGGAATGTAAGTAACAATGAAATTGTATTGACTAAAAAAGTAGGCCCACCTGGCTTGATGACTATTTCAGCATTGAAAACTGCAGAAGCATTGTAGATTGCGGTGATCAGTTCTTGCCTCAAAAGTCTCCTGAGAACCCACTAGGAAATGATTCCATTCCTTGCAGGCGGCCTTTAATGCCAGTAATTCTCTTTCCAATACAGAATAGTTTTGTTCTGCGTCAGATAATACGTGGGATAGATAAAAGATAGGATGTTCAAGGTTATCATTGTCTTGTTTTTGAAGTTACAAGGCTCCAATGGCTCGTTCTGAAGCGTCGTGACCACAATAAATTTCTAAGTAGTGTCAGAATGACTGAGTATCGGGGCTTGGGTAAAGGCACGCTTTAGAGTCTGAAAAGCCTTTTCCGCTTCTTCTGTCCAAATGAAACCCTTCTTTAGGCTTTCTTTTTTGATGGTCTGGATTATACATCCTTGTTGTTGGGCAAAGTCCTTTATAAATTGCCTATAGAAATTGGACAACCCTAACAAGCACTGTGTTTCTTTGACAGAAGTAGGAGAAGGCCAATCTAAAATGGCTTGAACCTTTTCTGGGTCCATGGCGATTCCAACTGGATTGATACGAAAACCTAGATATTGAACTTCGGTCTTGTTAAACTCACACTTCTCCGGTTTACAGTACAAATTGTTTTGTCGGAGTCTTTCCAAGACTTGAAGAACATGTTTAGTGTGTTGTTCGGGACTACGAGAATATATTAGAATGTCATCTAGATAGACTAAGACACTCTGGTTCAAAAAATCAGAGAAAACCAAATCCATAAATCTTTTGAACATGGAAGGTGCATTGTTAAGACCAAAAGGCATGACACTATATTCAAAGTGGCCCAACGGGGTATGAAAAGCAGTTTTCCATTCGTCACCTTCCTTAATTTGGAAGAGATGATAGGCACCCCTTAGGTCTAGCTTGGTGAATATTGTAGCTCCTTGGACTGCTTCCAAAATATCCTTAATAGGGGGTCAGTGTCAAAGCCCAGCTCACCTGAGTTCTTGTTCAGTTCTGATGGAGGTTGAAGACAATCCGACCCCACCCTGAAACTGCTTGTTCCAGCACACTAGTTTTTAACACAGTGCACTAAGAACAGAAGCTCAAGGGTAGGGGGGAAGTGGATAAAATAAAAAAGAGAGACAACACCGTTCTTGCGTTTCCACTGTTGAAGTGCTGCACAAATCTGCGGCCCTTTCTGACTTCTGTAGAAACTGGTGCCTAATGAAACATAAACAAAGAACAGATAAGTGCAACCTATTCCTAAATGGGTTCCTGACTATCCCTTTATTTATTAGAAATTCTCTTCTAAAAGTACCTCTTGGATCCTGGTCTCGAGTTTCCAGGTTTGGAATGTGTTACTGCTCTGGGATGTGCTTTCTATTACTGTAAAGCTTCTAAAACATTAAACAAATACCGTTATCAGAATTACCAATATCAAACATTCATCTTAATATAACTAAAGCCTAAATTCCCAATAGCAGACTCACTTTTCCCATATCTCCAGAATCTTTTGGAAAATAAATACTGTACTTTTACATCAAAATACAGCATGTAATTTGTGCAAGTCCTTGATTTACTGTTTGCCTTGCTGTTAATGGTTTCCACTGTTCGATTCTTAAAAGTTCCAAAAAAAAAAACAATGTTTGTTTCACAAAGCTCCGCAAGGTATTCTTGCAACAAAGAGCCTGAATCACAATGTTCGTGGAAGGTATCTTGCTTCAAACCGTCCACACACGAATCCAGAAATTGTTGTCAAAGTTCCTTCAGGTAATAAAAAGTTTTGCACTTACTTGTTGCTGGCAAGAGATACTGATCAGTCTAACCTTGTCTTCTTTCTCTTTTGCAGGTTGTTTGTAGGAGAGAGGCTGAGGCAAGGAGGAACCGGAAACCAGAAGAAGGAAGAGCCAGCAGCTGCGCCCATTGAAGCCAATGAAAGTCTGTAGAGAGCAGGAGTGCCAGCGCCGAGGGATCTGTACTCAGGTAAGCGGGAGGTAGACGAGCACAAGCACTGGGTGAGGCTCGGGGCTGCCTTTTATAGACAGGGCTGGGTGTGGTTCGAAGAGCTGGGTGTGGTTTGAAGGGCTGGGTGTGGTCCTCACATGCTGCACATGTTCTTGAAAGGTGAGCAGAGCTGGGTGTGGTTTGAAGGGCTGGGTGTGGTCCTCACATGCTGCACATGTTCTTGAAAGGTGTGCAGAGTTTCAGTTATTATGCAAATGAGTTGAATTAACACATGGCCTAGGGAGGAGTGTTTTAAAGAAGCCTTGGTAAAAGCAAGGCCCAATGTGTAAACAAAACAGCACATTAAACAACATACACAGAAGCCTAAGGGGGGGGGAAGGTGAGATAACAAGAAAGGGTTTGAATAGTAAGTTTAAAAGGGAGCTATTACAGAACCCACTAGTGCAGTGAGAGGGGACATGCTCTTTGCTGTGCACAAACCCTAACAGTTGCCCCCCTCAAAGGCCCTCCTACAGGACGGGGTTTTCCTGGGTTTTTTAAATAAAACCGTCTAATCAGCTGTGGGGCATGTACATATGATGCTGGTTCCCATGAATTCTCAGATTCATCATATCCTTTCCATTCTACTAAATAAAACAGACGTCCACTAATTCTTTTTGAGTCTTTTATGCTTTTCACTCCATATTCTAGATTTCCCTTAATTGGTATGGGTGGAGGTGGTGGTTCAGGTCGGGTTTTTGGGTTGTACGGCTTAAGCAAGGACACATGGAATGTAGTATGTACTGGATATTCTTTTGGTAAATCTAATTTTACTGTTACCGGGTTTACTATGGCAGTTATACTAAAGGGTCCAATGAAACGTGGTTGCAGCTTTCGGGATCCCTCTATGTTTAGGTTCTTTGTGGAGAGCCATACCTTGTCACCAATTTTATACATTGGGGCCTCAGATCTGTGTTTGTCTGCTTGTCTTTTCATGCTTTCTTTGTACTTTAATAAATGTTTCCTGGCTTTGTCTTGTATGTCACCTAACCTCGTTAGTCTATCCGTTACTGTAGGCAACAGGGACTCTTCTAACAAAATGGGAATAGCTCTTGGATGATACCCCTGCAAGAAATAGAATGGTGAGCAAAGTAGAGCTGAATGCTCAGTATTATTATAAACAAACTCCGCTACAGGGAGAGCTTCCAACCATTCACTAGAATAATCAGCCAATAAACAACGTAGCGTTTGAAGTAAGGTTTGGTTCAGTCGTTCAGTCTGTCCATCTGTCTCTGGGTGGAAAGCAGTGGATAATGCCACATCTATTTTCAGTTTTTCACATAATTTTTTCCAAAATCTAGAGTTGAACTGGCTCCCTCGATCTGACACCACTTTGCTTGGCAAACCATGTAAACGCACAATTTCCCTTATAAAAATATCGGCAAATTCTGCCGCCGTGGGTAATTTCCGTAATGGTACAAAATGTGCCATTTTAGATAAAAAATCCACTATAACCAACACTGTTGTGAAGGATTTTACAGGTGGTAAGCCTACAATAAAGTCTACGCTCACAGTGTGCCAAGGTTGCTTGGGTGTTGGCATTGGTATTAACAAGCCGTCAGGGGCCTTATGAGAAGATTTATGTCTTGCACAAATTGGACAGGTAGTGACAAATTGCTTAATGTCCTTTCTTATAGTGTCCCACCAAAAGTGTTTTTGCACATTTTCCAGGGTTTTTACCCAACCAGGATGACCTGCCAACGGTGAGGCGTGATGCCAAATTATCACCTGTGTTTGTAATTCAGAGGTGGGCACTAACAGCATGTTGTTGTGATACAATAAACCTCGTTGTATTGTGTTATGGGAATCCTATAACCAATCCTGAGGTGCTATTTGCATGTGTGCATTATATAGATCTGTGATGAAATCCTTCTGTTGTACTGGTGCCAAAAACTTTTGGGGAGGAATAATGGGTTCTCCTATTTTATCTTGTTTCATGTCTGAGGTATGTCCGTATCTAGATAACACATCAGATTGAATTTGTTGTGCACCTGGTCTATAGGTTATAACAAAGTCAAATGTGCTAAAAAAAATTCACCAGCGCATCTGACGTGGTGTTAGTGCTTTAAGTGATCCAAAAAACTGTAGGTTCTTATGGTCAGAAAAGATTGTAACTGGGTACTTGGCTCCCATTAAATGATGCCTCCATTCTGAAAAGGCTACTTTGATAGCTAGTAGTTCCCTTTCAGCCACAGTGTAATTTTGTTCAGCTGGTAATAACTTTTTGGAATAGAAGGCTATAGGATGTAACTGGCCATCTACTATATCTCGTTGAGAGAGAACTCCTCCTAAAGCTACTTGTGAAGCATCCGCTTCAACAAAAAAGGGCAAGTCAGGATCAGGATGTTTCAGAATTGGGGCTGAAGTGAACTTTTGTTTTAGGAGTTGAAAGGCGTGTGCCGCCTCATCAGTCCAAAGAAATCGTTGCCCTTTCCGCAACAAGGTAGTTATTGGGGCCGCAATGTCTGCAAAATGTGCAATAAACCTCCTATAAAAATTGGCGAAACCCAGAAATTTCTGAATATCTTTTACAGAGGATGGTTCTGGCCAATCAGCAATAGCACTGATTTTCTTTACATCCATAGTTATTCCTTGAGGTGACAGGCAGTATCCTAAAAAGTCCACCTTGCTGACATTAAAAGTACACTTTTCTAACTTAGCAAAAAGATGATTTTCTTTTAACTTTGATAATACTGCACGAACATGTTGGGTATGTTCTTCTGAGTTCTTAGAGTAAATGAGGATGTCGTCTATGTATACTATGACACAAACGTCCAGGAATTCGTGTAGGACCTCATTTATAAAGAACTGAAAGGCCGCAGGGGCATTACATAACCCAAAGGGCATTACTGTGTACTCAAATAAACCAAACTTTGTCTTGAAAGCTGTCTTCCACTCATCCCCCTCTTTTACTCGGACCAGGTGGTAAGCTCCCCGCAGATCTAGTTTAGTGTATACAGTAGAATGTCTTAATTGATCCAACAACACAGGTATTAGAGGAAGAGGATATTTATTCTTTATTGTAGCCTTATTTAGTCCTCTATAATCGATACACGCGCGCAGGGATTTATCCGGCTTCGGGATAAAAAAGAGTGGAGATGATACCGGAGATGTGGAATGACGGATGAACCCAGACTGTAGTAGGTCATCTAGGTAGGTTTTTAAGTATTTGGTTTCTTCGTCAGTAAAAGCATATACTCTGTTATTAGGTAAAGGGGCCCCTGGGATAAGATCTATACGGCAGTCATAAGACCGATGTGGGGGCAGCACACTAGCCTTTACTGGATCAAAGACGTCTTTAAAGTCAGAATATTCAGGAGGGAGACTTGGTTCATCTTGTGTAACACTAGCACAGTGTAATACTGTGCTCTGTTCTGTACCTGCTTCTTGATAGCAATTGGTTCTACAGAAAGAGGAATCCAAAGTAACAGTTCTATTCACCCAGTCAATTTTTGGGTTATGAGTTGTTAACCAGGGTACCCCGAGAATCAAACCAAAATTAGGAGTATCTATCAGATCAAAGCTAATCACCTCTGTGTGCCCGTTCTGACAGACCATAACAAGTGGACTTGTTTGTTTTGTGATTAATCCAGAGGTCAATTCTGACCCATCCACTGCACATACTGCTTCTGGACAAGGCTTTAGGCACATAGGAAGTCCTAAGTTTTCAGCTAACTTATTATCCACAAAATTTCCTGTCGCGCCTGAGTCCAGTAGGACAGGGAGAGAATGCCTCACTTGGGTAGTAACAATTAAAACGACCTGAATTATGAAATGTCTAGGTATGTGCGGTACCATGAAGGCTGCAGCATTAGAGGTTTGATTAAGATGTTTTCTCGAACAAGTAACCTCTCCCCTTGTCGAGCTTAATCGTTTCCCGATTCAGTTGAGGAGGTGGAGGAAACAGCACCCTTTTGTGGAGTTTTAGGCTTTACTGGACATTCTCTGGCAAAGTGACCTGCCCTGCCACAATATAAACATAATTGAAGTTTTCTCCTTCTTTCTTTTTCCTCTGATGTGAGTGGACCTCTGAGTGTCCCTATTTGCATAGGCTCAGGTTCAGGGAGTTTATTATCTGTGTCTTTCTTCTCGTGTTTAATAAAAGTTAACCGTGATTCCAGTTTGTATTTATCTCCCTTTCTTTCTCCTAGTCTATGTTCTAATTTCACAACTAAATCTACAAAGTCCGAATAGTCTTCTGGCAAATCAACGATATGAGCCAGCGCGTCTTTTAACTCGTCTCTCAAACCTTTATAAAAAAGGGAGACACGCTTTCCTTCTGGCCACTGTGTCTCGGTGAGTAAACGATTTAAACTAGTGAGATAGGTAAATAAATCCTTGTTACCTTGTTTAAGATTTAAAAGCTCATTATCACTTGCCTGCATGAAAGTGTGTTTTGCAAAAAGGCTGGTCATGGTACGTTTAAATTGATTCCAATTATGGAGGATGGGATCATCTCTATCCACGAAAGGAATTGACCAATTGGCTGCTGTGCCACCCAAATAAGACAAAACGAATGCCACTTTCGTAGCATCAGTAGGGAACTGTTGTGGCTTACAAACGAAGTGTAATTGTCATTGATGGATAAAAACATGGAATTTGTTACTATCTCCATGAAAACGTTCAGGTGCTGCTAAGGGCACAGCATTAGGAACATTAACAGTAACCTCAACTGGGGGAGGCAAAGTTGTATGTTTTGATGGCGCCCCTGTCTCTGAGGTGGTTTTAAACAAAGGCGTAAAAGCTGTGTTCCACTGAGATCCCCTAAATTTATACCTGCTTAAATCCTGTTTTAAAGAGGTATTCTCCATCTTTAATCTCTCTATTTCCTCTTGCATATGTTGTAAGATGCCAGACACTGATTCATTATGAGCCAAGTCCTCATTTAGGGCCTGCGCCATATCCGTGACGTCAATGCCCTCTATTTCTTCCCCGGTATTCATCGTCCACCAGAACTGAAATTTTTTAAGGCTTGTGCTTCTGTCAAAGCCCAGCTCACCTGAGTTCTTGTTCAGTTCTGATGGAGGTTGAAGACAATCCGACCCCACCCTGAAACTGCTTGTTCCAGCACACTAGTTTTTAACACAGTGCACTAAGAACAGAAGCTCAAGGGTAGGGGGGAAGTGGATAAAATAAAAAAGAGAGACAACACCGTTCTTGCGTTTCCACTGTTGAAGTGCTGCACAAATCTGCGGCCCTTTCTGACTTCTGTAGAAACTGGTGCCTAATGAAACATAAACAAAGAACAGATAAGTGCAACCTATTCCTAAATGGGTTCCTGACTATCCCTTTATTTATTAGAAATTCTCTTCTAAAAGTACCTCTTGGATCCTGGTCTCGAGTTTCCAGGTTTGGAATGTGTTACAGCTCTGGGATGTGCTTTCTATTACTGTAAAGCTTCTAAAACATTAAACAAATACCGTTATCAGAATTACCAATATCAAACATTCATCTTAATATAACTAAAGCCTAAATTCCCAATAGCAGACTCACTTTTCCCATATCTCCAGAATCTTTTGGAAAATAAATACTGTACTTTTACATCAAAATACAGCATGTAATTTGTGCAAGTCCTTGATTTACTGTTTGCCTTGCTGTTAATGGTTTCCACTGTTCGATTCTTAAAAGTTCCACAAAAAAAAACAATGTTTGTTTCACAAAGCTCCGCAAGGTATTCTTGCAACAAAGAGCCTGAATCACAATGTTCGTGGAAGGTATCTTGCTTCAAACCGTCCACACACGAATCCAGAAATTGTTGTCAAAGTTCCTTCAGGTAATAAAAAGTTTTGCACTTACTTGTTGCTGGCAAGAGATACTGATCAGTCTAACCTTGTCTTCTTTCTCTTTTGCAGGTTGTTTGTAGGAGAGAGGCTGAGGCAAGGAGGAACCGGAAACCAGAAGAAGGAAGAGCCAGCAGCTGCGCCCATTGAAGCCAATGAAAGTCTGTAGAGAGCAGGAGTGCCAGCGCCGAGGGATCTGTACTCAGGTAAGCGGGAGGTAGACGAGCACAAGCACTGGGTGAGGCTCGGGGCTGCCTTTTATAGACAGGGCTGGGTGTGGTTCGAAGAGCTGGGTGTGGTTTGAAGGGCTGGGTGTGGTCCTCACATGCTGCACATGTTCTTGAAAGGTGAGCAGAGCTGGGTGTGGTTTGAAGGGCTGGGTGTGGTCCTCACATGCTGCACATGTTCTTGAAAGGTGTGCAGAGTTTCAGTTATTATGCAAATGAGTTGAATTAACACATGGCCTAGGGAGGAGTGTTTTAAACAAGCCTTGGTAAAAGCAAGGCCCAATGTGTAAACAAAACAGCACATTAAACAACATACACAGAAGCCTAAGGGGGGGGGAAGGTGAGATAACAAGAAAGGGTTTGAATAGTAAGTTTAAAAGGGAGCTATTACAGAACCCACTAGTGCAGTGAGAGGGGACATGCTCTTTGCTGTGCACAAACCCTAACAGTCAGGGATACCTCTCCTTGTTGGTAATCTTATTTAACTGTCAAAAGTCTATACAGGGGTGGAGATATTTAGTCTTCCTAGGTACAAAGAAAAGAGGAGCCCCAGCAGGTGATGAAGAGGGAGCAATCAATCCACTTTGTAGGTTTTCCTCTATGTAGTCCTTGAGTACCTTCTTTTCCTGTTCTGATAGGGAATAAGTTCTTCCAAATGGAACCACTTCCCCAGGTATCAAAGGAATAGAGCAGTCATAGTGGGTCATTCCGACCCTGGCGGTCCATGACCGCCAGGGCCGGGTACCACGGAAGCACCGCCAACAGGCTGGCGGTGCTTCCAGGGCCATTCTGACCGCGACGGTAAAGCAGTGGTCAGAAAAGGGAACCAGCGGTTTCCTGCCGGTTTTCCCCTGGCCCAGGGAAGCCGCCATGGGGATTCCGACCCCCTTCCCGCCACCCTGTTTCTGGCGGTTCTTACCGCCAGGAACAGGATGGCAGGAACGGGTGTCGGGGGCCCCTGGGGGCCACTGCACTGCCCATGCCACTGGCATGGGCAGTGCAGGGCCCCCTAACAGGGCCCCATGAAGATTTTCACTGTCTGCTTTGCAGACAGTGAAAATCGCGACGGGTGCTACTGCACCCGTCGCACCCCTGCAACACCGCCGGCTCCATTCGGAGCCGGCTTCTATGTTGCAGGGGCTTTCCCGCTGGGCCGGCGGGCGCCCTTTTGGCGGTCGCCCACCGGCCCAGCGGGAACGCCAGAATGGCATCCGCGGTCTCCTGACCGCGGAGCGGCCATTTGGCGGTGACCGAATGGCGGGCGGCGCGGTCAGAATGACCGCCATAGTCCCTATGAGGAGGTAAAATAGGTCCTTGAGGTTTCTGGAATACGTCAGAGTACCCCTGATAGCATCTGGGTACTCCTTGAATCACATTAATAGTATTACTTACTTTGTTGGAGGAAAACATGGACCCTTTCGGCGACCAATAGGAGTCAGTAGAATAGCAATGCAACTGACAAAAGTGAGAGGAAAGTGATATAGTCAGTGTCTCCCAGTTTATATATGGATTGTGTCTTGCTAGCCAAGGAATACCCAAAATCATAATATGGTTAGGGGAAGATATCAGGTCGAAGGCCACATGTTTCTGATGTCTTCCGAATTGAAGGCAAAGGTTGGGCATGGTATCAACCACTGGACCAGAAGTTAGAAGAGAGTCATCTACCGTTTGGATGTGTTCTGGCATTTCTTTAGGAACACAAGGTATTCCTCTTTCTTTAGCCCATTTCTCATCTAAAAACATACCACTGGCTCCACAATCCAATAACGCAAAGACTTGTTCTTCTTGGTTCGGGCACTGAAGAATCACATAAATGATAAAAAGAGCGGAGTTGTCTTGTCTGGAGTAGAAGAATGAAGGAATTTCAATACCTCCCATTCCTTCTCACAGGGGGCGGGAGTTGGCATTTCCCGAAGGTCTGCTGGGACGGATAGGACACATTTGAATTAAATGACACTAATAATACAATTGGCAGCGGGTTGTACAAGGAAAATGCACCTGACCCCTATCACCTGTTATATATTCAGCACAAAAAAGTCACAGATCCCATTTTTATGGTAATGTGTGCACTCATCACAGCACCTGCCACCAAGATGCTATCCTTAAAAGAGGGCTATATAGTATATATATGTCGTCTCATTGTTGTCTTCTCTTTATTCTTCTTTTCTTTAAAACACTTCATAACAGCATCAGCCAACGCTTTTCGTCTTCAACACAGGAGTTCTTCAGGGCTGTAATAAAATAAATGTAATAACCTAACATTGGGAACCCACACAGATACCATATGTTCTAAAAACAAACATGACATACTTAACATTGACTAAACGCCTTTAACTAACGACAGCATGCAGACAAGGAACACCCACAATCCATATAATCAAATTTAAAAAACAAACATGTTAGATATATAACAAACATAATATAATACAATTTCCACATATTTCTACCATAAGAACATATACACACACTATACAACAAACAGACGTACACACTTAATAACAAAAATAGACAAAAGAATGATAACTCATGTAATTCTTAAAAAACACGTCTATATATACAGAAAAAAAACAATATTGGGAAAATTTTAAAGAAACCCGCAGTACTTCCAAGACGTTATCTGCAGTAGTAATCATTGATGTTTCATCCCTTCCATAGTACATCTACAGTGTCAATTGCCCATAGCCACCAAAGAACTACTATGTATACATGTTTTAATAGTAACACAGAGGGAGTCTACCATTTTTATTTCTACAATGTTACTTATTGTTATTGTCAAACCAAAATATAAAGACACTCATACCTTTTTCATCAAACCAAAATATAGAAACACTCATACCTTTTTCGTTCGGATTGTGGTCGATTTCTATCTTTCCTGTTCAAATCACTACAGTAATTGCACTGTCCGCATCATATTGCCTACATTGGGCACGATACCTAATACAAAGTGGAAAACGCCATACCACGCCGGAGATGCCACCATCCTTGCTCACACATATTCTCAAGCTTTTAATATTGCACTTCTCATCACTCCACCAATCCGTTTTTCAGCATTTGTCAGGACATCTTCCTTATAACCCAGATTCCAGAATCTCTGTTTAGCTTATAAAGATCGCGCTGTGAACCGAAAAATAACAGCGGTCAAAAATGCACCCCAAAACGCGGCCCTTGGCAGAAATGGCCGTCCGGGACACGGACCGCCGAACTGACCTAGGCCCGTAAGTGGGCGTAACAATTTCTTCCTATTGCATTCTATGGTATTTCCTGTTGCTTGCACTATCCTATGACTATTTACTTACCTGATTTTGGTGTCTAGTGTATATATTGTGTATAATACTTACCTCCAGAAGGAGTATTGCCTATTATTATATTTTTGTCCTTGTGTCACTAAAATAAAGTACCTTTATTTTTGGTAACACTGAGTATTGTCTTTCATTGTGTATAAGTACTGTGCAACTATAGTGGTATTGCAGGAGCTTTGCATGTCTCCTAGTTCAGCCTAAGCTGCTCTGCTACAGCCCCCTCTATCAGCATAAGCTGCTAGAACACTACTAAATTTCGCTAATAAGGGATAACTGGTCCTGGTATAAGGTGTATGCATCCAAGATATCCACTACAAACCAGGCCAGCCTCCTACATTGGTGGTGCAGCGGTGGGATAAGGACTTGCAATTGCTTTACCACTTTGTTACTAGTGCTTTTCAGAAGAAAAGCTTGCTCCGATACTTAAAGCAATACATAATTGTACATAGAAGTCATTTCTAACTTTCTAAAAAGTTCTTTAAAACTTTGCAAACGTTTTTCAAAGTTTCTGAAAAGTTTTCCTTTTCTCTAAAAAGTTAGGCCTACTAGTCTACTACCTTTTTACTATTTTTCCTAAACTCTTTCTCTCAACATGTCTGGTGTAGGAGCTATCCCTAGAGTTGTGAAGACAACATATGAAAGTTTAAACTTTAAAAGTTTGTGTGGTTTCTGCATTGAAAGGAGTTTAGGGATTGAGAAGAACCCCAATAAGGAATTCCTATTGAATCTCCTTCTGAAGGATGCCCAGGGACTTAGCACTGGTCAGGATCAGCAAGAGGGGGAGGTAGAGGAAGATTACAGCCAGGCAGGCTCAGAGGAGCAGATTGATAATCCTGGGGAGGGTCCTTCCACTGATCTTTCTGTCAACAAACCCCCTATTGTAACTGGGAGTGGGAAGGGGTCACACACCAGTAGGGCTCCTCCCTTCACACCTAGAGGCCAGGTCACCAGGGTGGCTCCAGTTAGGGAAAGATCTACCTCTGCAAATTCTCATATTACTTAAGTTTCAAGAGAATCCCACACTTCTAACCCCAAGGACCAGTCCCTAGATAGGGAACTCAGAAAGCTGAGGTTAGAGGAGACCAGACTGAGGCTACAGCAGCAACAGTTGGCCTTGGACAGGGAATCCATGGCTGTGGAAAGGGAAAGACAGGGGTTGGGGTTAGTTCCCCATGGTGGCACCAGCAGTTTCAGTAACTCCAGTGTTAGGGAACCTACATTTGATTAGAGAAATCTGCACAAAGTTATTCCCCCTTACAAATATGGGGATGACATCTATAAGGGGTTTGCTGCACTTCAGAAAGCATGTAAAGTTCAGAGGGTCCCTCAAGTTCAGTGGGCTGCTATCCTGTGGTTGTCTTTCACTGGCAAGGGGAGATACAGACTCCTTATTGTCAGGGAGGACGAGGCAGACAACTATCACATTCTCAAAAGTGCACTCTTAGATGGTCTGGGCTTAACCACTGAGAAATATACAATAAAGTTCAGAGAGACCAGAAAGGAGTCATTACAGGATTGGCCAGATTTTGTAGACTGTTCAGTGAAGGCCCTAGAAGGTTGGTTAAATGGCAGTAAGGTGACTGACTATGAAAGCCTGTATAACTTAATTCTGATATAGCATATATTGAACAATTGTGTGTCTGATTTGTTGAACCAATATCTTGTGGACCCAGATCTGACCTCTCCCCAAGAATTGGGAAAGAATGCAGACAAATAGGTCTCAACAAGGGTGAGCAGAAAAGCTCATACAGGGGGTGACAAGGACAGCAAGAAGAAGGATGGTAAGTCCCATGACAAGGGTGAGGACAAAGATAAAAAGTCATCAGAGTCTTCATCAGGCCCACAAAAATCCTCTGGGGGTGGAGGGTCCATATCCTCTTCTAATCATCAGAAAAAGAATTGGTGTAATTTATCTAAGAACAAATGCCATTGGGCAAGTGACCCCACTTGTCCCAAGTGAAAGACCAAGCCTCCCACTACCACAACCCCCACTGCTTCCACTAGTGCCCCTAGTAATAGCAGTGGTGGTGGGAAAAACTCTACAAATAGCCAAACAAAGGGTGTAGCTGGGCTCACTTTTGGTAATGTAGTGGTGGTTGGTCTAGTTAGGGAGACCACTGAGGCTGTTTTATTCTCTGATGGTGGCATTGACCTTGCCACCTTAGTTGCTTGTCCCCTTAATATGGATAAGTACAAGCACCTACCCCTAATAAATGGTGTTCAGGTTGAGGCCTACAGGGACACAGGTGCCAGTGTCACTATGATGATGAAGAAACTGGTTGCCCCTGAGAAACAGCTACTTGGTCATCAGTACCAAGTTACTGACACCCATAACAACACTGTTAGCCACCCCATGGCTGTTGTGAATCTCAACTGGAGGGGGGGGGTTACTGGTCCTAAAAAGGTTGTGGTATCCACTGACTTACCTGTAGAGTGTCTATTGGGCAATGATTTGGAAACTTCAGCTTGGGCTGAAGTGGAGTTGGAGGCCCATGCAGCCATGCTAGGAATTCCAGGGCACATCTTTGCTCTTACCAGGGCTCAGGCCAAGAAGCAAAGAGGACAGGGAAACTTGGATCCTGGAACAATGGACCAAGTGTTCCTAAAAACTAAGGGTAGAAAGGGCAAACTCTTGTCCACTATCCCTCCCTTTCCAGGAGATTCCCCTTTTGATGAGGACGAGTCAACTCCCTGTGCAGAACCTACACCATAGGAGCTTCAAGCTGACACAGCTGAGCTCTTGGGTGCAGGGGGATTGCCACACTACAGGATCTAAGACAGCAAGCTGTCAAACAGCAAAATGGGGATATCAGTGACTCAAGCAGAGTTTACTGGGAGACCAATCTCCTGCATACTGAGGCAAAGGACCCTAAACCTACCAGGAGACTGGCCATTCCCTTGCAGTATAGGGAATTCCTCCTATCTCTAGCACATGATATTCCCTTGGATGGACATCTGGGGCAAAGAAAAACCTGGGACAGACTTGTCCCTCACTTTCACTGGCCTCATATGTCAGAGGACACAAAAGAGTTTTGTCGCTCTTGGGTGACTTGCCAAGCCAGTGGCAAAACTGGTGGCACCCCAAAGGGTCCCTTAGTCCCACTGCCAGTGGTTGGGGTGCACATTGGAAGAGTAGGGGTTGACATTGTTGGCCCCATTGACCCTCCAACTGCTTCTGGTAATAGGTTCATCTTCGTGTTAGTGGACCATGCCACAAGATATCCAGAAGCCATCCCCTTAGGGACCACTAGAGCACCTGCAGTGGCAAAGGCCCTTGTGGGAATATTTTCCAGGGTGGGCTTTCCTAAAGAGGTAGTATCAGAGAGGGGTAGTAATTTCATGTCTGCATACTTAAAAGCTATGTGGAAGGAGTGTTGTGTAACCTACAAATTCATCACAACCTATCATCCACAAACAAATGGACTGGTTGAGCGATTTAACAAAAATCTCAAAAGCATGATCATGAGACTCTCTGAAAAACTCAGAAGGAGATGGGATATTCTCCTGCCATGCCTCCTTTTTGCCTACAAGGAGGTATCCCAGAAAGGAGTAGCTCCAGCCCCTTCGAACTCCTCTTTGGTAACCCTGTTAGGGGTCCCTTTGCTCTTGTGAAAGAAGGGTGGCAGCAACCATTGAAGCCCCCTAAACAAGACATTGTGGACTATGTAATTGGCCTAAGATCAAGGATAGCTGAGTATATGAAAACAGCCACTAAGAATCTTTAGGTAAGCCAAGAGCTTCAAAAGCAATGGCATGACTAGGAGGCGTCCTGACTGAGTACCACACAGGACAGAAGGTGTGGGATCTGGAGCATGTGGCACCAAGAGCACTCAAGGACAAATGGAGTGGACCACATCTTATTGTGGAGAAAAAGGGTGAGGTCACCTTTTTGGTAAACCTTGGCACTGCCAGAAGTCCCCTTAGGCTACTTCATGCCAACTGCCTGAAACCTGACTATGATAGACCAGATGTGACCCAACTCATGGCCACAGATGAGGGGCAGGAGGAAGATAGTGACCCTCTCCCTGACCTCTTCTCCAACACTGAAGCTGATGGTTTAGTGGAGGGAGTTGTACATGCAGATTACCTCACAGCAGAGCCAAGGGAGGACTGTAAGAATTTACTAGGCCAATTTTCTGAACTCTTTTCCCTCACACTTGGTACCACTACTTGGTGTGAACATACAATTGATACTGGAGACAGTTTGCCAGTCAAAAGTAAGATTTATAGGCAGTCTGATCATGTCAGAGACTGTGTTAAGTCTGAGGTTCAGAAAATGTTGGACCTAGGTGTTATTGAGCATTCCGATAGCACCTGGGCCAGCCCAGTGGTGCTTGTCCCCAAACCTCATAGCAAAGAAGGGAAAGAGAGAAATGTTGTTTTATGTGGACTATAGAGGGCTTAATACTGTGACTAAAACAGATACTCACCCCATACCTAGGGCAGATGAGCTCATAGATATACTGGCCTCTGCCGAGCATCTAAGCACCTTTGATTTGACTGCAGGGTATTGGCAGATAAAGTTATCAGAGGATGCTAAGCCAAAAACTGCATTTTCAACCACTGGGGAACACTATCAATTTACAGTTATGCCCTTTGGTTTGAAAAATGCACCTGACACTTTCCAGAGGCTGGTGAACACAGTCCCTCAAGGTCTGGAAGCTTTCAGTGCAGCATACTTAGAAAATGCCAGATAGGACAGGGGAAAGTGGTTTATCTGGGCCACCTGGTAGGTGGAGAACAGATTAAACCACTGCAGGGGAAGATGTAGACTATTTTAGACTGGGGTCCCCCTACTACTCAGACCCAGGCCAGAGCCTTTCTTGGTCTCACTGGGTATTACAGAAGGTTCATTAAGAACTTTTGCTCCATTGTTGCCCCTCTTAATGACCTGACCTAAGATCATGGAATTGACCCCGCAATCCAAATCTGGTATTGGGGGGCCAGTATCATGCACCCTGGGGGCTCCACCATGGACCCCAGTACTGCCAAACCAGCTCTCTGAGGTTTCCACTGCAGTCCCAGCTGCTGCCACCTCACAGACAGGTTTCTGCCCTCCTGGGGATTGAGCAGCTCAATCCCAGGAAGACAAAACAATGCATTTCCTTTAGGAGAGGGATTTTACACCCTCTCCCATTGGCAATAGGTGTTACAGGCATGGGAAGGGTAGCCTCCCAGAGCCTCTGGAAATGCTTTGAAGGGCACAAACGGTGCCCTTCTTGCATAATCCAGCATACACCGGTTCAGGGACCCCCAGTCCCTGCTCTGGCGCAAAACTGGACAAAGGAAAGGGGAGTGACCTCTCCGCTGTCCATCACCACCCCAGGGATGGTGCCCAGAGCTCCTCCAGAGTGTCCCTGGTGTTAGCCATCTTGGATTCCAAGGTGTGGGAACCCACTGGAGACCTCTAAGTGGCCAGTGCCAGCAGGTGACGTCAGAGATCCCTCCTGATAGGTGCAAACCTGGGTAGGTAGGCAATCCCCATCTAAGGGCTACTTAGGGTTTCTCCTCTGGATCTTTCCTCAGATTCTGTTTGCAATATTCCTCCAGGAGGACTCCTCTGCATCCTCTGCTTCAGCTTCTGACTGTCGGATCAACTGCAAACTGCTTCAGGAACTGCTGTAACTGCAACAAAGTATCCAGGGCGACTCCTGTGATCTGCAACATCAGCTCTAGCCAGCATTTGCAACAGTTTCCAAGGTGTGCACTCTCTGAGGACTGCCTGTTTTCACCCTGCACCAGAAGAACCAAAGGAATCTCCCGTGGACTGACGGAGTCACTTCCCTGCTTCTGCAGGCACCGTTCTCTGACGACAACCGGTACTCTGGGACTCATCTCCTGACGATGAGCGTGCTCCCTGAAACACAGGTGGTAGACTGAAGTGACCCAGACTGTCCAAAGGTCCATCTGTCAAAATTTGGTGAAGTTAACAGCTTGCCTCCCCGTGCTGCGACAGTACCCCTTTGCATCGCGTCTTCTGCACCTCCTTGGGCATCTATGCACTTCTTCCAAAAGTTCTTCATGCACAGCATAGCCCAGGTCCCCAGCACTCCATCCTGCGATGCACAGCTCTCTGAGTTGTTCTCCGGTGGCATGGGACCCTCCAGTGCTGCAACGACTGCACTTTGCATCTTCGTTGTCCCTGTGTTCTGGGACTCTCATGGGAGCTGTCTGGTCTACCGAGGGCTCTCTGAAGTTCTGAGAAGCCCCTCTGTCTCCTTAGTCTAAGTTGAGACCCCCAGGTCCCTCCTGGGTCCAAGCAGCTCCTTTTTGATGCAAACTGCGTACTTGCTTGAACCAAGGCTTGTTGGCGGAATTCAGCGACGCAAGCGGCCTGCATCCAACAACTCGACGTGGGACATCTCCTGCTCCAAGCAGGAACCTGCAGCCATCGTCTTTGGTGCACTTATGTGCTTTTCGTCTGACCGGAGAATCCACTTTCGCACCTTTTTCTCAGTTTGCAGGGGCTTCTGTCCTTCCTGGACTCTTCTTGTACTTCTGGACTTGTTCTCCTCTCTCCACAGGTATTCAGGTCCAGGAATCCATCATGTGTTGCTTGCAGTCTTACTTGGTTCTTGCATAATCCTTTATCATGACTTGTAGTGTGTCCTGAGGAAACTTGCTGTACTTTACTCCTGTTTTTCTGGGCTCTGGGGTGGGGTACTTTACTTACCTTTGGTGTTTTTCTACACTCCCAGCACCCCTCTACACACTACACTTGCCTAGGGGGGAACTCGACATTCGCATTCCACAATTTTAGTATATGGTTTGTATTGCCCCTAGCCTCATTGCAATCTATTGTATTTTCTAATATTTGCACTATTCTATGACTGTTTACTTACCTGATTTTGGTTACTAGTGTATATATTGTGTATAATACTTACCTCCAGAAGGAGTATTGCCTCAAAGATATTTTTGGCCTTGTGTCACTAAAATAAAGTACCTTTATTTTTTGTAGCACTGAGTATTATCTTTACTTGTGTGTAAGTACTGTGTAACTATGAGTGGTATTGCATGAGCTTTGCATGTCTCCTAGTTCAGCCTAAGCTGCTCTGCTATAGCTACCTCTATCAGCCTAAGCTGCTAGAACACTACTACATTTCATTGATAAGGGATAACAGGACCTGGTATAAGGTGTAAGTACCCAAGGTACCCACTACAAACCAGGCCAGCCTCCTACACAGGCCCACTGGTACCATTTAATTTACAGCTCCTGGGTATATGGTATACCACTCTACAAGGGACTTACATGTAAAATGAATATGCCAATCAGATATTTGCCAATCAAATCATGTTTTATGGAGAGAGCACAAGTACTTTAGCACTGATCAGTAGTGGTAAAGTGCATAGAGTCCTAAGGGCGACAAGCGAAAATACAGCAAAAAGTAGGAGGAGGAATGTTAGACCTGACAGTCTTAGGGTGGTCACCCATAACTTTTTGCCTGCCTCCCTCCACTTTTTGGACACTGTTTTTGCTGGGTTTTAGACTCTGAGCACTTTACCACTGCTAACCAGTGCTAAAGTGCATATGCTCTCTCCCTTTAAACATGGTAACATTGGATCATACCCAATTGGACTATTTACTTTATTTATAAGGCTCTAGTAGTGTGCACGATATGTGCCCAGGGCCTGTAGATTAAATGCTACTAGTAGGCCTGCAGCACTGGTTGTGCCACCCACTTAATTAGCCCCTTAACCTTGTCTCAGGCCTGCCATTGCAAGGCCTGTATGTGCAGTTTCACTGCCAATTCGACTTGGTATTTAAAAGTACTTGCCAAACCTAAAACTCCCCTTTTTCTACATATAAGAAACTCCTAAGGTATGTCCTAGGTAACCCATAGGGCAGGGTGCTGTGTAGGCAAAAGGCGGGACATGTGCCTATGTAGTTTACATATCCTGGTAGTGTAAAACTCCCAAATTCGTTTTTGCATTGCTGTGAGGCCTGCTCCCTTCATAGGCTAACATTTGGGCTGCCCTCTTACATTGTTTGAGTGGTAGCTGCTGACCTGAAAGGAGTAGGAAGGTCATATTTAGTATTTCCAGGATGGTGATATAAAATCCTGCGGACTGGTGAAGTTTGATTTAATATTACCATTTTAGAAATACCACTTTTGGAAAGTGAGCATTTCTCTGCACTTACATCTTTCTGTGCCTTACAATCCACGTCTGGCTGGGTTTAGTTGATAACTCCTTGTGCATTAACTCAGACCCACCCCAAACACAGGATACTCAGCCTCACTTGCTTACATCTGCATTTCGGATGGGTCTTCCTGGGCTGGGAGGGTGGAGGGCCTGCTCTCACACAAAGGACTGCCACACCCCCTACTGGGACCCTGGCAGACAGGATTGAACTGAAAGGGGACCTGGTGCACTTCTAAGCCACTCTTTGGAGTCTCCCCCACTTCAAAGGCACATTTGGGTATATAAACAGGGCCTCTGCCCCTTCCAACTCAGACACTTCCTGGAGAAGATAACTGGAACCAGAACCTGCATTCTGCCAAGAAGAACTGCCTGGCTGCCCAAAGGACTCACCTGACTGCTTTCTGTGAAGGACTGCTGCCTTGCTGTTGCCCTGCTGCCTTTCTGCTCTCTGGATGTGGTTAAGAAGTGTTCTCCAAGGGCTTTGATAGAGCTTGCCTCCTGTTCCCTGAAGTCTCAGGACCAAAAAGAGTTCTCTCTTGCAACTGGACTCCTTGAGTGGCAAAAATTTGATGCACAGCTTGCTAAAAATGACGCACAGCCTGCCCTGCAGTGAGAAATTCCCCGTACACCAATGCAGCACAACTTCGCAAGGAGAAGATCGACGCAGTGCCTGTGTTGCGACCGGAACTTCGACGCATGGCACACCGGATCGACGCACAGCCGACCTGGGACGACACAGCCCGAATTCCAGAGGTGGAATCGATGCAGCACCTGCTGTGTGGAAGAAACTTCCATGCAACATCCACCGGAACGATGCAGCGCTTGTGACTTCGCTCCACAAGCCCAGGATTCCACGCACAGACCCCAGGGCGTCTGAAAACCCAGCAACTAGAAGAGGACCCACGACCGAGCGCCGGGAATCGATGCACAGCCATCCCTGTGTGGAAACTAAACAGCGCATCACTGTGTGCGGCCCGGCCCTTTGTGGCGATTTTTCACGCAAACCAGGTACTTTGTGATTGAAAGACTTTGTTTGCTTCAAAAAGACTTAAGACACTTTGGCCCTCATTCTGACCCTGGCGGTCGGCGGAGAGACGGCGGTCGGACCGCGAACAGTCCGGCGGTATTAAAAATGGCATTCTGACCGCGGCGGTCCCCGCCGCGACCGACCGCTCCTTCTCCACTCCGACCGCCACGGCGGTCATGACCGCGGGGCTGGAGTTTGCGCACTCCGGCCCGGCGGTCGTCCCAAGACCGCCAAGGGTATTATGACCCTGCCTACCGCCGCGGTTTCTTGCGGGCGGGAACCGCCGTGCGAACCATGGCGGTAAGCACTATCGGGGCCAGGGAATTCCTTCCCTGGCACTGATAGGGGTCTCCCCCACCCCCCACTACCCACCCGAGTCCTCCCCCCACACCCTCCACCCCCCTGCCACCCCCAAGAGGTGGTACGAACCCCCTCCCCACCCCCACCCCGACATGCACATACATGTACCCCGACATGCACACACCCCCAACATGCACATATACACACCCCCTACACACACATACACAACGGGGACACATACCCGCACACATACATGCCGACATGCGCACCTGCCGAACAGCACACATTACCCATAGACACAGCAGCACCCCCCGCCCGCATACACGCACTCACACACCCCCTCTACACACTCACACGCACACCCCCATGCACGCCCACATCACACAACACCTTACCTTGTGCGTTGGTCCTCCGGGAGGCGACGGGAGCCATAGGGACGTGACCGCCAACAGAAGACCGCCAACAGAAGACCGCCACACGGAAATGTGGGTCGTAATTCTGTGGGCGGTGTTCTGCTGGCGTGGCGGTGGAGGTTGACCAGTCTCCACTTTCCCGCCGACCGCCAGTGTGGCTGCTGGCGGTTTTCCGGCGGAACGCTCCCAGCGGTCAGAATGCGCACAGCGGCACACCGCCGCGGTCGGCGGTCTTCACCGCGGCGGTAACTCAGCGGTCTTGCGAAAAGACCGCCAAGGTCAGAATGAGGGCCTTTATGTCACTTTTCAGTGATATCTCTACATTTACTTATTGCATCTTTGATCGTTTTGACCTGCAAATATCCAGATAAATATATATATTTTTCCAAACACTGTGTGGTGTATTTTTGTGGTGCTATATGGTGTTATTGTATGATTTATTGCACAAATACTTTACACATTGCCTTCTAAGTTAAGCCTGACTGCTCAGTGCCAAGCTACCAGAGGGTGGGCAGAGGATAATTTGGATTGTGTGACTTACCCTGAATAGAGTGAGGGTCCTTGCTTGGACAGGGGGTAACCTGACTGCCAACCAAAGACCCCATTTCTAACAAGTAAGGAACAATGTTTGGGAGTGACTGTGTAGAGAGGGCCATTTCCAACAGCCATCTATTGTCACCAGTATCTATAGTGACCACAATCCCCTAAGTATAGCCCTTTGCTTACCAGGGAAGAAGTAGAGAGTCAAGAGCATGGTACTAGAATAATTAACAGTTAAGTCCCTGGGACTGTGCCTGGCCTGGAGAAATGTGGAGACGAATACCCTCTTGATCACATTGTGTTCAAAACATTTCCCATGGTGTCCAATTGTCTTACTGCCTCTGCTGCATATAATTAGAAGGCCAGCTCCTTTGTCCAGTTGGGCCTAGTGGTTAGTGGAATGCTATTGAAGCCAAGCAGACCAGGCCCCCCTGAGGCTAAATGGTTTGATCAGAACTGTAAGTTGGCATTGAGATAGTTGCACGAGGCCCTCAAGGAGTTACCGAGGGACTTATGTAAAATACTAAGATGCAGAGCAGAGTATAAGGCTGTACTATGAGCAGGAAAAAGGAACTGCAAAATGAATCCTGGAGTAAGCTGATTATGGCATGTGGACTAAAGTTCACTAGGGCTTTCTGGATGGTGGAAAATAAGATCTGATCTATGTGTGGCATTCCCAACTCTGTCATCACTACCATGAAGAGGAGGTGGTCTTCCCATTAGCCCTAGAAATTACTCATGATGACATTTTGGTGGCAATTATTAAGAGTCCACCTAATAAGGCCCCAGGCCCGGCCAATGTACTTATGGAACTTTATAAATCATCACCAAATCTCTGGGCCCCCCTCCCATGTAACTGTTTTAATGCTGTCTTTAAATGGGTTTCCCACAGACATGGCACACTGCCTTAATTGTGCCTATTTTTAAGAAGGGATACATTCAATTCCCTGGGTGTTATCAGCCAATATCCCTGCTGGATTCAGCTGTGATGGTGGTGGAGAGAGCTGTTCTAGAGTGCTTCCTAACCTGGGTTGAGGTGACGGACATGCTGTATGAGGTGCAATATGGGTTCCTTCAGGGGCTCGGCACGATGGAGCAATGCCTACATTTGCAGCAGTTGGTCAACAAGTATACTGTTGCTAGGCAGGGCACTGTCTGCATGGGCTTCATGGATCTCTCTTGCACCTTCAACAGTGTTGTCAGGTCGAAATTGGGGGATATCCTATCCGACCTATGGGTGGAGGATGACCTGGTGAACTTCTTGAGAGTCCTACTTTATGACCTGTCAGCATCAGTGAGGTTTGGCCATTAGACGAACAGACAGATAGCTTTATCTAGGAAGAGGGGTGCAACAGGGCTGCATCCTGGATCCTACATTTTTCCTTTTATATACTAAGGGCTTTGGTGCATCCCTTTCGAACACAGTATCCAGTGCCTCCTCAATTGGCAGGAAAACGGTCTCAGTTTTATTATATACAGATGATTAAGACCAATGATCTTAATGTCTTAGCCCAAGAATTTGTATCTTTTATGGGGATACTGGGCCTGAATACACGTCAAACGAAGACTTTTATGATGGTTTGTAAGCCAAAACGCTATAAGATGCAAGATATCTATTTACAAGGTCATCCTGTTGCCCAGACCGAGGATTTCTCATATTTGGAAGTAGTTATGGATGATAGGAGTAAGTGGGGACCATGCATTGCCAAGG
The DNA here is from genome assembly GCF_031143425.1 of Pleurodeles waltl. Lineage (NCBI taxonomy): Eukaryota > Metazoa > Chordata > Amphibia > Caudata > Salamandridae > Pleurodeles > Pleurodeles waltl. The sequence continues at coordinate 587,757,249 of NC_090438.1, read as the reverse complement.
TGAGGCAGAAATCTTTAATCTTGGTGGGCTACATTTTAAATTTGGCTTCACATATTGGGAAAAAACTGTAGCCCCTCTCCTGGAGACTTACAATATGAAGCACTTCTTGTCCCTTTCATATGACCTAGCAATCTGGGGATACTCAAACACAAAGCCCATCCAAGTGGAGTGAAATAGGGTGCTCAGGTGGCTTTTGGTTGTTCTACCTGCATGCTCTACCTATATCATACACCATGAGCATTGGTTGCCGCGTGCGAATATCCCATTAAGTTGTCTTCCCTGCTTTTGTGTTGTTCTATCTGGGCAAATCCACATGCTTCATTTAATAGAGAGATTGTTATGATTGCCTGGCATGCGAGAGAGGTTTGAAAATTTCCTGGTTTGACTACATCTAATCTGAATTGACAAAGCTGGGTAGTCGGACCCTTTTTCCTAACCCTTCCACTATAACAAAAACAGATATGGTTTGGGTCAAATCCACATTCAAGGAAAGGTCAAGAGCCCTGAGGGAGCTCCATGAATACAACAAATGGTTTGTGAAAGAATATGCAGAGATTCATACTTCTCCATCTCTGGAACCACACTTGGAGTGGTTTAATAGCTCTTTGGATAGACAATTTCTCACTAGGCTTAGGCTAGGATTTGTGAGGTGGCATCTTGCTTTCCCACTTGCCCAACGTGAGCCCTCAAAAGTTTTGATATGTCTCTGCGATGAATCCTCCCCACAAAGTTTGTTTCATTTTACTTTCTTTTGTAAATTTTATACTGATCTTACAAAAAGGTTTCTAATTCCAATCATAACAAAGTTGGGGATTTGAACCTCTGGATTAGCCCTAGTGTATCTGCAAAAACTCGATTCTCTATCCAATTATGTCAATGGGGGTCATTCCGACGCTGGCGGTCCATGACCACCAGGGCCGGGGACCACGGAAGCACCGCCAACAGGCTGGTGGTGCTTCCAGGGCCATTCTGACCGCGGCGGTAAAGCCGCGGTCAGAAAAGGGGAACCGGCGGTTTCCCGCCGGTTTTCCCCTGGCCCAGGGAATCCTCGCCGCCATGGGGATTCCGACCCTCTTCCCGCCACCCTGTTTCTGGCGGTTTTTACCGCCAGGAACAGGATGGCGAGAAACGGGTGTCGTGAGGCCCCCTAACAGGGCCCCATAATGATTTTCAGTGTCTGCTTTGCAGACACTGAAAATCGCGACGGGTGCCACTGCACCCGTCGCACCCCTACAACTCAGCTGGCTCCATTCGGAGCCGGCTTCATTGTTGAGGGGGGTTTCCCGCTGGGCCGGCGGGCGGCCTTCTGGCAGTCGCCCGCCGGCCCAGCGGGAAAGCCAGAATGGTCGGCGCGGTCTTTTGACCGCGGTGCGGTCATTCGGCGGTTCCCTCCAGGCGGGCGGCTCCCGCCACCCGCCGGGCTCAGAATGACCCCCAATATCTCTTCTTTCCTAAAATGTGCAATTAGCAGAAGGGAATCACCGATGGTTTAATTTCAAGGTCCTATTTTATGATGAAAGTGAGACACACTTTATTTAAACAAATTTGGCACTATTCTTTGTACTTTATATGCACTGGCCAGCTTTGTAAGAACGTAGTAAGTGTTCATTTTATTGTCTTTGCCATGTAAATGAATTTATGCCCATTTCAGTAATTGCATACAGCTGTTTTTATCAAAATTGTATTTTAACTTCACTTCACAAAAAAATGGACTGTTGAGTTTTTCCTGTGTGTTTTTATGGTCACATTTGTGACTGAAATAAAGTGAACTGAAACCTTGAATATTCTGTGGAGTTCAGAAAATGCATCTGTGTCTATTCAGGTCAGACTAATGTTGGCTCCTTGGAGGCATTTCACACCACTTTCACATCAAATTCACTGGGTGAGCTACTACTGAAGAGCTAAAGCAAATTAGCTTTCAGCAGGTTCTGACAGGAAAAAGGCAACTTTTTAAAAGTTATTTTTCCTTAATATGTATTAAAAATCTGACTTCACTATTGAATTGGTCTTAGTGGGTTATCATTTTATAGCTGATACCTTTCCCGATTTAGCAGAAGTAGCATTGAAACCTGCCCTCTGGTTTTTAACATAGCACAGCTAAGCGCTGCCACAGCCAAAATGGATTTTTGGGCCTGGCTGCTGTAGGGACATGGTAATGTTAGTATTCTACATGTCCCACTTTTAAGTACCATGCACCCTACCTTGTGGGCTACGAGGCTTACATAAGGGTAACTTACTAGTATTTAAAAGGGAATGTTTTACTTGTCACACAAGGGTTATTTTTAACATGTCACACAGCAGGTTTTACACTGCAGCATTCAGGCAACAATTGTAGGCATGATGCCATGTTTTATTTTGTCACACTATTGGATGAGACAATAAGAGCTGCAGTCCATGGGTGACAGTTAACTTTTCATGCAATGGGTACATTTCTGCACCCTATAATATGACCTCATAAAAAAGACATAATAAAGATGTTGTTTTCAAGACAAATTCTATTGTTTTCAATGGCATTTCAGTATGTTTAAGAAATTGTCTAGACTCCATGCGCAGAAATGTATTTGCATGTAGTTCTTCCATAAAAATGGTCAATGGAAGTATAAAGAGTAGTCATGTATCTTGCCACTGGATATCATTGATCTTAAAAATAAACTCCATTGTATCCCTCACTTACAATGATAACCCATGGACAAAAGGTGCAATTTATTGCTCAATGTACATTGATGTGTTTTCCAATTAAGTGTCGTGAGATAAAAGGCTTCTTGTAGCTCGTTTTGTGTTCTTATGTATTTTCAGATGAAAAAATCCCTTGGGTAATCTTTATTTAGAAATTGATATTCGCTATCTCAATTAACCCATGCCCCATCAACTTAGTTAATTTGGAAAATGTTATTGTATTAGACATAATTAATCCTGTCTGAAGGTCATGGTTTAGTACCTGATATCTTGCAGTTGGTTCAAGGCCTCCTCAACCTACATAAAATTGTCCATGAGGGCTATATTACGTTCTTTATCAGAGGGTTTGATAAGTATACCATCATCATTAGCAACATTTCTAATTAGCTCCATTTCCACTGAAACATGTCTATGACCTCTAGAGTCTTCTCTCAACCTTAAAGGTCTTTATGGGCTCCTGCTTGGAAGCATTGAAATTACCATATGCTAAATTGGATACAAAGTTAGATTTAGCATGTAACCCACTGCCAAAATCAACACTTCCATCAATATCTAAATCAGATAACACAAATCACTTTCATCACAAACCTCAGTTTTGCCAATGCACTCTTATACACCAGATTGTATAATATTGACAAATGATCAATGTCTCTGATCTGTAAATTAATATGTTCACTTGATCTTACAGAAATTATTCTAGTAGTTTCTTGATTCTATGAAATTTTAACTTTCTACTGAATTTAAACATATCAATATGTGCTCCAACAGAATCAAACACACACACACACTCATATATAGCACGTTTAAAAAGATTTACAATCCTAAGCAAACATAAACAAATTACCGATTGTTGCTATGTTTAATTGCATTTAAAATATGTTTCATATTTATTGCAAATAAATAATTTAAGAAATTAACTTTTTATAAGAAGTGCATTTGCATTTAACACAGATTTCATTGATTATACTATGTAAATAACCTTAAATACTTTAATTGCAAACATTTTATAAAAAAAGTACAACATAAATTACTTTAATCAACAGCATTGAAAAATGTAACGGTAAATACTTATACAAATATAATTAAACAAAATTAAACAACATACATCTCAAAGCTCATTCAATAAATGTATTTAATCATTGTAAATAATTTAAATACTATTTAAATAAATATGCAAAAATGCTTCCCTCATTTAAATAAACATCTGACAAAACTATGAAGGTCAATATTAAAGTAATAAAACAACATCAAACTATACATTGCTACAAACTTTGTAGAAACATATATGCAATTTAATGTATGGTGAAAGTTGTTTTTTTAATCTAGACTTAAAAGCAGTGGGGAAAGTGAAGATGTTTCTGAGGGGTTAGATTTACTATTCTAACTCCAGCCCACCAAACATTGAAAAAAGTGCATTTATTGCAGTGGGCAGCGCAGATTAACTGTTCTAACTTCAGTCCCACTAACATTTAGACAAGTACACATATTTGGAGAGCAGGCATCGGATTTGCTATTCTAATTGCAATCCTTCATACATTGGAGAGAGTGTAAATATTTGGGGATTGGAGAGTGAGAATTACTATTTAAATTTGAGGCAAACTACAGTTTAGGAAAGTGAATATATTTGGGGAGTGGCATCAGAATTACAGAACTATAAAGTTCATATAAAATCCAGGGTCAGATTTAACTTCAGTTACTTTAACATTGGGAAAAGGACAGGTATCAGGGGGGCATTGGTTCATATTTGTTATTCTTATTCCGATTGTACTGACATGGGGGAGAATGCATACATTTTGCTGGGGTGCTGGTTACAATCACTATACTAACGCAAATAAAACTAATATTAGGGAAAGTGCATCTATTTAGGCAATGAGGTTAAATATTCTACGTTTAGTCCTACTAGCATAGGGAAAAGTGAATGCATTTAAAGGGGGCATCTAGGTTTGCTACTCTAACTTCATTTCTGCAAACACTGAGGAAAGTGCGTGTAAATGAAAGGTGAAGCTATGATCAGATACACTTTTCTAACTATAGACGTTCTATCATTGGGAATTACCTTCAATCTCAATATTTTTGTAATCCAAATATTTTGACCTCAATTTTCTGGTAATATACATTTTTGGAGTTGACATTCAGGAGTCATCCTCTAGTTCGCTCTCACCTTCCTCACACTTTACAAATCTATTTGTAACTTGTATCTCATTTACTCGCAGCGTGTACTCCTAACATGCCCACTTGTAATTTATTCCTTCTTCGATCACTCTTAACTCATGTATAACAAACTGGGTCTCATTTCAGGTTATAATGCCTGATGGCGATGGTCGAAGAAATACCTTTATTACAGCTTCAAAGGAATGAAATATATTGCTGAAATATAGTTCAGAGTTCTAAGGCTTTATGACATTGATCATGAATTGGTGGAAATGCTGATCAAATGAATTTAGTATATGCGGGGTCGGATGACTAAACATTTTTGATAGGCACCGTTACATGTTCTTAATGATAAGGTAGTGCTTAGTGGAAATACTTTTTACCAACATATTATAAAAAGTAAAAGTGTGACAAGATTTTCTGCTGCATTTTTACATTGTGTTGTGCTGTACTGTGTTCTTTGTGGGCCCAATTCACAAAGGTAAACTTAGATAAAAAATCTAAGTTTAGACACAAAGGTGGTCATTCCAACCCTGGCGGACGTTGTTAAAGCGGCGGTAAAACCGCCAACAGGCCGGCGGAAAAAAAAATGGAATCACGACCGTGGCGGAAACCGCCAACATAGACAGCCACTTTAACACTCCGACCACCAAGGCGGTAAAAACAAACACCACGGCGATAACCACCAACAGACAGGCGGAGGACAATGTACTGCCCACAGAATTCCAACAGTCCAATCCGCCACCTTTTCCAGGGTGGATTCACCGCAAACAAAAACACGGTGGAAACAGGACTTGGAAGGGAAAACGCTCACCTCTACACACCCCATGAGGAACCAGAACGCCATGGAACCTGAGCTCCAGATTCTTCCAGCCTTTATCTTCCTGCTCCTCTACGAGGAGCACGAACGCCGGCGGCGAAGACCACAGTGAGTACTGCACCTACAACACAGGGGAGGGAAAAGAGAGTGACACACACACACGCAACACGAAATAAAAACACCCCCACCCTCACCTACGACAACACACACACTAATACATCATTAAACATTACAGTTACACCCCACAACCCCCCCTGGAAGAATGCAAGGACAAAAGGAAATGAGTCGAATTATTGTAATATATTCAAAGACATGAATCAAAAATATATACATATATAAAGATATTCACACTATAAACAAATATATACACCAAGAATACTAGTCCAAAGGATTCCACCATCATAATCCGCGGACCACTGGGCCCAAAATGCATGGGCGAGGCCCACACTCAATACCCGAACAAGACGGAGAGAACACTGCTGGGGCATCAGATAGAAAAAAAACAGGCACCTCAGGGGGAAGGGAAGGGGGGGGCACCTCAGCCGGATGAGTGCACAACGCCAGATCCACGAGGGGGCTCCATGCCCACTGCTTTATCCTGAGGAGTGCAAAGCCACAGTCTCTCAAGTCTCTACAGTGGGTGGTTTGCCCACTGTTCAATCCTGGGGAGTGCAAAGCCACAGTCTCTCAAGAGGATAACAGTCTCCACTGGTTCTGGAGGGGGCTTTGTGCTCAGAGTGCTTCATCCTGCCAAGGACAGAGGTAGTGGATGTCAGTCTCCACTGGTTCTGGAGGGGGCTTTGTGCCCAGAGTGCTTCATCCTGCTTGTGGCGGCCTCAGTAGCGTCGGAATCTTTGGCACTCACTGGCCTTCGGTGCTTGTTGCGGCGGTGTCCTTGGCAGCGGTACTGGTGGCGGCGGAGTCCTGTTCAGCTGTGCTTGTTGCGCGGTGTCATTGGAGGAGGGGGACACAGTGGAGGCAGTGGCTGTTAGTGTGTCTGCATGTGTATGATGCTTGTGTGAGTGCCTGTGGGATGTGTGGTGCTTATGTTTGGCTGAGCTTCCCTTGTGTGTTGAGGTGTGTGCATGCTGGTCTGATAGTCTGCTTGGGATAGGCTGAGGTACAGGGGTTTGGGTCTGGGTGGAGGAAGTTGGAGGGGGGAGGCTAGAGACAGGGACAATGGCTGCCAATCAGTGCTGAGGCCGAGTCTGAAAAGCTAACTGAAGGGCTGCCTGACCAGAATGAATGCCCTCCAGGTATGCATTGGTTTGTTGCAACTGCCTCTCTACACCCTGGATGGCATTCAAAATGGTAGACTGCCCAACAGTGAGGGACCTGAGGAGGTCAATGGCCTCCTCACTGAGGGCAGCAGGGGTGACAGGGGCAGGGGCTGAGGTGCATGGGGCAAAGGAGATGCCCACCCTCCTGGGTGAGCGGCCACGAGTCAAACGCTGATGGGCTGCTGGGATGGCGGTGCTGGTAGGGGGGTGGCAGCTGTACCTGTAGATGCGGGGACACAGACTGGCCCGCCACTGCAAGGGAGCTCCCATCAGAGGAGGAGTCCGTATCGCTGGTCTCAGCTCCTGTCCCCGCCGTGGAGCTCCCCTCGCCCTCCGTCCCACTGGTGAATTCAGACTCTGTTGTGTCGCCCTCCAGGGCCATGTGGGATACAGCTCCCTCCTGCTCCGGTGCCACTGCTCCTCAGCCTGATGATGCTAATGCACACAAGAACAGGGAGACCACAAAAAGGGGGGGGAGACAGAAGAAAGACATGTTGAGTTCATGCAATACCGCTACCGTTGGCGGACCCTACAGACACAGAAGCCCACTGTACTACGCCGTGCACTTGGAGTTCCCTAATCAATCACAGGGACATGGGTTACGATTGCTGCACACATGGATGTCACAGGAGCCTGACTAGGTGTAGTTGGCTCTGTACACAGGTGGGGTGCCACAGGGCCTGCCTTAAGAAGAGACCTTGCCTACTAAACTCGCCCTGGCCTAGGGAAACCCACAGCCCACCTTCCCCACCCGGACTTCCTATGTGATGACATGCCAAATATCCTTCTTCCGGTGGGCGCTGACCTACAGGAATAGAACAGGAGAAAAGGAGAAGATATAACCGTCCGCACTGTCACAGTCATTGGCCCGTCATCATTTCCCTTGCCATAAAGCACATGCACTCACCGTAGTTTCATGCACGCCTCATTCTCACCCCCCCTATCTTTCATCCACACCACTCCAAGTAGCCATTGCCCATACAGTATGCTCACAGTGTACTCACCTGTTTGTCTGGAGGACCGTAGAGTAGCGTGCACTGGGGGAGGACCCCATCCACTAGTTTCTACAACTCCTTTGAGCTGAATGCAGGGGCCCTTTCCCCAGACACACGAGCCATTATCTCTTCCAGACTGAGGTCGCAGCAGCACTTGCGGTGTAGGTCCTCTCCTGTCGAAGATCAGGTATCAAGTGATTGAAAAGAGAGAAAATGGCGGTCACGTCTGCGGTGGTGCGTACCGTCACCGCCGGCGTACATCGTCATTGGCTCCTGGGACCCATAGGGTACAATGTTAACCAATGGAGGATTGCGCCACGGTCTTCGACCGCCTACCGCGACGGTGTACAACGCCAGCGCAGTTACCTCATATCCCCTTGTCCCACTTTACAGGTCAGGCAGCCACCATTTCAGGGGCCCACATGGCATTATTTTGGACTGCGTCACACATATCTAGGCCTTGCTTAAACACTAATACAGCCATATGTCGATTAGCAAATATTTTCGGATTAAGCTGTGTTTACGTACCTCAGAGTTGGTTGACTCTCTGCTTGCTGTTCTCCTCCATAGGCAACGTCCACTGGGGCAGGTGAGGAAATGGCGGCATCCTCCGGTGTACAGACCGCTGGTGGACCTGTCGACAATGGAGGAGCAACATGTGATCATCACCTACATACTTGATCGTACCACAATCCTGGAACTGTATGCCCAGTTGGAGCCAGACCTGATGTCAGCTATCCGCCATCCCACAGGAATCCCCCCTCAAGTGCAGGTGCTGTCAGTACTCCATTTCCTAGCAAGTGGGTCTTTTCAAACTACAGTGGCCATAGCATCAGGGATGTCCCAGCCTATGTTTTCCAACGTGTTGTCCAGAGTGTTGTCTGCCCTGCTGAAACACATGCGGAGCTACATCGTTTTCCCTCAGGTGGAGGATTTGCCTACAGTGAAAGGTGACTTCTATGCCCTGGGACATATCCCCAACATCATAGGTGCCATTGAAGGGACACATGTGGCCTTGGTCCCCCCACGCAGGAGTGAACAGGTGTACAGAAACCGGAAGAGTTACCATTCTATGAATGTGCAGATGGTGTGTTTGGCCGACCAGTTCATCTCCCATGTGAATGCCAAATTTCCTGGCTCTGTGCATGATGCTTATATTCTACGGAATAGCAGCATCCCTTATGTGATGGGGCAACTCCAGAGGCACCGTGTGTGGCTATTAGGTGAGGACATGGACCCAATACAGTGTGACTAGGAATCTGGGTCTGGGGATGTCCCTATGAGTTAGTGTGTGTCTAACAGTTGTCCCTCGCCATTTGCAGGTGACTCTGGTTACCCCAACCTTTCATGGCTACTGACCCCTGTGAGGAATCCCAGGACAAGGGCAGAGAAACGCTACAATGAGGCCCATGGGCAAACTAGGAGGATTATAGAGCGGACATTTGGCCTCCGGAAGGCCAGGTTCCGGTGCCTCCATATGACAGGTGGTTCCCTATTCTACTCACCAAAGAAGGTATGCCAGATCATCGTGGCCTGCTGTATGCTTCACAACTTGGCTTTGCAACAATAGGTGCCTTTTCTGCAGGAGGATGGTCCAGATGGAGGTGTTGTGGCAGCTGTGGAGCCTGTGGACAGTGAAGACGAGGAAGCAGAAGAAGAGGACGTAGACAACAGGAACACGGTGATCCACCAATACTTCCAGTGAGACACAGGTAAGAAGACAACACTGCCTGCTACATCTGATTTAATTCTACTACCTCTCATCTGTCTGTCATTTTCACTCAGTGTATCGTCACTGAGTTGTCACTTTCACTTACGATTTCACAGATGTGGGTCCCACTGTGTGACATCTGCTTTGTTTCCGCATGGACTAGAGCTGCGTGACATAGGTATGTTGACATTACATTTGATATAGCATATTGCCACTGTTATTGCTAATGCACATTTTCGGAAGCACAGACAGACTCCTGATTGTTTTGTGATTTAAGGGTGTTTATTTAAGTGCTCAATAGTGGAGGGGGTTGTAAAATGGTCAGGGGTGATGTTGGAGGAATGTTCATGGCAGAGTCCAGTCTATTAGTCTCACAGGTGCATTGTCCAAAGGGGCATAGGAAGTGGAGCTATGGCAGTTCAAGTATGGACAGGGTGACAAAGTGGGACATAAGGACGACAATCAGGGTGGTCTAATTTCTTGGCGGGGGTCTTGGCATTGTTCTCTATCTTTGTCCTGGATCTCAGGGACCGCTTGCGGGGTGGCTCTCCATCTGCAGGGGGTGGGGTGCTGGTGTCGTATTCCTGTGGCAGTGCCTCCTGTCCACCAGCGCCAGTGGAGGTGGTGGGCAGTTCATCGTCCAGGCTAGTGTCAGGGGCCCCTTGTTGTGCCACAGTGTCCCTCCTGGTATTGACGAGTTCCTTCAGCACCCCTACAATGGTGCCCAGGGTGGAATTGATGGATTTGAGATCCTCCCTGAAGCCTAAATACTGTTCCTCCTGCAGCCGCTGGGTCTCCTGAAACATGGCCAGTACCGTTGCCATTGTGTCCTGGGAATGGTGGTAGGCTCCCATGATGTTGGAGAGGGCCTCGTGGAGAGCGGGTTCCCTGGGCCTGTCCTCCCCCTGTCGCACAGCAGCCCTCCCAGTTCCCCTGTGGTCCTGGGCCTCTGTCCCCTGAACCGTGTGCCCACTGCCACTGCCCCCAGGTCCCTGCTGTTATTGGGGTGGTGGGTTAGCCTAGGTTCCCTGTAGTGGAGGACACACTGCTGCTTGTCGTGTCCTGGGGACAGAGGTATGGGCCCACTGGGTGGGTGCTGTGCTGGTGTTTCCAGAGGGGGGAAGCTCTGTAGTGGCCTGTCCCACTGTGAGTGGAACCGACTGTCCCAAGGTCCCAGATGGGCCGGGCTGGTCATCTTGATCCAGTTGGACAGAGCAGCTGTCATCACTGTGGGCCTCTTCCGTGGGTGGAGTGGACATATCTGGACCCTCCTGTCCGGTGACGTTGGGTAGGGGTCCTGCAGGGGTGTAAAGGCATGATCATTGCATCTGTGTGTGCCATGGTGAGCAATGGGTGGGTGACCGTGTACCCCAGTGCTTGCATTCCTGTGTAGGACCTTGTGTGATAATGGCTTAGGGGGGTGTATGGGTATGTGCAGTGGACATGCTTTGGTGATGGGTGTCCATGCTTTGGTGTTACATGAAGGGCTTGGTTTTGGGATGTGTGGTTTGTCATATTGGGACATACGTGAGGAGTTGGAGTGATGGGGTGAGGGCGCAGGTGGGGGTATGTGATAGCATGCAGGTGGGTGGGGGATGAAGTAGTTAAAGTTTTGACTTACCAGAGTCCATTCATCCAGCTACTCCTGCGAGGCCCTCAGGATGCAGTATAGCCAAGACCTGCTCCTCCCATGTAGTGAGTTCTGGGGGAGGAGGCGGGGGTCCGACGCCAGTCCTCTGAACCGCGATGTGGTGTCTTGAGACCATGGAACGCAGCTTCCCCCGTAGGTCGTTCCACCTCTTCCTGATGTCATCCCTAGTTCTTGGGTGCTGTCCCACTGCGTTGACCCTGTCCACTATTCTTCGCCATAGCTCCATCTTCCTAGCTATGGTGGTGTGCTGCTCCTGTGATCCGAATAGCTGTGGCTCTACCCAGGTGATTTCCTCCAGCATGACCCTGAGCTCCTCCTCAGAGAACCTGGGCCTCTTTGCGGGGCCATGGGGTGGTGTGGGTGATGTGTGGGGTTGTGTGTGTTGTGATGTGTGGGGTGATATTTAGAGGTGTGTTGTGTGAGGTGCTTGGATGTTGTGTGAGTGATGGTGTAGGGTCCCTGTGGATGCTATTGTTCTTTCTGGTGGTGTCTCTCTCTGGCCTTCTGTCGCACTTGTTGACGTAAGGGTTTGTGGGTGATGTAGGTGTGTGTTTTATATTGTATTATGTGTGGGAGTGGTGTGTGTATGTGTATCAGGTGTGTGTATTTCGAATTGTCCAATGTGTATGTGTTTTGTAAGAGTGTGTGTATTTTGAGCGTGGCGGTGTGTACCGCCAATGGAATACTGCGGTTGAAAGACCGCCGCGTGGATTCGTGGGTCGTGAAAGTGTGGGCATATTCCTGTTGGTGTGACGATGTCGGTTTTGTTATCCCCAGTTTATCACTGACCTTTGGTGTGGCGGACTTGTGTGGGTGTCTGGATTTTGTCGGATTCCGAGCTGTGGGTCATAATGACCGTGGCGGAATTCCGCGGCGGTGTGTTGGCGGTCTTCTGCACAGCGGTAAGCGGCTTTTACCGCCAATGTTGTAATGAGGACCAAAGTCTAAGTTTAGACCTGAAGTCTAACTTTAATCACAGTAAAGTTAGACTTTTGGTCTAAGTTTAGTCTTTTCATCTAAAACTTACACCTAAAGTCTAAGCTTACACCAAAGGTCTAACTTTACTGGAAGTAAAGTTAGACTGTTGGTCTAAGTTTAGACTTTTGGTTTAGCCTTGCACCAAAAGTCTAACTTTACTGTGAGTCTAACTTTACTCGTAGAAAAGTTAGACTTTAGGTCTAAACTTAGACTTTTTGTTTAAGTTTACCTTTGCGAATCAGGCCCTGTGTTGCTTCTATGCTGAAAACGTTGCTGTTTCTTGTATGTGTTGGTGGAGTTATGTTGCTTTCTGTTATACAATTGTTCAATATTACCTTGTATGCTTTCAAGATGTCAACACTGTCTGTTACACTTCCAACTAAAAGCATCAGATTCCTTTATTTTTTTAGTAACTGCTACTAATTTAGGGGCCCAAAACTGTGACAGAGACCTGTCTTAGAATAGCACTTCCAGTGCTCATTTTATGTAATAGGGTCCAGAGCCTACAATACTGTGTCATAGGGGAGGAAATGCAAAACTTTAACAGGGAAATGAGAACAATAATTCAACATAAATGTATTCTGTTTCTCTTTTCTTGAAAAAAGGATTACATTTTTCGAAACCATTGCATTAATACCACATTAAACAATGAAATATAGTATCCTGGGTCATACCGCCTTGCATTTTAATGGGTAATCATAATCATTTATGTATATTTTTTTATAAAATGCACGTCAGGTAACAACCTTATTAAAACATTTCAATAATTGTCAAGATTTATCAAACTATTTCTTATCAATAGCCTCACTATTTCAAATCTGAATTCTGAAAAAGGAAATGTTCCTTTGACCCCCACTGAAATACCTTCACCACCACTTTGCCAGTGTTTTAGAGGCGACCTTTTGTGGAGCTGTTTTTAGCAATTAATCAATTATATTCGCACTGGTTTTGGAATCCTTTGTAGTAGATGTGCGAGGTGCACCTCAACCAAGCTTGGCTTAGATGGTAGGTCACACATAGCATGTCAAGAGCAGGAGTTAAGATCTGAAACGTAAGGAATTTATCAAAAGTATTTAAAAAGATAGAAAACTACTATACCTAACAATCAGGGTGATACTTTTTAAAAGCAGCAAGAGGGAGTTGTACGCAAAGAAAAAAGGCAAAACAAGCATTTTCTGAAAGTGTGGTTACAAAATTGTAAATCAATTGGGCTATTTTTACTATATCTTTCGATTACATGAGTGACGTTGCTCTTGTGTATGAAAGCACTACGTGGAGTTTTGTAGGGTCGATAACAGTTTGTTATCACAGATGAAGAATGTTCCACACAGGCGAGCATGCTGCAGTCACTTACTGCACCTCCCCAGAAGGCAGTCACCAACGGTTGGCTAACTGTATTCTGGAACAGACATACGTACCCTGGCTGTGCAGTGTGCCTGTGCATCTGCACAGGCTGACCCAGGACGTTGCAGAGGACCCTGCGGTCAGTGATGTGATAAGGGAGTCCCTGGCTACAACTTCTCCTGACTGGAGACATTACTTCGCCTAAGAAAGTTAGAGAAGAATCAGTGGCAATCACAACGAGAGTGTTGGGAGTACACTCTTCTCCTTTTTTGCTGTCTCCGTTAAGGAAGGTTAACAAAGGGGACAGTCATTGCATTCAAGTAGACGCGGGTAATTCTGTCCCATACCTCGTGCGACTGAGGAGTCAGTCCACTGCGCATGTATGAAGAAAGTCTCAAATTAAGATGACAAAACACATTAGCTGGCTATTTGGACAATCAGATAAGTCTACCCATATATATAGTAATTAATATTCAGAGTATTTGTCAGTCACGCAGCCTGCATTGCAGCACACACAGCAATCAGGAGATTAATTTAAAAACAGTTCTTATGTATTAATTGGACACAGAAGTCTGATTCGCTTTGCTGAAATCAGAGGAGCAGAGGGTGTGCTGCGGATAGTTGAATGCATCAGCCTTAGAGAATTATACGTTTGAAGGGTGAAGCCAAAGATCCACACCAGGGTACTTAAGTGCCTGGTCATTAGATATGCATGCCTGTAGCCCGGAAGATGTGTAATGATCAGTCATTGTAAGTCTGTCAGGCACAGTAAGGAGTACATTTAACATTCTTTGAGCAAAAAGTAACAGTAGAAAGCAAATGAGGAGGTGATTTCTCTGTGAGAAGCTGTAGATAGAGAAGCCATGGTTGACACCCACAAGTATTCCAGCTAGGCAAAGACAAGGAAACAGTGATTAGCAAGACGGGACTAGTGTCTATGGGACAGTATTTACTTAAGAGACTCTTCCATCTCCTAGTTGGTAGCAGAGTATCAAAGTTTCTCATCGGCTAGTCTGGCTATGGATGGTGTTAGACAGAAAAATGATTTAATAAGTTTACATGCGACTAAATATTTGTGCAGTTCACATTCACAAATAAATTGATGCCCATGGCCAATATTACTGGTGAAAGAGTGGTGACTACTGCTGATTTAATTTTATGAGCACTCCATGTACTCAATAAGAGTGCATAAATCCAGAAATCATGTGTTTAGTAGGATAGGATATTAAAGAAACTGTCATATGTCATTTGGTATTTATGAAAAGATATTGAAAGAGAAAGTGTGTGAGATATTTATAAGCTTCATAGTTAATGAGAGTACCATGCTACATCATGTAAGGGCGAAAGGCAAAGCCGGACTGACTTAGGATGAGCATTTCCAAGGTGCTCATAAAGGCAGTTCATATGTGAGTTGAACAAGCTCTAACAGGTAGATATTGATGGAGCTATTTGCCACATCATTGGTGTCTACTCTGCTCTTTTGTTCAACCTGTATCCCATGGGCTCTCTTCCCAAGAGTGGATATTGTGGGCAGTGGTATTAATGGCATGGAGGCAATAACCAGTTTGCAAATAAAGGCATTTTTTGCCAGGTTCATCTGAAAGTATTTCAAGACATTGCGTCTGAATAAACAAAATTGATAGTACGGGTTTAGCATACTACAGTTCCCAGCCTGCCACCCTCTGCTTTTCTTAAGAGTAGTTTTTCGATCTCTCTAGTAATAGCTCATTTACTTTCTTGCTTGTGCATTGGGTATCTTGAAAACCAGGAGAGGGGGCTCTGCTCTCTTCCTGGCCAGATCCATTCCCCTTTAGGGAACCACACATCTCTTTGATTTCTCGAGTTCCTTTTGACCAATACTCATGGGGAGGACCAATGCTCCTGGGGGCAAGCTCTAGCCACCAAGATTAGTTTTCAGCCTCCTGGTCTTAAACTTTTTATTTTCTTGGAGAGCTGATTTTTATTTTGTTGCTTCTCCTACTCAGGACTTGTCTTCTGTTTTGTGTCTGAAATTCACCTCAACTTGGGGGCCTCCAGCAACACCCTGCAGCCCTGAAGGCAAAATGCACCTCCAGTCCTGCAGTCTTTAAGTCCTTTAGCCTCTGTGGCCACTTGAAGGGCACCTGTGTGATAGCATAAGTAATGGGGCAGCTCTCTGATTAGGTATATCCCTCTTTAGGGAGGCCAGCCCTCAAAAATGCCAGAGGAACCCATCCCTTTCTAGCCCACTAGCAGGTCCATCTCTCTACTGTCCCTCATAGTATGTAAAGAGGGCAGCACTACTGCAGAAGTAAATCAATATAGTCCCATCTAGGACTAATCCAGAGTGCTATAGCACCCAGGACAGGGGTCCAGTCTTCATTAGAGTCTAGAAAAATCCATCTTGTCACGCCTCACTCTCCTTTTGGCAGATGTTTTTAAATGGGGGAGTTACAGCAGGTAGGCATGTCTGTTCAATCCTGGGATGACACACCATCACTCCACCCTTGTTATAACCCTCCTGTACAGTATTTGGCACATATCAATAAGGGGACCTGAAGTGGTCAGTTGAAATCCCTTCACTAAGAGTCTATGTCCTGCCCCTAACTGCCACAGCTGCCTGAAACCTTCCTGTCAAAACTTGAAATGGGAGCCCTTATTGTGATTGACTCCAGAGAACTGGTCTTTCCACTTTGTCCTTCTTGGGATTAGCCTTTCCAGTCCTGGTGCAGTTTAAAAAAGTAATTATCACATAGAAATTCTACCGTCACTGTTTCTTTTCCAGGAACAGGCAGAAGCACTGGCAAGGGCCCTATTGTGTGGGGAAGCATTTGATCACCCAGCTGGCCAGGGGAATAATTAACTTGACCCAGCGGGGGAACAAAAGCCTGTTATGTAATTAAGAGCTGAGTTAAGGAAATATGACAAATCCTTAAGAGCCAGAAGAAGTGCAGAGATCACAAAAGTGATGCAGAATCTGCAATTGGGATCCTTTATTACCTTATGATCAGGGTGTTACACTAATTTCTAGGCCAAACTATGGCGAAATTGTACTTTGGTGCAGATTTCGCCAATAACATAACACTCTTTTCAGCTAAGCACTACAAACTTACACTGTGAATGACAATTTACATTATAAGGCCTATACAAGGTGAGCACAAATGACTAAAAGATCCCTACTGATGCAAGCTCCTCTTCACAGATACCAGGCTGATCTAGTTGGTAGTCCTACTTGCTCAGTCTACACACATTTGCACATGTGTGCACACAAGTTCACACACATCCAACCCAGAGCCTCTTACACCAACCTGTGCAGCAGCTGGCCTACTTTTAAAAGACCAGGCACTGGTGGGTAGCACTCTCAATTCATTTTACCAAAGTTTATAAAGAGTGTGAATCACTCACAGTAAAAGTCTAATAATTGGTTAGTCATAAGCCAAAAATCCAGGGGGTTAAATTGGTTGCATTCTGTTTTTCTATAGTAAACAGTTGTTTTGTGGTTGACAAGGGAAGGAGAGGATGCCCTTTCAAATAGCTTTTAGATTGACAAAGCAGGAAGCTGCAACAGAAAGGCTTGGTCTTTGAAGCAGACACCAAGATTTTTGGTTAAGGAAGTTGTCCTTGATGAATGGCCACCGCTGTTTGGGCAAGATCAAAGATTGTTTACTGAAGAGCAAGATCTCTGTTCTTTTAGTGTTTAGCTTGAGACAGTGTGTGCTTATACAATTGGCAGCCGCTGACATACAGGACCTTAAAGCACCATAAGCAGGGGCCCAATTGCCTGTGCAAGGCACAGTAAGCTCAGCATCCTTAGCATATGCAACTATTTTCAATCCAGTAGTTTGTACCAAAGATGCAAGTAGGACCATATGAGTGTTAGAAACCAATCCTCTCTGCACTGTATTGCTCCTGCCTTGACTCCCAGGAAGTACCATCAAACTGGAGAGGCTCCTTACTACACCCTATATACAAAAAGAGGGACAGGCAAGATACAGCCAACTATCGCCTTAACGCACTCCTGGATATTGAAGCAAAAGGATTCGCCTCTGTCATTTTGGGAGAACTGTAAAGTTGAGCAGAGGCCAAGGAGATGGTGCCACTATATCAAACTGGCTTCAGGGCAAATTCTGTGACTATGGACAACATTGTAGTCCTTTCTTTTCTAGCTCACGAGGCTGTGGCTATAAAATCCCCCCCTCCCCCTACTTTTCGCATGCTTCATAGATTACTCTGCAGCATTTGACACAGTTGACAGGAATCTGCTATGGAACAAGCTAAAAAACTGGAGCATCTCAAACAAGCTTCTAAGGGCAATAACATTGCTATATAGATCCACTTGGGTAAGGGTTAAGCTGTCACCCAGCACAGTCAGCAAAGAGATTCCTACTACCAACGGGTTAAAACAAGACTGTATTTTAGCACCGTTCCTATTCAACCTCCAAACTGCAGATATGTTACAGGCCCTAAAACAAGTTAACCTGATTACACCAAAAATTGGAAATCAAAAGGTCACCTTGCTGCAATACATGGATGAATTTGTCCTGTTGGATCATTCTAAAGTTGGCCTACAGAAAGCGCTAACAGCATTGCACAGCTATACCTTGGAAAATAAAATGAAGGCAAACTCTGATAAAACTCAAGTACTAATTTTTGGCAGGTCACCGAAATATCAGCATTTTCGCTGGAAACTCAGACCACTCACTGTCAGCAACAAAGATGTGTACAACTATCTGGGAGTTCATCTCTCAGCCAAAGGAACACCCAAAACCCACCTTCAAAACCTGAAGGCAAAGGCTGACTAGATACTAACTAGAATATGTCAGCTCAATAACTGAGTAGAAAGCCCCTCAGAATTAAATATCCAAACTCTTAAAGCCACCTTCCTGTATACAAGGAGCCACATGATAAGGCTGGAATTTGGTCTGGAGGGCCAGTATTGGGCCTTGATGGGGGCCTTTCTGAAATACTACCACAGGATAGTCATGGCTCCACCTAACAACTTGAAGTCAGTCCTCCGCTACATCTTTCATGCAAGCACGATGCCCCTGTCACAATACTTAACTGCAGCCTGAAATAATCTCCAAATCGATCAAGCAGAATTGATCAGGGTGGCCCAATCACACATCACAATTAAATCTGTGCTGAGAAAACAGACAAAAACACTTTCCCGGGCATGCGATTTGGAAAAACGGAACAAGACTCCCATGCAAGAAGCACTGGCTGCTTCTTATAATAACACTACACAGCTTTCGGCACCGCAGCCATATCTTACCTGCCCATTAGGAAAGCCAGTGTGACACAAATTGCTTTCGTGAGATTGCTTGGCCTGAGGACAAAAGAGCTAAACCTGAAATGGAACTCTTTCAACATCATCTAGGGTTGCCGGCTGTGTGAATACAAATCTGAAACCTTCACCCACCTACTGTGCTGTTGTCCGGCCCTAATGAATGCATGCCTCTCTCTCCTAAGTCCTCTCTTTCTTCATCTCAGTCTAACATCCGGCACAGAGGCCATACTCCTGGTGTTCATTTTAAAGGAACCAGATGATTTGGCCAAATTCTGGAAGTTCATCAAGCAGCTTCAAGCTGAACTAATGGCCCACATAAAGGGCCCTTAGACTTTGTTCCAAAAACTCCTTTTTCTGACTCAGCCCCCAAGTAAGGCAACCAGTCCAGGCTTTTACTCCTTGTACCAATTTATTTTATGAACCCATACCTGGGTGATTGCCTCTCGAAGAGATTTTATGTATTTTTTATGTATATTTGTCTTGTCTTTTGCATAACTTGTTCTGTTTGCGAAGATTTCAAGTAATCATGCAATAAAATGATGATGATGAGTGTTAAAAACAGTGGAGCTTAACAATGAGCCCTGAGGGACACCCTGACTTATTACCCAGTGTGCCAAAGCATAGGGCTGGAGGGACACAGACTGTGTCCTGTCAAATAAGGAGTGAAATCACTTTGGAGCATTTTTGCAGTTGTCAACACTGTGTATTTTTGAAGAAGAGTTGCATGAGAGATTGTGTCAAAAGTGCTGAAAGGTAAAAATAATATCAAGGTCACGTGCAGTCCCTGGTCTAATCTAACTTTGAGATCTTCTATTATGGCTAGCAAATCCGATTCTGTGCTGAAATGGGCCTAATACCTGATTGCGTAAAACCTAATTACTCAGTAAGCTGTAAATTAACATCTTTTTCAAGGATAATAGATAAGAAGAAGAGCAAGGAAATAGGTTGATAATTATACAGACAGGTCAATTTAGGATTAATTGGAGGTTATTTTGAAAGCTAACAAAATGTATATCCATATCTATATATGTGTGGGTGTGTGTGTATGTACTGGTGCGCACTAGTAAGTAGTTATAGTTAGGACCATGTTTCCCTAGAAACAGCGTTTTTGACTTACCTATATTTTTGGCACCGTTTGACAACGAATCTTTACAAAATTTTCCCCAAAAAATTTACTGGTGATTTTTTTCGCACATGGGAACATTTGGGGTGATCCGTCAAGTGGAGGCTGAGAAAAAGAGAAGTTAAAAAAAATCTGAATTTTCCTTGTTAATTCCAATAGGAGTTTTGAACATGGCTACATCCTGAACCACTGGACAGAATTACACCAAATTTGGCAGAATGGTAGGTTCTGGTATGCAGATTACGCCTTTGCATATTTGATATAAATACGTTCAGTAGTTTGTGAGATATTAAAGAGAAAATAAATTTGTATATCTAGGGAAGCGGATCTGTTGAGACGTTTTTGGGAATATTGCGGCAAATTTGCAAGTGGGTGTGCCAACAGGAGTGCTGTGATAGGCTGGTCACAACCTGACAAGAAAGTTGCAGCTGCCATTTTAGGTAACCGGACACGGACCCTAGGGCTAAAAAATAAAATGAAAAGTGGGATAAGGGGTCAGGGTGGAGGAACCCTGACCCCAGGGCTTTGATACAACGGTATTTGAAGGTAAAATTATAATATTAAAAACATTTTTTTTTATGCAGCACGATGCTCGCAAATAAGTTGCAGTGCTCAGTGTGTCCCCTCTTGTAACATGGTAACGAATTTGCAAATATCAGCGAATTTTTTAAAAAAAAACACATTCACGGACTCATTCATACACTAAATCATTCACTCATAGAAGCATTCAGTCACTTATGCACCTACTTACAGACCCACTCATAGAGACATACACCCACTTTCAGACCCACTGAGACACTAACGCACCCACTCACAGATCCAATCAGACACTCATGCACCCACTCACAGACCCATCTAGACCCTCACGGACCTACTCATAAACCCACTCAGACACTCATGCACCCACTCACAGACACACTCAGACCCTCATGCACCCACTCACAGACTCACTATGATAGTAATTTACCCACCCACTGAGGCGTGAGTCATAGTTACCTTAGCATGCGAGTTATAGTTAGTCAGTAGTTTAAGAAAAATAAAAGAAAAAACAAATTTGTATCTCTAGGTGTGAAGGCTTTGCAAATCCTTTCAATCTTGTGCCGAGATCCGATTTGCGGACAAAACTTCAGCCAGGAAGTATTGACATCCATTTTGAGACTCGACTTCAGGCTGCAGGAAACAGGACCCAGGAATCCAATAATTTACTATGGCACAATGAGCATACCTATACACACCTTTTCACTGGTCATTTCCATTTATGCCTAAAAATGGTACAATTTTAGTGTCCCGTCCCAGAGTTATGGCTGGTTCCTCAGATGTTATTGGCTTCAGGCACTCGATCCTCATTTTAGATATAATAGCCCTGCTGTTGGAAATGGCCCTTTTTGCAGGGTTATCCCCAAACTTTTTGTCTTCTTCCTCCCATATTTTCAGGTCTGTTTTTGCGGTTTGTTTTCTCTGCGCACTCTACCACTACTAATCAGTGATAAAGTGCTCCCTAAGTAAAGTGTACTGTTGATTGATTTATCCATGATTGACATATTTGATTTACCGGTAAGCCCTAGTAAAGTGCACCAAAGGTGCCCAGGGCCTGTAAATCAAATGCTATTACTGGGCCTGCAGCACTGATTGTGCCACCTATATAAGTAGCCCTGTAAACATGGCTCAGACCTGCCTCTGCAGTCAGTGTCTGTGTGTGCAGTTTTAAACTGCCAATTCGACCTGGCAAGTGTACCCACTTGCCAGGCCCAAACCTTCCCTTTTGGTACATGTCAGGCACCCCTAATATAGGCCCTAGGTGGCCCCATGGGCAGGGTGCATTGTATTTAAAAGGTAGGACATGTACTGGTGTGTTTTACATGTCCTAACAGTGAAATACTGCCAAAGTCGGGTTTCACTGTTGCAAGGCCTATCCCCCTCATAGGTTAACATAGGGGCTGCCTTTAAATAACTTTAAAGGTCAGATTACCTTTTAGGGCAGATAGAAATATGGAGTTTGGGGTCTCTGAACTCACAATCTAAAAATACATCTTTTAGTGAAGTTGGTTTTTAGATTCTGAGTTTGAAAATGCCACTTTTAGAAAGTAGGCATTTTCTTGCTTAAACCATTCTGTGACTCTGCCTGTTTGTGGATTCCCTGTCTGGGTCAGTTTGACAGTTGGGCTGTTCACACCTCTCCTCTATACAGTGACACAAAGGGAACTGGGGTGTACTCTGCATATCTTGATGAGCCATCTGAGCTAGAGTGGAGGGAGAAGTGGTTGCTTGCACCTGAAAGGACTGTGCCTGCCCTCACACAATGCAATTTTCAACCCCCTGTTGTGTGGCTCGGGTCTGGCCTGGACAGGAAAGAATCTTGCAAACCCTTGAGACTTTGCTTTGAAGTTTGCCAACTTCAAAGGCAGAATGGGGTATAAGAAGACCCAAAACCCCAGACTTTTAGAATCTTTCTGGAATCAAGAGGAACCTCTGCCAAGTAGAAGAGCTGAAGAGCTGGAGGAGGAGTACTCTCCCTTTGCTGTGTTGATTTGCTGCACAGGCCTGCAGTTGCTACTTCTGCCTGAGAGGAGTGAAAGGGGTGGACTTTTCTGTGTGTCCTGCTTGAGAAAGTTCTCCAAAGGCTTGGAGTAGAGATTGCCTCCTGTTGGAAGTCTCAGGGACACCAAAGACTTCAGTTTCCTTGACCTGCAGCACTGGGAACTGTGTGTTTTGTGCTCTTCAAGAGGATAAACCACCGCGATTGTGCCGACACTGCTGGCCTGTACCATGACCTGCCGACGCTGCACAGAGCCGCACTGTCCCACTTCGCAACGCGACCCTGGTCTCACCTACACCATCATCAGACGACTTCACTGAGCCGCTGCTCCCGCATCGCTTGCTCACACCACAGCCTGGGCATCCCCGAAGATGACGCTCCTGCTGACACCGGCGCTGCTGCCTGCACAGTGGTCTGTGGACATTGCTCTTGAGGAGCACGAAGTACTGTCCCGTCCCACACAGCAGCCCCAGTCTAACGACGCCAGCACCATCAACTCCAGTGTCGTCACCAGGTATCCCTGCCTGCACTGTGGGCTATGGACACTGCTCGTGAGGGTCACGAAGCACTGTCCCATCCCGCACTGCTGGCTTGGGTCTATCGATGACAATGCTGCTGCCTGTACCGTGACCTGTGGACACCGCACGTCACACCGCCCAGCCCCGCTTAACACCGCAGCCTTGGTCTCACCGATGCCGCTGGATGGCCGTCTGTGAGCCGCTGCATGCAGCGTGACCTGTGGGCACCGCACGTCACACAGTCCCGCCTCGTACCACAGCCCCGATGCCATCCACACCAGCACTCCTTACTTTATCAGCCCGGAGATCTGCAATGTGTGTGACTTCAAGGGCCCGACGACTCCCGCACTGACTCCGAAACTGACACCATGATGCCAGTGACTCCGCTCTCTGGAGCTCACCGCGAGGATCACGACATCCTACAAATCCAACCTACTGTTTGCGGGTCTTTCCAATACTGTAGCTTTCCCCCGATGCCGCGTCCGACCTGAACTGTTGGTTTTGTTGATTACGATGCCCTGATAGCTTCAGGTGGAGCTATCAACTTCAAGGAACTTTCTTTTTGAGCAAATCCTTTAGAATTTATATATCTATTACTGTATGGTGGATTTGTATTGTATTTGGTCTCATCGTATATAGAAAAATATTGGCTATTTTTCTAAAACTGGTGTGGTATCCTTTTGAAGCGTTGTCCTTCATTACTGTGTGTTATGTGCATATGCTTTACACATTGCTTCTGAGATAAGCCTGACTGCTCGTGCTAAGCTACGAAGGGGGTGAGCAGGGGTTATCTGAGCGGGTATCTCCCTTGTCCTGACTAGAGTGAGGGTCCCTACTTGGCAGGGTGCAAACCGACTGCCAACTAGAGACCCCATTTCTAACATCTGCCAACTAGGCTTAGTATCTTGTATTTGATGTAGCCATCCATAAACAGTGGAGGAACCCACTCTGACAAATGTGGAGGCTGAATGAGTCCAGGCATAAATATGGGAGGGCCTCCCTCATTCAAAATAACAATATGAGGCTTAGCTTAGGTTTTCATGTTAGTGAGTACATTAATACCATTATAAACATCAATGTACCTTAAGGCCCTCATAATGACATTGGCGGTAAATCCCACTTACGGCCACGCTGATGGCCGCCAACTTACCGCAACCGCGGCAGATATCCGTTCACCATATTATGACACACACACACCAATCCCTCAGTATTCAGCCACATACACAAATCCGCCACACCAAAAGTCAGTGATAAACTGGCAGTATCAAAACCCACACTGTTACGCCAACAGAATAACACCCACCACATTATGACCCACGAATCACCACGTTGGACATTCAACGGTGGTAAACCATTGGCGGTACATACCGCTGTGCTCACAATGGACACCCACAGACAAAACACCACCACATTGGACAATTCAAACAACACACACCTGACACCCATACACACCCCACACCCACACTACTATATAAAAACCCACATTACCCACAACCCTTTACAAACAACAATTACTTCCAGGAGATTGACACCAAGACCACTGACACAACCAGAGCCACACACTATTCACACCTATACACCACTCAGGCACTACACATCACACACCCCAACACATTACCCAACACACCCTCACCAACACACATCACACAACAACCATGGCACCACAAAGACACCCCCGTTTCACAGAGGAGCAGCTAAGGGTCATGGTGGAGGAAATTGTCAGGGTAGAGCCACAGCTGTTTGGAGCACAGGTGCAGCAGATATCTATAGCTAAGAAGATGGAGCTATGGCGGCATCAGGAAGAGGTGGAATGACCTATGGGGGAAGGTACATTCCATTGCAGCAAGACACCAGCTTGCGATCCAGAGGACTGGAGGTGGACCCCTCCCACCTTCCCCCGCACAACACACAGCATAGGAGGAGCAAGTCTTGGCAATACTGCATCCTGAGGGCCTGGCCGAAGTCGGAGGAGGACTGGACTCTGGTAAGTCAAATCTCTACTACTACTACCCCCCTACCTGTATGCCATCACATAACCTCACCCTCAATCCCATCACTCCACCACTTCCCAAACAATCCATCATCACATCTCATTCATCCCAATACCAAGCCCTGAATGCTGTACCAATGCATGGACACCGTTCACAGCCCTGCATGGACACTCATCACTAAAGCATGCACACCATAGAGAATTAACCAACCCACCACACACCAACATACACAAGTGAAAGCTGGCAGGGCAAATCCAACCAGGGGAAGCCACGGATGTACAATATGTCAGACACAGAAACCATAACACATCATTTACATCCCCACAGGTACCCCAGCCAATGTCACCGGAGAGGAGGTGCCAGCACTATCCAGTCCCCCAACTGAAGAGGCCCACAGTGATGACAGCAACTCTGGTCTTCAGGATCTGGATGACCTACCTGGCCCATCAGGGACCACTGGACAGCTGGTTACCCAGGCCCAGTCACACACCACCACAGAGCCTCCCCCATCAGGAAACACCACCACAGCACCCACCCAGCGTACCCATACCTCTGTCCCCAGGACAAGTCAATCAGCAGTGTGTCCATCTCTACAGGGACCCCAGGCCAAACCTCACACACAAGACAATCAGGGACCTGGTGTCAGTGGCAGAGGGCGCACAGCTCAGGGGACAGAGGCACAGGCCAACAGGGAAACTGGGAGGACTGCTGTGCGCCGGGGGAGGACAGGCCCAGGGAACCAACTTTCCAGGAGGCACTCGCAGAGATCCTGGGAGCTTATCAACATTCCCAGGACACGATGGGCCAGATCCTGGACAATGTGCAGGAAACAGGCGGCTGCAGGAGGGACTGTACCAGGGGATCAGAGAGGACTTGCAGGCCATCAACAACACCCTGATCTCCCTTGCAGGGGTGCTGGTAGACATGGCCAACATTATGAGGGGGGCAGTCTCACACCAGCGGGCCCCTGCCACTAGCCAGGCATCAGAACAGCCTTCCACATGCGCTGCCGCTAGTGGCCAGGAGGCCCATGCCACAGGACTCACAGGCCACCAGCACCCCTCCCCCTGCAGAAGGTGAACCACCCCACAAACGTTCCCTGCAATCCAGACAAAAGCGAGAGACACTTGCCAAGACCCCGCCAGGAAATGAGACTCGCCTGATTTTCACCCTTGTGTCCCAATCTGTCACCCTGTCCACCTTGAACTGCCATTGCTCCCCTTCCTATGTCACCATAGACAATACACCTGTGCTACAGACTGGAACAATACCATGGACTTTCCTCCATCATCATCCCATCCCATTGAACTTGCCCCTCTATATAGTAGCACTACAATAAACACCTTTAAAAAAAACAAATGCGGAGTATGTCATGTATCTCAAATATGTATTCATTGCAACGGGTACAAACATTGCACATCAACCGTACAGAGAATGAGCATAGATTAATGACCTGTAGCTGGCTGTAGTGATCACACTAGGAGTATTTGTCAGGTCACCAACATCTGCAAAATGAATTGCCAGAGGGAACAGCAAGTGGGCATAGAAGATGAAAATATCAGCATACCATTGCCACACAAATTAAAACAAATGTCTTTGAAATATGAAGTAACACTGTCCTACCTGTGTGTCATTGGAAGTACTGTCAAATCTGGCAGACCTTCTTTGGTGAGTAGCACAGGGATCCACCTGTTAGATGGAGGCACCGGAACCTGGTCTTCAGGAGGCCAAAGGTCCTTTCAAATATCCTTCTGGTTCGCCCATGTGCCTCATTAAAACATTCTTCTGCACTTGTCCTGGCATTCCTCACAGGAGACAGCAGCCATGATAGGTTTGGGTAACCAGAGTCACCTGCAAATATTGAGGGACAATATTTAGCTACTCACTATCCCATATGGCCCACAACATACCCATACACCAACATACACTGAGTGGGAACCAGGGCTCACCTATCAACCACACCCTCTGCCTCTGTAGTTAAGCCATCACATTTGGGATGCTGCTATTCCTTAGGACAAAGGCATCATACGCCGACCCAGAATACTTAGCATTGACGTGGGAGATGTACTGGTCCACCAAGCACACCATCTGCACATTCATAGAGTGGAAACTCTTACGATTCCTGAACACCTGTTCATTCTGCCAGGGGGGTGCCAACTGCAATATGTGCTCCATCAGTCGCCCCAATTATGTTGGGTATATGTCCCATTGCAGAAAACTCGGCCTTCACTGTGGCCAAATCTTCAAACTGGGGAAAACAACGTAGCTGCACATGTGTTTTATCAGGGCAGACAACACTCTTGTCAGCACTATTGAGAACATTGGCTGTGACATTTCTGCTGCCAAGCCCACTGTCACTTGGAAAGAACCAGTTGCCAGGAAATGGAGTACAGATAGCACTTGCACAAGAGGGGGGATCCCAGTGGGGTGACGGATAGCAGATATCAGGTCAGGCTCCAATTCGGTACACAGCACTGTGATTGTGGCCCTGTCAAGGCTATAGGTGAGGTTAATGTGCCTGTCCTCCAGTGTTGCAAAGTCCACCATAGGTCTGTACACGGGGGTATGTCTACATCTCCTATTCATCCGCAGAGGTAGGAATCTAAGGGACACAAGAGTGTGGATCCGGTCGCAAACTGAACAATGGAGCTACAACAGAACTTTGCATTCTGCAAACATGTAATGGGTCATTGTGATTTGTCCAGTATGTGCAAATATCTCCTGTGACACAGCATTATTCCAGGGCCTACCCCCACCCCCTGAAATGGCATCTGCCTGTCCTGTGTGGAGGGACAGGTGGAAGTGAGGTAATTCCGCAGACGTTGTGCGCCATTGCGGGAGGCTGTCGGGAACTGCTGTGCACCTCCTCATTGGCTAACATTGGGCCCTATGGGTTACTTTGGCCAATGGTGATCTACATAGGCAGTTGCAGTATGCACCGCTGCAGATGTGACCTCCATTTTCCATCATATTCCTCATTTGTTACCTGACCTTCCATGGGAGAGGACCTACACTGCATGTGCTCCTGTGACCTGTGTCTAGAACCCACCATGGCCTGGGGGAAGAGCCCCAGCCTTCACTTCTGAGGAGTTGGATCGACTGGTGGATGGGGACCTACCCCAGTACGGATGGCTGTAGGGGCCTCCAGACCAACAGGTTAGTACCATGTGATCACGATGCTTGTGGCATGAATGTGTGGAGTTGTGTGTGTGAAGGCCTCGTGTAAGGGGAGGTGGGTGGATGTCCTCTTGCCGGCATACAGGTTGTGTGCTGGGCCATGTGTACGTAAATGGTGATATGAAGGGGTATGTTGGGCCATATGTGTAACAGGCAGGACTGTTTGTCTAATAGTGTTTTCCTGTGTGTATAGCCTCTGCAGGTCAACGCCCATCAAAAGAAGGGTATATGGCATGCCATCGCCAAGGAGGTGCAGACCCTGAGGGTCTATGGCAGGCAGATCACCCACTGTCGCAAACGGTGCGAGGACCTGAGACGGTGGGCATGGAAGACGGCAGAGGCCCAGCTGGGGATGGCCTCCCAATGAGGAAGGGGTGCCCATCGAACCCTGACCCCCGATGGCCTGCATACTGGCGGTGGTCTATCCTGAGCTGGATGGGCGCTTGAGGGCATCACAGCAGCCAAAAGGGGTTGAGTACAGTGCCAATCATTACAACTTATGCATGGTAGGGTGGTATCTGGGTGGGGGATGTGTGTGAGCGGGTGCCCCTAGGCCAGGCCTGACATTTCAGTGTAGGTCTCCTGGTGGCTAGGGTTCAGAAGAGAAAATCTTGCTACCTAGCTTGTAGGTATCCACTACTGGTCAGGGCTGTGTGGGTCCCAGGTGTGCTGCATTTGGCAGTGTGTGCCCCTCCCCATGCCTTAGTGGCTAACTATTTCTCTGGTAGTGCAATGCATATTGCATAGGCCTGTTCCCTGTGTGTGAGGGTGCTGTGTACCCCAACGGTGTTGTTGGTGCAGCCATTGACCCAGTGTATCCTTTGTGTCTTCCCCCCCTTTTTTGTTTTGTCATCCTGTCCTTTTGTGCATTAGCATCATCTGGCGGAGGAGCAGAGGCACTGGGGACGGAGGGAGCTGCATCCCACAGGACCCAGGAGTCAGAGTCCACTCACGCTGAGGGCACCAGTGGGATGGAGGGCGAGGGGAGCACCACGACAAAGACTGGAGGGGCCAGTTCTGACACAGATACCTCCTCCGATGGAAGCTACCTGGTGGTGGCGGACACTTCTTTGACTACCCCAGCTACAGGTACAGCCGCCACCCCCGTACCAGCACCATCCTCCTAGCAGCCCCTCAGCGAGTTGCTTGTGGCTGCTCGCCCAGGAGGGTGGCTTCTCCTTCACCCCAGACACCTCAGGCCCTGCCCCAGTTTGCCCTGCTGCTCTGAGTGAGGAGGCTATTGACCTCCTGAGATCCATCTCTGTAGAGCAATCAACCATTGTGAATGCCGTCCATTGGCCGGCAGCTCAGATGCCTTTACACTGGATTGTCAGCCCAACAGAGATTGATTTAGGCTCTGGCCTCCTCTCCGATTGCAGCCATTGTCCCTGTTTCTACCCTCCCCCCTCCAACTTTCACATCCCAGTCCCATTCCCCTCATCCCCAACCTATCCCAAGCACACATACAGACAAGCATGCACACAAGACAACACCCAAAAGTGTCACAGGCAAACTCAAGCACCACACTTCATCCCACAGGCACTCACACAAACACCATCCAGTTGCAGACACAACAACATCCATTATTTCCAGTGTCTCCCCCTCCACCACCTCCCTCCCAGCCACATCTACACTCACACCTGCATGCACTACATCATCATCCACTACCAGCTTCATCACCACACCAAGTAGAACACACACCTCACTGGCAGACACCTCCACAACAGTAATGTATACGTCCCATGTGTACTCTCCCACTGTGTCTGCCCCCCCTCCTGAAGTACCCAAACGCAAGCACTCAGACACCCAGCAGCCATCCTCCTCACAACAGCATACAGCCTATGCACCTGCACCCAAAAGCAGCAGACAGACACCTCCAACAACCACTCCATCATCCTCCACTCCCATTCCTTTTCCCTCTTCCCACCCCAATGTCCCTAAAAAACTGTTCCTATCCACGCTTGACCTCTTCCCTCCCCCTCCCTCCCCCGTCCTGCATGTATGGTCAGGGTCTCACGAACCAAGCCAAGCACCTCAGCCGCACAGTCCACAGGCCCAGTCCTAGTCGCACCCACTCGTGGTGGAAAGGGATCCAGGCCACATGTACTGAAGGGGAAGGAGCCTGCACCAGCCACCCTAAAGGGGAGTGAAACTGCCCCAGCAGGCAAGAAGGGCAAGGAGCCTGCACCTGCCACCCGAATGGCCAAGAAGCCTGCACCAGCAGGCAGGAGGAGCAAGTAGTTGGCCCCAGCAGGCAGGAATAGCAAGGAGCCTGCACCAGCAGGCAGGAAGAGCAAGGAGTCTGCACCAGCAGGCAGGAAGGTCAAAGAGCCTGGACCAGGAACTGTGATGGAGCCCCCACCACCAACCATGGTTGTGCATCCGTCCGAGGGTGTGAGGGATGGGCAGGAGGCTCACCCCCACCAGCAGCACCACCACTGTACAGCCGTCTGAGGATGCAGGGGATGGGCAGGAGCCTCCCCCACCAGTAGCACCACCACAGTGCAGCCGTCACCGCTTGCTGACGGTATGTAATTCTGCCTCCATGGGCTGCTGTGTGGCCTATCCACTCCAGAACCAGTGGTGAAGGCACCCACTTGAGAGACTGTAACCTTGCACTTCCCAGGATCAAGCACAGGGCACGTTCCCCCCTCCAGAACCAGTGTGGGAGACACCCACATGAGGAACTGTGGCCCATCACTCCCCAGGATTAAGCACAGGGCAGGTTGCCCCCTCCAGAACCAGTGTGGGAGACACCCACATGAGAGACTGTGGCCCATCACTCCCCAGGATCAAGCACATGGCACGTTGCCCCCTCCAGAACTAGTGTGGGAGACACCCACATGAAAGACTGTGGCCCATCACTCACCAGGATCAAGCGCAGGGCATGTTGCCCCATCCAGAACCAGTGGGTAAGACACCCACATGAGAGACTGTGGCCCATCACTCCCCACGTTCACGCACAGGGCACATTGCCCCCTCCAGAACCAGTGTGGGAGACACCCACATGATAGACTGTGGCCCATCACTCCCCAGAATCAAGCACACGGCACGTTGTCCCCTCCAGAACCAGTGTGGGATACACCCACATGAGGGACTGTGGCCCATCACTCCCCAGGATCAAGCACATGGCACGTTGCCCCCTCCAGAACCAGTGTGGGAGACACCCACATGAGAGACTGTGGCCCATCACTCACCAGGATCAAGCACAGGGCATGTTGCCCCCTCCAGAACCAGTGGGTAAGACACCCACATGAGAGACTGTGGCCCATCACTCCCCAGGATCACGCACAGGGCACGTTGACCCCTCCAGAACCAGTGTGGGAGACACCCGCATGAGAGACTGTGGCCCATCACTCCCCAGGATCAAGCACAGGGCACGTTGCCCCCTCTAGAACCAGTGGTCTTGATACATCTCCTGGCTGAGGTGCCCCCCCATCCCCTGTCCCCCTGAGGTGCTGGCCTATTTATCAACTGATGCCCCTGCAGTGTTCTCTGCATGTTGAAGCAGGTGACATGTGTGCCCTTGTACTTTGGCCTGTGGCCATGTGGCCCACGCAAATTGAGGGCTGAGCTGCGTCCCTTTTTCTGTAAATATGTAGATATCTATTAGCTAGTCTAACTTATTATTTCTACTGTGTTGACCTTATTACATACACTTTGGCGAAATTGTTTTGTCCTTGCATTATTCAGCTGAGTTACGGGGTCAAATTGTTTTTTAATGCATATGGTTCTGTGTATGGTGTGTGTGGTGCGTGTGTGTGTCACTCTCTTTTTCCTCCCTCCCTCCCTCCCTTGTGTGGCTGTACTCACCGTCATCGTCTTCGCTGGCGTTGGTGTTTGTAGTGGAGCAGAACATAGAATATCATTGGGAAAACATGAAGTTCTGGTTCCATGATGGTGTGGTTCTTCCCTGTGTCTCCAATGGTGAGTCCTTTCACTTCTGTGCAGTGTTTCCTCCAGGCTTTTGATGTTGTTGGTACCACCCCAGAAAAGGTGGTGCTTGCAGGGTCTTAATGGCAGAAAATTGACTTCCGCCTGTCTGTAGGCGGCTACTGCCGTGGTGCCTGTTGTTTCAGCCCTGGCGGTTGGTGTGGTATATTGGCTGTCTTTCGGAGATCTTTCTGCCATGGTCATAATTTGGTGGTAGTTACTGCCAGCCAGTTGGCGGGATTACCGCCACTTTATCACTGACTGCCAGGGACGTAATGAGGGCCCAAGTAACTTATAGCCTGTATCAGTGGCCATACTTCTAAATGATGAAGAGAACACTTTAAAATGTTTTTCTTAAAAACCGCACCCTCCCTGTTATTATCACTGCAGTCAACCATTTTAATCAACAAGGACCGGTGAATTTACCCGACACAAAAAAGGTTATATCAAATATAATCAGACAAGTAAACAGAAAAAAATGTTGTAAATAAAAGAGCTTCCTGTCTTGTAATAAAATAATACAGAAGATGTCTAAATTATCAAGTGCATATTGTGCAATTCACATTATTAGAAATGGGTTCTCTGGTTGGCAGTCAGTTTGCACCCTGTGCAAGCAGGGACCCCCACTCTAGTCAGAGTAAGGGTGACACATACCCAGGATAACCCCTGCTCACCCTCTTGGTAGCATGGCTAAAGCAGTCATGCTTATCTCAAAGACAATGTGTAAAGTATTTGTACCACCACACACAGTAATACAGTGAAAACACTACAACATGGACACCACACCAGTTTAGAAAAATAGGTAATGTTTATATAAATCAATCATAACCAAAACAGCAAAAATCCAACATGCACAAAAATATGAATTTTTAAAGCAAAAAGAGTCTTACTCCATAGAAAACAGTGGAAAAGTTGTTTTTACACAAAGTACCTGTTTGCGTAAAAAATAAAGCCGCCCGGACGTGCGTGTATTGGAAAAGTCAGCGATGCGTGGATTCATTACTCGCAAGTGAGGCCATGCATCGTTTCTTCTCCAGTTGGGTCGGCGATGCATCGTTTTTCTCTCCCGCAAGAGAGCGATGCATCGATTTCCAGATGGGGCACCTCGCCTTGCAACAGTGAAAACTGAATGTGGCAGTATTTCACTGTTGGGACATGTAAAACACACCAGTACATATGCTACCTTTAACATACACTGCACCCTGCCCATGGGGCTACCTAGTACCTAGCTTGGGGGTTCCTTACATGTGTAAAAAGGGAAGGTGTGGGCCTGGTAAGTGGGTACACTTGTCAGGTCAAATTGGCAGGTTAGAACTGCACAGACAGACACTGGAGTGGCAGGTCTGAGCCATGTTTACAGGGCTACTCATGTGGGTGGCACAACCAGTACTGAAGACTAGTAGTACCATTTGATTTACATTCCTTGAGCACCTCTAGTGCACTTTACTAGGGACTTACTAGTAAATCAAATGTCCCATTCATGGAAAAGCCACTTAAACACTCAATGTACACAGAGAGCACTTGCATTTTAGCACTGGGCAGCAGTGGTAAAGTGCCCAGAGTACTAAAAACAGCAAAAATAGAGTCCAGCCCACAGTCAGAACATGGGAAGCAGAGAAAAACAAGCATTTGCAATGCAATGGGTCTTGCATTTGCTTGAGTTAGAGCTATTAACATTGTAAACTCCTAATCTGACTTTTCTTGCGACATAAATTGAAAACTAAAAGTGAAACAGTTTCACACAAGCGAGTCGATTCACAGGGCCATGGCTGCCATAAGCATCAGCGTGAAGAGAGACACAAAAGGAAAAAGAAGTTTGCACGCAGTCAAACTTATCAGCAAAAGTGCATAACAGGGGCTATGGTGAAGGCAGTAAGAAAGCCTCCCCAAGGAGGGACAAACGTAAGCCATTTACCCATGTCGTCAAAGGATTTCTGAAGGGCAAGCCCACGAACGAGTGGTAGTGATGAGTATGATGTGGGCATTGTTAAAAGTCCAGAAACACACCAACAGGTCGGAAAAGCAGCGCTTGTGCTTGTGCGCTGCTATGCTCGACCTAAACATGGTTTTGTCAATTTCAAATCCCTCCACATGGGTAATACATTAGATGGTGTCCGTGGCACCAAAATTAAGGTGTAATTATTATTGTTATTATTAGCCCAATTACATCTGATTTAAATATATTTAGGAAAGTGTCATTTTTCTCCAAATATCAGTTTATGAGATGAAAATACGCACATTTTAGCCATGAACACACACTCAATTTTATTATGCATATATTAATTCAGTAAAGTGAAAAAATTCTGATTTAGTATACTGGACTACACACAGGAGAACTACTACGGGTAGGTTGAGAGCTACCAGTAGCTAACTAGTTATTTGTTGGAGAAGTCTGTTCTATAGCCATAGTTGGATGTATATTAACTGAAAAACTTCAGTACAGGGGAAGTTATGTATGCAATCCAAGACTATTGAAATTCTGCAGGTATGGTCACCAGGGCACCTACACCTTCACTCGTTCCACCTCTGGCCTCACACAACATCAGAGACATCACCACTCACATAATCAGGGAGGTTAGTGTATACAGGTAACACAGGACGCTGCCCCATTTGCAATACATGCAGGCTGTGCTCTGTGCATAGTACCAGAGTGTATAGTCAAACTGTGCTCTGCAGCCTTACATACCATCCTATTATGTACCACCATCAGCCTCTGCAGAACCTACGTATGCCATCTCACCACTGCTGTGATTAGAGATTGGTCTGTGAAACTATCTATGGAGTCCTGATAATATTTTGGATTATAAACACAACAGCCCTTCAACTGAAGTCTTTTCGGCAAGTGTTCACCTTTTCAAATACTATAGGTTACTATGTAACCTACGTAGTAAACCACAAATTCCCCTTATAAAAGCGTACTCGGGTAATTGTGTGACCTTTGTCATGATGAACAACCAATGAGCCATCTATAGGGTTTGTGTATGATGCAATCATGGAACATTTGGGCTGTGTACATTGCGTCAGTATACAGTCCCCACTAGGCACAGGCATATGCGCAGATCCAAAATAGCGGCTGCTGAAAAAATGATCAACAGGCTTCAGACAATCAGATTACCAATTTAGTTAGAAAGTTGCAAAACAGGTGACAGTTTACACAATTCTACTCTTTATTTTAGCATTTGAAGAGTGATGTCTAAAAACAGGACTGCCTGTATCTACTCTAAGAAGGCAGGGCGGGTGTGAGGAATGTGCATTTCCATTGCTACCTTTGGAGAATGTACGCTGTTTCTCAGCGACCTCAAAACTAAGTCAGTCACTTTCCCATAAATGCGGGCCGTACACAAGTCACTCAAATTATGTCTTGTGAAGAAAATGAAAAGATAATTTAAACGTTTGAGAAAATGTTCCACCGGGCCTGGACCAAGCAATGCAAGTTGTTTAATGTAAATAGCAAAAAAGATTTTTAAACAAATAGTTTCAAAAGGGTGCTCAATGTTTTTTGATGAATGGTTGAATAATTTTAAACAAGATTTATTATTCCCTGACATTCGAACGCTCAAGTGGGTCTAAAAAGACATTTAAATAATGAAACCTATCGGCAAAAGTGCAATTATGAATGTAACCGGCAAATGTGTAATTAACCGTGTAACGGGGTCGATATTATGCGAAGCGCTCGATTTTTGCCAAAGGACATAGCGCTACGAAAATAGAGAAAAAGTAGTCCACAAACCTGACAGGAAACAGCAAGCCTCGCATGTTTTCTGTACTTGGTTGTTGCGCTCGAGGAGGGCTAACCACCGGAAAAGGCATGATGTATGCGTGCCTTCCACTAATGAAAGCAAGCAGATTCTAACAGGCAAGCCCACGAACCAATGAAAAACACTGACGTGACGTGGACGGGACTCCGAGCCATTTTCTAATTCCTAAAGCGCCTCGCTAGCGATACGCATGCACAAGCGCATGCGACGCAGGCTCGACCCTAAAAATTTGCATAGGTTCAAGATTAAACTTAGGACAATGGAGCCTGAAAATAAGCTGCTATTTCTTGTGAAGCTCAAAGTCATACATCTAAACAAAACATATTCCTTTGAAACACAGGCCTACCCGAGAGTGGGTAGAGGTCTAACGAACCCAGGGCAAACTGACTGACAGCACAGAACAAACACACCCGGAAAACTGCGCACAAAAGGAAGGGCAGCTTATTTGAAATGAATACAAAGAACAGTCAAAAGAAACTGAAACAGGAGGTTAAGTCCCTCTGGTCTTGGTGCATAAAGTGTCTGCTACTGCAAAGTGTGCAATATTGTCTTTTCTGACCTTCAGTAAATTGAGGTCAATTCTTGATGTATCATTTTCTTATTTTCAGGGTTAACAGAGGGGCTCGGCCAGTTTTTGCATGCCTCCATCGTAGTTATGTATGGAGTTCTGTGTAATGAATATTTCTGGGGTGGAAGTATGGAGTGGGGTGGGAGTTGAGGGTTTGAGGTTATAGGAGTTTAGTTGTTTGGTTACAAAGAAATCATATCTTTACCAGCTGACATCTATTGCATTTTCTATAGCTCTACTGTGTTTATGTATAATTAGATGTCACAGGTAAGTAAAAGGAATGAGTGCCAAATTATTTTCTTATATAAATGGACTGTTG
This sequence comes from Pleurodeles waltl, assembly GCF_031143425.1. Classification (NCBI taxonomy): domain Eukaryota; kingdom Metazoa; phylum Chordata; class Amphibia; order Caudata; family Salamandridae; genus Pleurodeles; species Pleurodeles waltl. The sequence continues at coordinate 587,720,454 of NC_090438.1, read as the reverse complement.
GAAAGGATAAAAGCGGGACACTGTTGTAATATGCCAAACAACACTCGCCTGATACCCTGATGCTGCACCTATTGGGGTCCAACAGTAACTTATTAGAGTGTAGTGGTTACAAAAGAGTTTATCATGCTGGCTTTGCCAGTGGTTCACATGGGGGCTGCAATATTGCTGCATAAGCCCTTGCTCTTTGTGGTGAAACTGGTCATGCTGGACCCTATTGCCTGCTATAAAGCCCACGCATAAATGTTTATCAGCGTGTACACACCACAAGCGCTGACCCATTATATTCTGGTGCTACTATTCCTGCTTCACTACAGAGCATGTTTACACAAGGAGGAGATTTCAATGTGGTACTATATCACTGAACTTCCACCCTCTTTGAATGGACATCACCTTTTGGGGTACATGATGTCTTGCATGCTTTGCTTTGCACAAAGGGGCTAAGAGTTTTACGCATTATTCTTCTCAATATAGCTCTTTCTCCAGATTTGAGTATTTCTTCCCACCCACAAAATATTTGATCTGGGTTCGGGGATCTGATACGCTGCCAATAAAAACATCTGACTACTCTCCATTGCTGTTGTGTTAAGAGAAGGGACAAACACAGCATGTGGGAGCTGACTGCCTGATAGCTAATTGATGACAAATTCAGTGACTAACATAGAACTGAAGTACAATCTTATTTTCAATTTACTGAGGGTTCAGTACCATCATTCCGTATCCTTTGGGAGGTCTCCATGTCTGTCCCCAAAGGGAAAGCCAAAACATATCTCTACCGTAGGTATAAAATGAACGAGACACTGAAAAGCAGCCATGACTCAACCGTGCTCAGATTTGAGGCTGGATTTGACTTTATTAAAGAAAATTGCAAGACACTCACTCAGCCAGCTCACACTACATACAGCTAGAGCTACACAGAGCATGTCACAGAGAAGAATTTATGTGTCAAGGGACTAGTCAGGCAAGCTGTTATATTGGCTAGTGTAGAGAAGAATGGAGTCCAAGATTGTCCCTTGCATTTAGGACATATCTGGGGATCTCAAACCAGATGCACTGGGGATTTCTGGGGCATTTTTCCACTACTATTGTACATTGTATGGAGCTCACATGATCCCTGACAGAGTTATCTTCCTCATTGATTATTTACTGAGCACTTCTGGGCTTAACAGCTACTACTAAGCCAACTCTTGAGGCACCACTTACTGAGGATGATCTATTAGAGGGGATATCTGCAAGGGAAGCAGGCAAATATACTGTCCCTAATTATTTTCCGATGGAATATTTCAAACATTTTGGATCCTTACTATCACTTTATCTCCTAAATAGACTTGAGGAGGACAGGTCTGCGGGAATCCTGCCTGATGATTGGCCAAAATTCTAGTACTACATAAACAGAGGAAGCCAGCGGACTTTTGCCATTCGTAGAGACTGATATATTTGATAGGATGCAGAACCTAAAATTCTTGCTATAGCCCTGGCCAAATCCAACAAAGTATTGGGAGTGATTGATATGGTAATACACCCGGACCGGAACAGCTTTATGCATTGAAAGAAGACAAGGCATTGTGTCAGAGAAGTGCAAACAGCTCTATCTTTTCCGATCAAATTCCCTGGCCCATGCATACTGCTTTTCATTGATTCTGAGAAGTCATTCAACTCATTGGACTGGAGATTTCTGTGTCAGGTTCTTACAAAATTGAACTTTGGTCCACATTTCTCTCTTACATTGCCCTACTTTGGGATTGCTGCCAGGCCAAAATGAAAGTCAATGGAGTCTTGCTGTCACAGGTACTTAGCACGGGTGACCCTTCGGCCTACTTCTGTTCAACGTTGTCAACAAAACTTTGGCAGCGTATGTACGGAAAGACAGTCTGTCACAGGGTTTCCAGAGGGACAGAGATATTGAGGTCCATGTATCGCTACATGATGATGACTTACTTTTATTTATGTGATACCCTGCATGGACTGAACAGAGGCTGATGCATATCTCAGACACCTGTGGTCAAGCATCTAGTCTCCAAGCAAATTGGGATAGATCAACACTGGTCTCACTGTGAGGTAACCACAGAGTGCATGAGTGGAGTGACAGGCTAGTTATTAGTAAATCAGAATTCTGATATCTCTGTATTAATTTAGCACTGGATCCCGAGCAATTTGTAGATATCAACCTTACACCCTTGTGGTAGGCATCGCCAGACACATCAGGCACTGGCACAAATGACTCCTTGGCATGTTAGGGCAGATTGCCCTCATAAAAATGATCTTACTATCCCAAATCCTTTATATATTCCAAAATTACCTATTTGTGAGTCCCAAACAATTCTTAGTTCATTTGAAATACAATGTGATTCGGTTCCTGTAGGCAAGAGGGACTTCTAGCATAGTATTTGATAAGAGCACACATTAATTTCAGAGACTGTCATGACTGACATGCATAGGTATTACTGCACCACTCAACTGGCATTCATAAGTGATTGGAAGTTTGGGTACTGGGACAACCCTGCATTTAATGTACAGTGGAGCTTTTGGAGGGGGGCAGGATAGGTTGACTTCCTAGTACCCACGCAACTGCCCCTACACACCAGATTGTTTCTGAACTTTTGCCATAGATCCTGTTGGAGCTATGCTGGGTAAGTAGACTTACACAGCAAGCACCTCTATGACGAGGAAGGGAGCTACACCACACAAAAAGCCTAGAGAAGTTTGGGTCATGGGATATTATTGCTATCTCACCACTTGGGGATGTATGGGTGTGTTCCAGTATAAAGACCTTTGAGGTGCTGTAAAATGAAGTTGAGTTTCACAAGTCGCAGTTTGATGAGTACTTTCAACTGTGTCACACCCTGACATCACTCTAAATATTGACTCTGCAGAATTTAGTCCTCTGAAGGTGCGGTTGATCAGGGAGCAAATTGATCTAAAGGGTTTGTCACTGATCTATTGCAAACTCATTGCCAATGTACCTGCTGAGTTGTTAGTGCTGAGGGGTATGTGGGAAGAAGACATAGCCCCACTCCATGACTCAAATTGGAGGGACGCTCTGATTCTGCACAGATAAATAGCTACATTAGCAAAAATACAACTAAAATACTTACACAGAGCTTACATTACTCACAAACGGCTCCGGGAAAGTGGACAGGGTACAATCCTCGACTTCCTCCCCATGCCATAGGGCAGAGGATGATCGGTTACATATGGTCAGCCCCAAGATCAAAGTATTTTGGGCTAACGTTTTGCGCACACAGGCTTAAGTGTTGAACAGACCCTTTGATCAATCGCCTTAAAATGTGTTACTGGGAATAATGGAAGAATTGGGGCGGGGGGACAATGTCTCGTGGTGATGGGCACGTTGCTTACAAAGAGAAATATTGCGGGAACATTTATTAAAGGCCTCTGTACTTGCGTATAGAGCCCGAATGAGGGCCATGGGTTAGGGTTCTAAACTTGAAGAATTTATATGCTTAGCCAGAGGATCTCCCAGTAAACGTAATAAATCTGGGTGACGTGCTGGGAGTGGAGCCATTTCCATTTATTTCCAAAGGCCACATCGCAGAGCCGTGCCATAATCTTACGAACGAAAAACTAGCCACGCCGTTCGGAATATGAAAATGTTACTCGGTTAAAGAATCTGTATAAAACTATGTCACTACTGTTGAAGAGTGAGCGTGTATTTTTCAATGGTCCGTTTTATTTTTTGCACGCTGATTATTCTCTTTATGTGCTTATCTTTTGGTAAAGCAATAAAAATAACTTTCATAAAAAATAATCAAATGCATCATTTGTATTTAAGCAAAAGCTAGCAGGTCATTTGACTAGAGTGACTCAAATAGGAAAAGCGATTGAACCGGATTGGAACTGCAGAGATCAAAGTACCTCACTTAAAAAGAAAAAATGGAATGAGAAAGAAGAAATATTGCTCTTTTTAAAAAGTGGTTGATAGGTGTTACTGTGAACAGGAAGAATTGTTCAATCACGCAGGGCACTAGAGCGGAAGCCAGGGGCTACCCCAAGTCTTATTACTGCTATGGCAGTCGGCTAGGCTGCGCAACGCAGAAGTGGGAAACAGCAGCTTGCTGTTGGGGAGAAAGGCACAGAAACACGTACTCCGTGGCTGTGTGTGTAAAAGGCCGCTTTATTGGAACAGGTGCACTTACACATTAATTCCCCTCGGCCTTCGCCTTACAAAACTAAAACCTCACTAGACATCAAGTTCACCTAACACCATCCTCCCCCCTCCCCTACCCTCCACCTCCCCCCTCTCTTTCAAGCACCTTGGCACCCCTCTCGAGTCATGTGTATCTACTTCTCGATCCTGTCCGTTCGTTGTCATCCTGATCCTGTAAATCTCCCTACCCGCCCGTCGCGACCTGCTGCTGTCCCCCCCCCGTACTATCCCAAATTGCCGATCCATCCTGCCCCTCCGCACGTGTTTAGTTGGCTGCAAACTCTAATCACCGCCAATCGCACCTGTTCCCAGCGACACCACCATACATAACCCCGCATGCACACCTGCTCCAATAACCACGTCCCTCACAGAACAAAAATATATATATACAACTGACGAGAAAAGACCCCCCCCCCCCCTTCAGCCAATGACAGTAGGAAAAACAAAAACCCGTATGCAATGGGGTGGGAGGGTGGGGAAAATTGCTTTTTGCCCTGACAAAAACTGAACCGGCCACCGTGTCACCTAAGACAAAATGGTGGCCGGTTATAAAATGGAGGACTATATATTCCCCCGCCCAGGTAGCCCAACATAGCCCAAATGCAGCCCACGTCGCCCGGGCTGTACCACCCTCCCCAAAAGCCCGGGGGGGAGACCTCATTCTTTGGCTGGTCCCCCCCCGGGACCCCATTGGGGAGAAAGGCACAGAAACACGTACTCCGTGGCTGTGTGTGTAAAAGGCCGCTTTATTGGAACAGGTGCACTTACACATTAATTCCCCTCGGCCTTCGCCTTACAAAACTAAAACCTCACTAGACATCAAGTTCACCTAACACCATCCTCCCCCCTCCCCTACCCTCCACCTCCCCCCTCTCTTTCAAGCACCTTGGCACCCCTCTCGAGTCATGTGTATCTACTTCTCGATCCTGTCCGTTCGTTGTCATCCTGATCCTGTAAATCTCCCTACCCGCCCGTCGCGACCTGCTGCTGTCCCCCCCCGTACTATCCCAAATTGCCGATCCATCCTGCCCCTCCGCACGTGTTTAGTTGGCTGCAAACTCTAATCACCGCCACCAGACAAACCCACTAGGGTTTGTCTGCCCCCCCCCCCTTCCTGACCGGGGAGCCACCCAACTTAAATTATTATGTCACCCGAAGCAACGCCCGTAAAAATTCCTTCAAATTAAATAAATACAGTTCCATGCCGACGAATGACAAGTGAACCCCGTCGTCCCTAAAAAACTCTACATCTTCGAACCGAATGTCTCTGTGCTCCATAAACGAAATACCCTTGTCCACACAGAACAGCCGCAGCTCCTTATTCACCTTCCGTCTGGCCCTCTCCACTGCCCCTGGTTTCCTCGCCCCCCTCCAAAACCGACGCAGAACAAAACCCGTAACCACAATGTGACAGCCACTCCACTGGGTACTAATAGTCAACAAATCCCTCTTCATTGTCTTTAATAAATCCAGGCCTGTCCTACGCACCATGTCATTTTCCCCAACATGCAAACACAAAACATCTGGGCATGGACCTGCCCCCCGTATCCCTGTCAAACGCGCGAGTAATTCGTCCCAAAGCATGCCACCTTTCCCAAACCATCTAATGTGATAATGTCGTAAGTCTAAACCCAGATTCTCCCCCAAAGAATTCCGCTGCGCTTGGCGAAGAGCCCATTTCACGAAGGAAAGCCCAACTATCCATATCCGGACGAATTCATCCTCTGGGCCCGCCACCACACCTAGAAAAGAAAATTAACAATTAGCGCTCGCTCGCCTGCGTCCTAACATACCTCCTAAAACAATCCGATCTCCAGCGACCCAAAGACATAAGTGCCTCCTTCGACCAACCCTGCATCCCCGCCTCCGTCGCTATCCCTATGCGGAAGGAGTGGGTGCCAAAACGGTATGGGTCCTCGCCCACCATAACTAGCCCCTTTCGGAGAACTGCTAGTAGCTGTCCCGCTGTAACCCTCCTGCCTTCTGCGTGCTGGAAGACCACGCCGGAGCCCCATGCCTCCCGCCCGCGCCAAAGCCGCGCCGATACCAAAGGGCAAATGTCAGACACGGGGTACCTGCGCAACCACACTACCACCCCTTCCGCCCTCTGATCCGTCTTCGAACTGCTTATTCTCACCGCCACTCCGTTCCTAGACAACTGTACGTTACTCCAAGACAAGGCCGGCCTGTGCGGGGATGCCAAGAGCTCCGACACTCGGAATGCCCCGAAGAACATCCACGACATAAGTGTCCGAAAGAGCAAGGCCTCCCCGACGGAGTAACATATATCCGGTAAAATTCGCACCACCGCCTTTAGCAGAGGCAGCGATAAAGGACACCTGGGTCTACTTACCGCCCCCTGTTCTCTCGCCCAACCTTCCAAGATTCGCTTCCCTAATTCCCCCGCTGTTGGATGGTAACCCCACAAACACTTACCCATGAACCCCAGCGCTGCCAGCTTGCCCGCTATAGTAACGTGCGACTGACCTTTTTCAATCAATAACAGTATGAATTGCACCACGTCCTCAACAACCTCGACCATGCTGGACCTCCGGCGTGCCCCCGACTGCGTAAACTCTTCCCATGCCTTGATATAAGCCCGTCGCGTGGGGGGGGCGAGGGACTGTATTACCAGCTGAAGCATCCTCGCGTGCCTACGGTCCAGAGAGAGCCGGGCATCACCGTCCTGGACAACTCCATGCCCGTGGCCAACCCATGGAATCTGTCCCACTGTGAACGAGACAAAGCATCAGCGATGTCATTGTCCACACCAGGAACGTGCCTTGCCCGAAACGAAATATCATTCTTTAGACATTGCAAGACAAAAACCCGAAGCAAGCAAAGCACCTGGGCATCCCGTGCCGATTGCCTGTTAACCAGATGCACCACTGCTAGATTATCGACTCTGAACAGAACCTTCTTGTGAGCCAGCAAACCTCCCCACAGACACACTGCAACGACTAGCGGAAAAAACTCCAAAAAGGCAATGCTCTTTCCTCCCCTTTTCCATGCCTCCGGCCACTCCTCCGCACACCACCGTCCCTGCCAGAAAATTCCAAAACCCGACGCACCGGCCGCATCCGAAAACAACTGAACGTCCCATTCCCATTCCTGCCATACCTTTAACGGAATGCCGTTAAAGTCCTCCAGAAATATTAACCACATCCTAAGGTCCTCCCGCACGCCAACCTTAAGCCGTACATGGTGATGTGGCAATTGTGTACCCACCAGCGCCAGAGCCAAACGCCGACAGAAAGTCCTCCCCGCCCGAACCACCCTGCATGCGAAATTGAGATGTCCCAACAGAACCTGTATCTCCTGAACCGTGACCTTTTCCTTCCCCAACATGTGTGCCGTCCTGTGCAACATATCCACCTTCTTGTCCTGTGGAAGCCGCGCCAAGCCCGCCACCGTGTCCAGCTCAATACCAAGAAACGACAGCGCCGTACCTGGCCCCACTGTCTTCTCAGGGGCCAAGGGCACACCAAGGTCCCCCATAAGTTGCTGAAAAGTGTGTAACACCTCCGCGCACCGCGGAGAGTTATGTTCCGCCGCAAAAAAGAAGTCGTCCAGATAATGCGTCACCATCGCATGACCAGACACCTCCGTAAAAATCCCTTGCAAAAAGGAACTAAAGCACTCAAACAAAGCGCAGGAACTCGCACAGCCCATGGGCAGGGCCTTATCCACAAACCAGCACCCGTCAAATTGTATACCCAACAGCTCAAAATCTTCTGGGTGCACCGGCAGCAAGCGAAACGCCGACTTTATGTCAGTTTTTGCCATCATTGCCCCTGGCCCCAACCTTTCGACCATGTCAATCGCCACATCCACGGACGCATATGACACCCGCGATCGCTCCTCCGGAATGAAATCATTGACCGACAAGCCTTCCGGCCAGGACAAATGCTGAATCAGGCGGAACTGCCCTTTTTCCTTCTTAGGCACAACCCCTATCGGGGAAACAATAAGATTGGGCAATGGCCACTGTTGAAAAGGGCCAGCCATGCGTCCTTCGGCCACCTCCTTCATCAGCTTCTCCCTTACCAAGCTTTCTTTTCCTTTCACCGAGCGTAGATTTTCCGCCCACCGACGCAAGCGTGGCCCCTCGTACCCCAAACGAAAACCGTGCACAAAACCCTGCCGTAGTAAGTCTGCATCCTGCCTGCAGGGATAACGAGTAAGCCAGGCCACCAACCTTTGAACATTAACCGGCGTACGAGCCCTTTCCCGCAGATCCAGTCCGGAAACGCAGCTCTCTCCCCCCGGGACCTGACTGCTCCCGCCCCCACGCGCCTGGGGTGGTACCCGACGCAGACCCCGCTGCTGCCTGTCCTGAACAGCTAGTGACTGGGTGTCTTCCTGCACATTTCGAGCACTCATGCCGAAACTTACAATATTCCCGCGAACAAAGTCCTTTATTGTAGTCCCAGCACGCCCCCGACGCTCCACCCGCGGTGGTTGAAGTACCGTACTGGGAGCCCCTGGTATTCCCCACCCCGTGGGTGGGGCGCTCTCGAAAGGGCCGATATGTAATAGGAATGCCGCTTGCCGTAAACACTGTCTTGCCAAATTTGGCAGGACCCATAGTGTGCTGCCAAAGATCGGCATCAATTTCCCCCCATTGAACCTCGGAATCCGCCGCTAACCGCGCCCGAAATTCCTCATCGTAAATACGCCACGCATATCCCCCAAAATTGAGGTCAGCCTTGCGTATAATATCAATATATTTAAACAACGCTACTGCCCGCTCCGGGAAGCGTTCGCAATAAACGCTTGCAAATATTAGAAAAGCCGCCGTCCTGTTCTCGATTGTCACCGGCACCCTAGGGCGATTAGAGAGCTCCAGCTCCTCCTCTTTGGAACCCTCCTTCGCCCACACTTCTCTATGTAACAGTTTAAAAACCTCCACATACTCTCCCTTCCAAATTTTCTCTTTGGTGGACTGCATAAGGTGCGCCCCCAAAGGTTTTGCGGTGCCCATATATGGCAAACGTGTCCGCTTCGTTGCCGTGTGTTCCGCCTTGTCCCCTACTCCTTGCTCCCCTTCAAAAACTGAACCGGCCACCGTGTCACCTAAGACAAAATGGTGGCCGGTCATAAAATGGAAGACTATATATTCCCCCACCCAGGTAGCCCAACATAGCCCAAATGCAGCCCACGTCGCCCGGGCTGTACCACCCTCCCCAAAAGCCCCGGGGGGGAGACCTCATTCTTCGGCTGGTCCCCCCCGGGACCCCATTGTGACGCCGCCTCCCACCCACATGCAACAGGTCACCAAAGCACTTATTACACAAGCATTTGCAATGCAACGGGTCTCACGTTTGCTCATTTTAGAGCTGATCACGTGGAAACTCCTAACCCGACTTTTTAGCTATCGGGCAAAAGTGCATTTATATACGTAACCGAAAAAGTACAATTAACTATGTAAAGCGCACGACTTCTGCCATTCGAGATCGCGCTCGTAAATTAGAGAAAAAGAAGTCCACGAGCCCGATGGAAAACAGCGAGCCTCGCATGTTTTCTGTACTTGGTTGCTGCGCTCGAGGAGGGTTAGCCACCGGAAAAGGCATGCTGTATGCGTGCCTTCGACTAATGAAAGCAAGCAGATTTTATTAGGCAAGCCCACGAACCAATGAAAAACACTGACGTGATGTTGACAGGGCTCCGAACCCTTTTCTAAACACTAAAGAGTCTCGCTGCGATACGCATGCACGAGCGCATGCAACGCAGGCTCGACCCTAAAAAGACAGGGGAGACCTTGCCAAGAGTGCCAGTTCTAACACACATTCAATGCATGGACGTGCCATGGAGTACATGAAGCACCTAGCTCTTTAGCTTTAACTCGCACTGTTTGACTGTAAGCTGTGATTTACCAATACCAGTAAGAGGTGTGTCCATCCCCTTTGTCTGCTGGTAGTCTCTATAGCCTTGTAATTGAAACCTGAGGCTGCACACATTATGCATTTCTTAAGGGCTGCCCCACTTACAGTGACAGTCAGACTCCCATCGAAATTAAGGTTAAGTTTGATTGGCACACATCAAGTCTGGTTCTGTGCCCGCAGTCTGCCTTTGTTAAAGGATAAAGGCACTCCTTCCTTCAATGGGCTGCAACTACCCCCATAAGAGCATGCATAGCCTCATTTTGACTGTCCTTTAGATCCCAATTGTGCAACAAATACTGCAAACCACTCTTAGTATGATCTCTATACTGCATTTTCTAATGAAGGCCCATATTTATACTTTTTTACACCATGGAACACGTTAGAAACAATAGCGTCATAATTTCTGATGCTATTGTGGTACTTTGAAGGATTAGTGCCAAAAATGTTGCCGCTAATCCTGCAAGGTACATAGAGGCCCATTATAAATAATGGTGGGCCTGATGTTAATGCCTGCTCTGAGCAGACGGTAAACATGATACTAAAAATGGCTCAGTGGAATCTCATAGATTCCACTACGCCATTATTCTGAGCCTCCTAACAGGGGAACGCCCTCCCCCTTGCATACGTTATGCCTGGCACATGCATAATGTGGACCAAGAGTTTACAAAGTGGCGTGCATTGCGCCACTTTGTAAATATGGTGTGGCATTTTTGACGATCTAACTCCACATTAGCGTAAAAAAATAATGATGCTAATTTCACACCAGTTTGCGCTAGGCCCTTCTTAAATTCGGGCCAGAATTTCTTCAAGTTAATCCACAAATTTAAGACAGAACAAAGAAGCAATCACTGCTTCTCATGTCTGGCTGTTGGGTCTAAAGTTCATGCATTAGCTCAGAAAAAATATGAGTTGCATTTATGAAATTTGATCCAGTTTGCTTAATAAAGATATGACATCAGAAGCTCGCCTTTTGCACTGAGCCAGGGCGGCTGTAGTCCAATGAGGTTCGCACTGATCTGTGTGTTGCAAGTAAAGGACTCCAAGGGGTTTATTTAAACAGTGTCATCTTACGGATTGTGGGGCCCCAGGCAAAATATGCTTTGGGATCCCTGTTTGGAAAAGGTTTGAAATTTAGCACTAATTTCCTGATAATTGAAACTCACATGATGCCAACAATATCACATTATATGTTAAACTTTTGAGAGAGCGTAGTTTATATAATCTATATTAACATGAAATGTTTATGAATTAAGGTGTGATACTGCCGCATAGAAAACTATAATAATAGCAATTTTGCGTGAAAGCGCACTTGAATTGTGACCACGAAGAGTGGCCACCAAAGTATACGCAAACAAATAATGATGATCAAAATGTTTATGTTACGTTCAATTAAGCTTATACTAACATTTGCGTTATTAAATCTGTATTGAAAACTTCACAGTGCTTAAATTAGCATGAGCTGCAGCTTAGCTGCTTGGCTCTCAAATTAAATGCATTTTTCTATTTTTCAGTGTGCTGACTCACAAGGGGCCATGACCCTGGTTTGTTATTTTTCTTCAAACTTGGAAGATGAATGTAACCATGTTAGATCCGTTCTCAAGCATATTTTCTATGCCCATGGAATAAATGTTATAAATTAATTGAAACAGTGTAGATTAATGTAATGTACAAGGTCATTCAAACTGGTGACAATGGAACTGCTGACCAAAAGATGTGTAAAGAATTACCTAGGGATGAAGTCACACCGGACGTGCCACCTCTGAAGACGTCAATTACGAAGACCAATCAAAGACTTGTAAACCAATATGGGGTGAAGATTAGGATTACCTAATGTTTAATTTGATAGGTTAAAGATAGTGGGGTGTGGCAAATGTCCAATAGAATTTTGGGGGAATGTACTACGAAAAAGGGATAAAAACCCATGTTACAGAGAGGTCATTTAGGTGGGTTAGGGAATGCTATTGATTTTATCCAGAAACTCTGTCACTCTGTTTGGTCACTTGAGACTTTATTAAAACCATCCTTGCCCTTAGTTTGTGCAAATACACTTTACCTCCTTATCAGGGAAGTGCCCTTTTGCCCCAGAGCTGAGTTCTGACTGATGGTGATTTGACTGATGTCCTGAAGACGAAGACTGAACCTGTATGCTGACCTAATCTTTGGTGGGTAATTATGACAATGCATTTGTAATTTGTCTGTTTGCTTTGCCTTTCTAGGTACCAACTGCTTACTTTTGACAGAGACCTTAGCTAAATGTTTTCCAAATTGGTGTTCTAAATTGTTTTGCATGAAGCCCGACATGCTAATGCTAATCAGTGGTTAGGACAGGTGTTCGCCTAAACTGACGCAAATAGACAAACGACCGAAACTATGCTATGTTGAACTGACGCGTTATTGACACTCTGCTAAATTAATCTATGTTCACGCCGTGTTATGTTCTGATGTTTGTGATTCTCGCTTTAATGAGATCTTATCAAAGTTGCCATATCGTGACTATGCTATTATGTTTCTTGGTGTTGAGATTAACGCATTTGCTATTAGATTGTAATTAATAGGGAATAAAATTCATAAAATTCTACTAAACCAGGTGTGGTTATTCATGGCTGAAAGGTCATGGTAATGTTGTTGAATTGATTAATGACTCTGACTAAAGTGAAATGCATTGTCATGATAAATATTGATGACATTATTGATGTCTTGATTGATATATTGATTAGCTATCTCGTCCTACAGTGTCTCTCAACTGGGTCAAAAGATTCATTGGCCTAAAACGAGTCCTGATGTGAAATAAAATATAAAAGGACGCGTTATCACTGTGAAATATGTCTTGCTGAGACTCATAAAACCCTTAACACAAGGTATAGAGAGAGAGAGTCTGAAGTAAAGGCAATTAGAAAAGTTTAGATAATGAAATATAATAGACAGAGGTAAAATAAAGAGAAAGTTCACTTTTCCAGGGGACCCTTGGAAGGTAGGGGCCCCTGGCAATTGCCCACTTTGCCCATGTCTTCAAACGTCTCTCTGTGTTTAAAATAACCCATGAAGCAATTGTTAATATTCTGTCCTACTTTGTTTCTTTATTTGCATATCCATTTATTAATTATGCGTTCTCTTCTTTTGCTTCCCTTCCCAAAAACCAGCAGCATTATCACAATAATCAGAGCACCATTATAATGAGCTGTTCTATACCAGATCGGTATAGAATTTTTCTTGCATCCTGGGTAAATATTTTAAATATAATTTTGATTGCACTAGTAATCCACTTCAATATATCACATTTAAATGTCAGCATTTTTACGTTTTTGATAAAAGCTTCACAATGTCAAATAAAACATCTTGGAGTCATTATAAACCTAAAAACTTTAAAAATGCATGCAATCTAATACTCACGTTTAGTGTTCTCTTTGTACACATATATCAAAGCTTCTTTCCTAAACCACCGTTCACAATTTTTTTTTAGAAATTGTATACGAAATTCTAGTACTACTGGATAAATAAAATGCAATAAGATATGACAATACCGTGGCACCACTGAGAAACAAGTTTTACTTACTGCAGGTTGTGCATTAATTTTTTCATAGTAGCTCCCCCAGGTTTAATTGTAGCTTAAGTTAACATTAAACAGACGTGACCTAGAGTATATGATGTATGTAGCGTCAAAACGAAGCATTTAGCATGAATCCTAGTATAGAAATGTTTATTTACAGCTCTGACATCATAACAGGTAAAGCCAAAAGTTTGATTTTTACTACTGTGATTTCACTGGACACAATCTGTTTCTTCCATGTTCTTCCCCCGCATCGCCTGGGTATACAGTGATCCAAGTGAAGTGGGGGAAAAGGTGGCTCTTCTGTGCCCTCTCGAGCTGATTCATGGAGAAAATAAAATTGTAGATGAGTAGCTGTCACTAATCGATGTTTTTGGAACTCGAGACTCCTATTCACATATATGTATGCATTTAAGTGGTAGTTGTGAATAGGTATTGTAGGTGTGTATGAGGAGGGGAGGGCAGTGGTCGATAAGGGATGTTTCAGAAAAAACACTATGAAGTGCCCAGCAAAACAAGGGGGGGGGGAGGTGAGGTTGGGAGGGAAGTGACCTAGCCACCAAGGAAGATGTTCACATGAATGATGAGCTCCGGCAGATGGCCCAATGCAGGCGGTGTCCTGGTGCCCCCACCCAGGCGCTCCTGATGCCAGGTGCAGATTGTGAAGTCCTGGAGGCATGCAGCACTGAGCAAGGGGCTGAAAGAGCAAAGGAAGTGCGGCAGCAGTGAAGCAGGTGCCACACATCCCCAAACAGTCTAAAAAATAATGAATAAAAATAACACTGCACGAAGCATGTGTATAAATAACATAAAAATATACATATCGCATCCATGAGTGTGTGCCATGAGGGAAGTGCTCGATTACATTGAAGCACAGTAGGTTATCCGCTAAGTGAGAAGTGCTGGCTGGATGAAGAGTTTGTGTTCCATTATGACTGGAGCATCTCTGTTGCCATTCTGAAGTTGAAAATGAGCCAAACAGAAGAAAAAGTTAGTGAACCGACAAACACATACATTAAAGAACAGAGTAAGCCTACATGTAACAGGGGCAGTCTTCATGGGAGCAACGAAAGGAGGGACAAATACAAGTAAGTGACCAGTAAAAAACAAGCATTTATATGAGGCACTACAAGAAAACAATTAACAGCAACAAGCAGCAATGGGTGTGCACTTACTCCACAGAGTAGATAACAGCATGTCTCAAAGAGACAGCCCA